>NC_091204.1:32065914-32410914 GCF_040958095.1 Procambarus clarkii | reverse complement strand
CCTCGCTTTAAAAGAACACAATATAGTGGCTGTAACAATTGCAAGAAAAAGGAACACCGTATAACAAGAACATTACAAACAAATGCCACACCAATAATGGTACTTTTTAAGACACGTGTGTTGATAGTGTCTTAATATTGTAGATTGAATATTGTTGCAAACTAATGACTACTCTAAGCTGGAGAAGTTGCTGATCTGCTGAGAACTATTTTTACCCGAATTTATACAATAAAATATCTAAATTATTGGGCCCACATAATAGTTCTCAAACTGTGCTCAACAGAGTGCGGGCAAGAGAAAAAATTTTCACTTTGAAAATATTTGAGTGACTGGTTTCAAATGTGTACACGGTAATCATTCTTTACAAGACCAAAGGCTTGTCAGAAAGTGCAAGATATCCTTGTTGAATAATAGAGGAGCAATATGTACACTTAGCGACAAAGCTATCAGATATCATTTAATATAGATATCAAGGTTTGATATCGCTATCAAAGCTATCGGGCCAAAGACTTTTTCAATGCTATGTGTTATACAGTGGTACCTCGAATAACGAATTTAATCCGTTCCGGCGCTGTGATCGTCATGTGAAACGGATGTCATACAAAACGAATGTCCCCGTTTGTCCCCATTTTTTGCCTTGTTTTCCTACAACCAGCCTTCTTATACAAACAAGTATAGACCCAAGAACTAAACCTCTTATCCACTATCTATGACAATCATCACTTTAATGATCAAAATTGCAGATATTTTATAGCACATGATGTAAACAATGTATTAACACATAATCACAATATCTCTGTAATTAACTTGAATGTAAGATCTCTAAGCAAACACTTCGATGATGTTAGTGCCTTGATTGAAACTGTTGACAACAAATTCCATTTTATTATACTTACTGAAACGTGGTTAAAAGAAAAAATCTATCCCTATCTTAATTATGGTATCTGTGCATGGGGTTCAATCACTGCAAACCACCTCAGGCCCATCATCACCCAGCAAAAATCTGCTATCAGATTAATAACAAATTCTGCTTTCAGACAACACTCAGCCCCCTTATTTAACTCCCTAAACATGCTAAACATAATCTCACTCCATAATCAGTCCCTGAACCCATTATGTGTCTCTGTAACCCTTTTCACTACCGCCCACAAGATGGGTATGGGGTGCAAACAAGTAACTGATAAAAGAAAAAATAACCTGTGGCTCACAAGTGGCATAATCAAATCAATCAACAAAAAACATGAATATGAAAAGAAATTTAGGATTGGACTAGTTACAAAGGAAGTAGTTAAGAGGTACTCATCAGTGCTTACCAGTATCATAAGAAAAGCTAAACTTTCATATTATGAGACTAGATTCAAAGAAGCAAAAGGCAACATGAAAAGCACTTGGAAAACAATCCCTAGTATCCTAGGAACTAAACAACACTCACATAACCAAATAAAACTCTACAAGGATGGGGATATACCGTCAACTGATTTAGAAATGGCAAATGAATTTAATAGTTTCTTTTCATCGGTTGGTGCTAATTTTGCCAGTAAAATCCCACAGACTCAGACACATATTAACACATATCTCTCAGGCAGCTATCCAAACTCTCTTCTCCTTTCACCAATCAGCCCGGCAGATGTTGTGTCCATCATACACTCTCTAAAAACCAAGGCAGGGAACACCAGGGAAATTCCGTCCATTGTGTACAAGAGAGCCTCCCATGCCCTTGCCCCACCCATAGCTCTACTGTTCAAGAAATCTATAGTGTCACACCATCCCTCATATCCTCAAAAAAGCAAGAGTAACGCCAGTCCATAAAGGAGGCAATCCGGCGGACATAAACAATTATAGACCAATATCAAATCTACCCATTCTATCAAAAATATTTGAAAAAATTATTTACAAACAGCTCTATTCCTACCTCGTAAAATTCGACATACTCAGCCCCTGCCAGTTTGGCTTCCGGTCCCAAAAGAGCACCAACGATGCAATCATTAGTCTCCTTGACGTTATCTACTCAGCCCTTGACAAAAATGAGTTTCCGATTGGACTCTTCATTGACCTAAGAAAAGCCTTTGATACTGTTAATCACAACTACCTCTTACTTAAACTCCAGCATTATGGAATCCAAGGCCTTGCCCTTGACTACATCCGATCCTATCTTAGTGACAGACACCAATATGTAACCATCAATGATACAACTTCTTCCACTCTACCAATTACCATTGGAGTGCCACAGGGCAGTATCTTAGGACCTCTTCTATTTCTTATATATATAAACGATCTGCCTAATGTCTCTAATATTCTCAAACCTATATTGTTTGCTGACGATACTACCCTTATCTATTCAGACCTCAACCCACATACACTAAATAATGTTGTTAATAATGAATTAAAAAAAGTTCACTTATGGATGTCAACGAACAAACTAACATTAAACATCGAAAAGACTTACTACATCTTATTTGGAAGCAAATCATCAAATGCAATTCAGCTACAGATAGACAACATTAACATCAGCAATACAAATTATGGCAAGTTTCTTGGCCTATTCTTAGACAAGAGACTCAACTTCAGCACCCACATTCAACACATAATTAAGAAAGTCTCTAAGACAGTTGGTATACTCTCCAAAATCAGATATTATGTTCCTAACTCTGCTCTCCTCTCACTATATTATGCACTAATTAATCTACCCCTATCTTAATTATGGTATCTGTGCATGGGGGTCTAGGGGTCTACCACTGCAAACCACCTTAAGCCCATCATCACACAGCAAAAATCTGCTATCAGAATAATAACTAACTCTGCTTTCAGACAACACTCAGCTCCCTTGTTTTTTATCCCTAAACTTGCTGAATATTAACTCCCTCCACACACATTCTCTTGTGTCAACTACATTTACAAAACCCTGTTCTTAAATGCAAACCATGCTCTGAAACTCTCCCTGGACAGATGGAATAGGACCCATTATCACCACACCAGAAATAAATATCTCTTTGATATCCCCAGGGTCAAACTTAATCTGTGTAAACACTCTATGCAAATTAAGGGACCTAGTCTATGGAACTCACTCCCTAGTGAATTGAAAAACTGTAAAACTTTTGCCTTATTTAAAAGCAAAACCAAAAATTACCTAATTTCATCTTCTTAGTTTCCTACACTGAGCTTTAAATTTGCTCTGTACCTAGTGTTACCCAATCTCCTAATTTTTATGTAGTATCAAACAACCTTATCATTGTGTTCATTGCTGTCTTCTTTTATGTGCTAGCCATATGCTGTATTGTGACTACCAATTTTTGTCAACTACCATTCAAGCTGTCACTTCAATCAATCTTATATTGTTTCTGCTGTATTGTGCCTACCAATTTTTGTCAACTACCATTCAAGCTGTCATTGCAATCAATCTTAGCTACCTATGTGCTTCAATATACTGTACCTACAATTTTCTCTCATATTTTTTTCATTCCATGTAACTGTTATCATTTTTTTCTATAAATTTTGCAAGTATTTACCTACATAAAATTTTCTTAGATTAAGGACCTGCCCGAAACGCTGCGCGTACTAGTGGCTTTACAAGACTGTAATTACCATATTATGTATCCTCACATTCTCAATGTACCTTCTTGTATATGCATAAATAAATAAATAAATAAATAAATAAATAAATAAATAAATCAGTGAAATCCCATCCATTGTCTACAAGAGCTCCTCCCATGCCCTTGCGCCACCTATAGCTCTGCTGTTCAACAAATCCCTTGAGTGTCATACCTTCCCTGATATCCTTTAAAAAGCAAGAGTAACGCCAGTTCATAAAGGAGGTAATCCGGCAGACATAAACAATTATAGACCAATATCAAACCTACCCATACTATCAAAAATATTTGAAAAAATTATCAACAAAGAGCTCTTCTCCTATCTCGTAAAATTCGACATTCTTAGCCCCTGTCAGTTTGGCTTCCGCTCCCAAAAGAGTACCATCGATGCAATTATTAGTCTCCTTGATATAATTTACTCAGCCCTTGACAAAAATGAGTTTCCAATTGGACTCTTCATTGACCTGAGAAAGGCCTCTGATACAGTTAATCACAATTACCTCTTACGTAAACTCCATCATTATGGAATCCGAGGCCATGCACTGGACTATATCCAATCCTATCTTAGTGATAGACACCAATGTGTAGCCATCTATAATATAACCTCTCCCACTCTACCAATAACCGTTGGAGTGCCACAGGGCAGCATTTTTGGACCTCTCCTATTTCTTATTATTCATTATTATTTTCTTATTATCAATCATTATACATCAATGATTTGCCTAATGTCTCTAACATTCTGAAACCTATTTTGTTTGCTGATGATACTACCCTCATCTACTCTAACCCCAACCCACATACACTAAATAATGTTGTTAATAATGAACTAAAAAAAGCCCACTTATGGATGTCAACCAACAAACTAACACTTAACATAGAAAAGACCTACTACATCTTATTTGGAAGCAAATCTACAAATGCAGTTCAGCTTCAGATAGACAATGTAAACATTAGCTATAAAAATTATGGAAAGTTTCTCGGCCTATTCCTAGACAAGAGACTCAACTTCAGTACCCATATACAACACATAACTAAGAAAGTCTCTAAAACAGTTGGTATACTTTCCAAAATCAGATATTATGTACCTACCTTTGCTCTCATCTCCCTATATTATGAACTAATCTATTCCTATCTTAATTATGGTATCTGTGCATGGGGTTCAACCACTGCAAACCACCTCAAGTCCATTATCACCCAGCAAAAATCTGCTATCAGAATAATAACAAATTCTGCTTTCAGACAGCACTCGGCCCCCTTGTTTAACTCCCTAAACATGCTAAACATAATCTCACTCCACAAATTCTCTTGTGTCAACTACATTTACAAAACCCTGTTCTTAAATGGAAATCCTGCTCTGAAACTCTCTCTGGACAGATGTAACAGGGCCCATTATCACCACACCAGAAATAATTATCTCTTTGATATCCCCAGAGTCAAACTTAATCTGTGTAAACACTCTACGCAAATAAAGGGACCCAGTCTATGGAACTCACTCCCTAATGAATTGAAAAGCTGTCCAACTTTTGCATTATTCAAAAACAATACTAAAAAGTACCTAATTTCATCTTCATAGTTTTTTACCTTTTGCTTTAAAACTGCACTGTATCTATTGCTACCCAATCTCCCAATCTTTATGTACCCAATCTGAACATCTTTATCATTGTGATCATTGCTGTCTTCTTATATGTACTGTCAATCTGCTGTATGGGGTCTATTAATCTTGTTTAAATTACCAATCAAGCTGTCAATGTAATCAATCAGAGCTTTAATATACCAATGTGCTTTAATATACTTACTAATCTCTCATCTCATTTTTTTTCTTGCAATGTATTTGTTATACATTGCAGCTCTATTCTGCTGCTCTATTCTATTAATTCTGATAGAATTTACCTACTTAAATTTATCTGGTAGATTAAGGACTTGCCCGAAATGCTGCGCGTACTAGTTGCTTTACAAGATTGTGAATACTATGCTATGTATTCCCACAAATCCAATGTACCTTCTTGTATATGAGTAAATAAATAAATATATAAATAAAAGTGGATACTACTCAACTCTTTAATTTAAAACACTTTAACGCGCTCGGCACTCGTAAAAAAAATAGTGCATTGAGCGCTTGGCGTTTTGCACTCTTGAGCGTAAACACCAAAAAATGTATAATCTTTTCACTCTCCTGACACCAATTCTCGAGCTACATATTTCATTTTGGTATCAATGTGTTGGCAATAAAATTCTCTACAAGATCATATGTATAAAATGTCACCAAAGAATTAGCTATCCCACCACGAAATAAATAAAACGTAGATCACTCGCCGTGACGCCCAAACAGCAACAAAATGTTCATACTCTTTTGTTTGTTGTCAGCTCCACATTAGTCCTACAGCGTTAAATTTTATATCACTGAACTCGCAATAAAATTCCCTACACAGACATATGCATATAAATGTAGAATCATGATCGCGGCCTACACCAAGAGTGTGTGAAGTGGGTGATTACCCTCGTTGTGTCAACAATTCAATAGTCTCTCCACTAGGTTACAATACAATGCCGTTCTCCCAAAAAAGCCATGTGCCTATTAAAGAAAACGGAAATTTATTGGCAAACATTTTCATACTAACCCCAAGTCGATCGAATAAGAATTGGATTTATATAATGTTTTTTTTTTTTAAATCGCGCGGCTATTTACGACTCGGCTACGGAACTAGTAGAAAAAAACACGGCGTAAATTTACGACCCCGCTACGTCAAAGTGCCAAACATGCCTATCTACTCAGCAATTCACAACTGTCGACCAATTCAGAGAGGTGGTGGTACTGCTCTTTACTACCACCAAGAACTGACATGTATAAAAGTAATTAGAACTAGAGTCTACTGTGGGGAGTATATCTTCGCCAGTTTCAGAGTCAAGGGTGCTGAGTCTGTCCTGACTGTGGGAGCAGACTATAAAATTCCTAACACTGATGTGTCCGAATTCAACTCTAACCTTAGAAATCTAATACTAGATAACAGACTGAACCAAAGCCATCTAATTATCGCAGGGGACTTTAATATTGACCTCTGCGAGCCTGAAAACCCTACTGTTGCCAGCTTCCTCAACTGTAGGAATTCCTGCTTCCTCATACTCTTAATCACTAGACCTACTAGAATCACTGATAGTACTGCCACGACCCTTGATCACATCTGGACCAACATATATATAATATTCATGTAAGCACCATGCAATATAACTTACTCTCTAATGCACTTCACAATATTAACTGGGAATCTGAATTTAATAATACACAGGATATAAACTCATTAACTAACCTTTTTCTCTCCAAAACTCTAAGCCTCTACAACACTCACTGTCGCCTCCTTACCAAACAAGTAACTGATAAAAGAAAAAATAACCCGTGGCTCACTAGTGGCATAATTAAATCAATCAACAAAAAACATGAATATGAAAAGAAATTTAGGATTGGCCTAGTTACAAAGGAAGTAGTTAAGAGGTACTCATCAGTGCTTACCAGTATCATAAGAAAAGCTAAACTTTCATATTATGAGACTAGATTCAAAGAAGCAAAAGGCAACATGAAAAGCACATGGAAAACCATCTCTAATATCCTAGGAACTAAACAACACTCCCACAACCAGATAACACTCTCTAAGGATGGCCTTACACCGTCATCTGATTTAGAAATAACGAATGAATTTAATAGCTTCTTTTCATCGGTTGGTGCTAACCTTACCAGTAAAATCCCACAGACTCAGACACATATCAACACATATCTCTCAGGCAGCTATCCAAACTCTCTTCTCCTTTCACCAGTCAGCCCGACATATGTTGTGTCCATCATACACTCACTAAAAACCAAGGCAGGGAACACCAGTGAAATTCCGTCCATTGTATACAAGAGAGCCTCCCATGCCTTTGCGCCACCTATAGCTCTGCTGTTCAACAAATCCCTTGAGTGTCATACCTTCCCTGATATCCTTAAAAAAGCAAGAGTAACGCCAGTTCATAAAGGAGGTAACACGGCAGACATAAACAATTATAGACCAATATCAAACCTACCCATACTATCAAAAATATTTGAAAAAATTATCTACAAACAGCTCTACTCCTATCTCGTAAAATTCGACATTCTTAGCCTCTGCCAGTTTGGCTCCCGCTCCCAAAAGAGTACCAACGATGCAATTATTAGTCTCCTTGATATAATCTACTCAGCCCTTGACAAAAATGAGTTTCTGATTGAACTCTTCATTGACCTGAGAAAGGCCTTTGATACTGTTAATCACAATTACCTTCACTCTACCAATAACCATTGGAGTGCCACAGGGCAGCATTTTGGGACTCTCCTATTTATTATATACATCAATGATCTGCCTAATGTCTCTAACATTCTGAAACCTATTTTGTTTGCTGATGATACTACCCTCATCTACTCTAACCCCAACCCACATACACTAAATAATGTTGTTAATAATAAACTAAAAAAGTCCACTTATGGATATCAACCAACAAACTAACACTTAACATAGAAAAGACCTACTACATCTTATTTGGAAGCAAATCTACAAATGCAATTCAGCTTCACATAGACAATGTAAACATTAGCAATAAAAATGATGGAAAGTTTCTCGGCCTATTCCTAGACAAGAGATTCAACTTCAGTACCCACATACAACACATAACTAAGAAAGTCTCTAAAACAGTTGGTATACTTTCCAAAATCAGATATTATGTACCTAACTCTGCTCTCATCTCTCTATATTATGCACTAATCTATCCCTATCTCAACTATGGTATCTGTGCATGGGGTTCAACCACTGCAAACCACCTCAAGTCCATCATTACCCAGCAAAAATCTGCTCTCAGAATAATAACAAATTCTGCTTTCAGACAACACTCAGCCTCCTTGTTTAACTCCCTAAACATGCTAAACATAATCTCACTCCACAAATTCTCCTGTGTCAACTACATTTACAAAACCCTATTCTTAAATGCAAATCCTGCTCTGAAACTCTCCCTGGACAGATGTAATAGGACCCATTATCACCACACCAGAAATAAATATCTCTTTGATATCCCGAGTTAAACTTAATCTGTGTAAACACTCAATGCAAATAAAGAGACCCAGTCTATGGAACTCACTCCCTAATGAATTGACAAGCTGCCCAACTTTTACGTCATTCAAAAACAATACTAAAAAGTACCTAATTTCATTCTCATAGTTTTTTACCTTTTGCTTTAAAATTGCACTGTATCTATTGCTAGCCAATCTCCCAATCTTTATGTACCCAGTCCGAACATCATTACCTTTGTGATCATTGCTGTCTTCTTATATGTGCTGTTAATCTGCTGTATGGGGTCTATTAATCTTGTTTAAATTACTAATCAAGCTGTCAATGTAATCAATCAGAGCTTTAATATACCAATGTGCTTTAATATACTTACTAATCTCTCTCATCTCATTTTTTTTCTTGCAATGTATCTTTATCATTTTAATAATTCTGCTAGAATTTACCTACTTAAAATTATCTGTTAGATTAAGGACCTGCCCGAAACGCTGCGCGTACTAGTGGCTTTACAAGAGTGTAAATACTGTACTATGCTATGTATTCTCACAAACCCAATGTATCTTCTTCTATATAAATAAATAAATATAAATTAAATAAATAAATAAATAAATTTTAAACAATGCTGTTTGTTGACCAAATTGTATTTTTGTTTTTTTTTCTGCCATGTTTCCCCCCCCCCCAATTTTTTCATTTTTTTCTGATTTTTTTCTCAACAAAATTTATACTTTAATCTAAGTTAGTATTAAGTTTTAGTCTTAGTGTTTTTCCTGCCCGAAACTCTTTGTGTAATAGTGGCTTTAGGCATTGTATGTACTAGCTCTATCTATAAAT
The DNA here is from genome assembly GCF_040958095.1 of Procambarus clarkii. Lineage (NCBI taxonomy): Eukaryota > Metazoa > Arthropoda > Malacostraca > Decapoda > Cambaridae > Procambarus > Procambarus clarkii. Next base: position 32,401,436 of record NC_091204.1, on the reverse strand, counting down.
CCATCAACTTTTGTATTTTTCCTTGTATGTATGTACTTTACCTGAATAAATATTTGTATTTGTATTTGTATTTGCATTTTTGTAAGATAATTAGAAGAGTCAAAATTAAATACTACAAAGATAAATTTACCTACACAAAGGGCAACATTAAGAAAACATGGAGCACAATTTCACAAATATTGGGATCAAAGAAGATTTTAAATAACAAACCAATACTCCTGTCCAATAACGATGGTCTGCTCTCAGCCTCTGATACTGCTTTTGAGTTCAATAGGTTCTTCTCTTCCATTGGGTCATCCCTTGCAAATGATATTCCATCTTCCAGTAGTAATATTCAGGACTATCTTACATGTAACTATCCACAGTCTCTGTACCTAATGCCAACTATTTCTACTGATGTTACTAACACAATCCTTTCCCTTAAAACCAAGTCTAGTGCCCTTGAGGAGATACCAACTCTTATTTCCAAAAAAAGCCTCCAGATTTTTAGCTCCTGCTATTGCATTGCTCTTCAACAAGTCACTTGAACTCCAAACCTTTCCAGATATTCTAAAACAAGCGAGAGTAACCCCTGTCCACAAATGTGGTGATCTCACTGATGTCAACAACTTCAGACCTATATCAATTCTGCCAAACTTGTCAAAAATATTTGAAAATCTAATCTACAAGCAGCTTTACTCTTATCTAGCCAAACACAATATACTTAGCTCTTGTCAATATAGCTTCAGACCCCCAAAAAGCACTAACGATTCACTTATTAGTATGATTAACTTGATACATGCAGCTCTTGATAAAAAAAATTAACCTTAAAATTACTTCCTCCTGCCTCCTACCACTCGCTCCCGCTTTCTGAAGCCTTAAAATACTTCCTCCTGCTTCCTATAACAAATGTTCCAAAGATGTGTAAATATTTCATTCAAAATGATCTGCTACCAGAAATTTCAACCAAATATTCCCAGTTTGCTAACTGTAGGTAGTAACTAAGTGATTGTAACCTATCCACCGCTGCCCACTGGATGGGAGGCGGTGTGCAGGACAAACATATCAATTGTGACACTAGCTCTCCACATATGTCAGTTGCTTAACTTATGAAACTGTACTTGTGATCAGTCTCGAACAAATTGATGATGTGACGACGTATATTGAATTTTGTAACTAACTCATCAAGACTGTAACTTGCTTAGCTAAATGAATTGTGGGATCAGTCCCTGAGCCCATTATGTGCCTCTGTAACCCCTTCCACTACCGCCCACAAGATGGGTATGGGGTGCATAATAAGTGAACTAAACTAAACTAAACCTCTCATGTTATCGTGACGTCACACACCCCGTACACACATAAAACAGGATTTTCTCTCTATTTTCGTTATTAAACCTTGTTTAATTTATATAATTACTCAAGCAATGTGTTTTGATCATATTATATCGCTGAAGAAAAACTATGTTCATCTTCGGTAGCAATTAACCGGATTTGGTCCATATAATAACAGGTCACTATACTTCAGGTTTCCGTAGTGTAGTGGTTATCACGTGCGCCTCACACGCGCAAGGTCCCTGGTTCGATCCCGGGCGGAAACATTTGAATTTTTAAATGTTTGTTTTCATAACCCATTGAAATAAACTCAAAGTGTCCAACCACTTGGGTCGGACGGTAGAGTGACGGTCTCGCTTCTTGCAGGTCGGCGTTCAATCCCCGACCGTCCAAGTGGTTGGGTGCCATTCCTTCCCCCCGTCCCATCCCAAATCCTTATCCTGACCCCTTCCCAGTGCTATATAGTTGTAATGGCTTGACGCTTTCCCCCTGATAGTTCCCTTCCCTTCCCTTCAAAGAGCTAAAATTAATAACAAAGAATATTGACAATATTTATTAAATCATAAAACTTATACTATTTTGTAATATGTTAATACTACATTATACTAATTATTAATATTGAGAGTCATATAACTATGTATTGTGGAGCAGAGTGGCGCAGTGGAAGCGTGCTGGGCCCATAATCCCACTAGAGGTCCGTAGATCGAAACTACGCTCTGCTACAGTCTAATTTTCTCCTACGATAAAAAAACAAAAGAACTTTTTTTATCTTTAATGAATACAATCCATCCTCCTGTACATTTTGTAACTATGTAGAGCATCGTACATATAAATTAAATATTGACGTAATGGACAATTACATAGTAGAATTTGGTACTATTCACCTTATAGTCTGGAAAAAATACAGCTAAAACCAAACATATATATTCCTAGGCCTAGTATAACATATATATGTACTCTATCTGGCCTCAGTTAGCATGTATTAGACCTTGGATGGTAAGTTACATTAGGTTTTATGAGAAACAAATACAAAGGTTCGGGCCAACCTTGCCCAAAACGCTTGGCGTAACAGTGGCTTTAGACATTGTATATACAAGCTCTATCTATAAATCCAACAACATGTTTGTATCTGACGTTGTATGTATGTACTTTACCTGAATAAACATTTGATTTGATTTGACAAAACCTTTGCCGGTTTATCCAAATTCAATAATACCAAATTCTACTGTCCAATTGTCCATTACATCAATATATGTACGATGGAGGATGGATGTGTTGCTTATAAGCACTGCTATTAATATATCATAAGCTCCTACATAGATTACACACAGAAATCGCAATAGCGTGATGCATCAAATGAACAAATCCACAAGGGCCGTGACGAGGGTTCAAACCTACGTCCGAGAGGATCCCAGACGCTGCCTTAATCGACTGAGCTACGACATGGTAAAAGAATTGCAACCACAAGTTCTACTGATCTTACTGGGATCCTGCAGCCTCTCCGAGACACAAACCAGGATTTTACACAATTCCCCCCATGCACCCGAGCTCTGTCAATAAGCCGTTCTACCTCTTCGCCCTTACTTCATTTTCTAGGATCCTCTCGGACGAAGGTTAGAACCCTCGTCACGGACCTTGTGGATTTCTCCTACATAGATGTTATTACTGCACGGTTGTCTTAGGTTTGTTATTAATATAAATGCCGATATTTCTTAAAGTATTTCAATTCGGCCGACACCGACTAGGCTATGACGCTCCCCTACCCAACATGACTCATCTTGGAAAGCTGGGCGAGGCTGGTCCCACCAAGTGTCTGGTCACCAACCTCGGATAAACATTCTATTTTATAGATATAGGTTATATAAATATATAGAGGGGGGGGTACCATCTTTGGTTGCGTTTGTAGGGACCCTCGACCTCGAAGAAGACGACATGCAGCATCCGGGGAAGCCTTGTGGGGCTCCCGCATACACTTACATATTGTCTTTTCATATAACTCCTATATTTTTTTTTATTTTGTCATTTTATTTTATTTAAAATGTCATTACACAAAAGAGTTACAACATTGGTTACATTCAAAGTACAAGACTTCTTATTACAGGTTGTAGAGTTCCTCCAATATATAGTTTTGTGTTAACTAATACTATTACATATATATTATTACCTATATCTTCTAGTCGTAGTAGTAGCAGACATTCATCAGTCTCAGGAGACTATGGAGTTGCGCTCTGGTTGTCGGTCTGGAGTGGCCTCTCCAGGGCACAAAGCCAGGGTAGGTGGATACGGGGGAGAAGCTGTCAACCATGCAGCAGGTCCCCCCTCTCCACGGCGCCGAAAGTCTCCAATGGGAAGGCAAACGCCAATACGATTGGTTCCAGCGCCGTCGCAGGAACTGTGAGCTCCGGAGGTGACCTGGAAGCTGGTGAAGGGACTCATAACCCGGAGACCCCCGTGGTCGGGGCCGGAGAAGAACCACCCCAGCAAGGGCAAGAACGACCCCAGCCTCCTGAAGCAGAGCCTGGGGCTGCTAGAGCCCAAGGAGGAGGACTTCAGAGTCCCGCACCTACGGGTTCCACGCGTAGTTCAATAACTAACTGATAAACATAACTTTAATATTGATTCATTAACTAAGTTCAATAACTAACTGATAAACCTTAAAGAACTGGTGAGAACAACTGTGTACACTTCAGTTTGCTGAAATTTATTAGATCTGTGCTGCTTATAAAATACGTTTGTGTTCGATCCCCGATGGTCCCAGTGCTTGGGCACCGTTACACCACTCCGTCCTCTCGATTCTTGCAGGGTCCGCGTTCGATCCCCGATGGTCCAAGTGTTAGCTTTCCATTCCTTCACTTCGTCCTTATATATCCCAGATGATCTTAATATCCCTTCCAAGTGCTGTATAATCATACTGGCCTAGTACTTTCACCTCATAATTACCTTACCTTACCTCGCTTCCTCAGAGACTTTTCCTTCCTGATTTTGTCTTCTCACGCCTCAGTTGTCAGTTGATGATATATGATGAAGTGGATGAATGTATGACTGTTGAGTTCTTCATTAAGCAGGAAGAGTCGTGGCCAGACTGGGAGGTCGGACCCGGTGTTCACGCGGTCACCAGTTGGACCCGGTGTTCACGCGGTCACCAGTTGGACCCGGTGTTCACGCGGTCACCAGTTGGACCCGGTGTTCACGCGGTCACCAGTTGGACCCGGTGTTCACGCGGTCACCAGTTGGACCCGGTGTTCACGCGGTCACCAGTTGGACCCGGTGTTCACGCGGTCACCAGTTGGACCCGGTGTTCACACGGTCACCAGTTGGACCCGGTGTTCACGCGGTCACCAGTTGGACCCGGTGTTCACGCGGTCACCAGTTGGACCCCTTGACCGGAACTTCCTGTTTTCATCTATTGCCCAAATAACACTACTTGGAATTATTGAGTCCTATTTTTTCATCTATTTAATCCCTTTAATATTTATTCACTTTTTATGGATCTATTCCAGTATATTTTACATATCTATTTATCTCATTTAAATTAGTACTTTTTTCATCATGTATTTATTAATCCATTCACATTTTTAGATACTTAATCACATATATTTATACACTTAACCATCTTAAATAACTATTCATTTGTATATAATTTATATATTATTTCCCGTTATATTAATTATTTTCTATTTATCTATTTATAACAGTAATTTTCCATCACCTTTTATCTATCTTTTCAATCTCTTATCATTTATAATTTACATATTAACAATGAACAATTAATATGGTGCAAGAACACAACGTTTAACACTTGATGGTAAAACGAGTTGAGTGTTGCATCACATTGCTAACGTCTTATGAGTGTTGAAACACAGCAATAACATGTTGTGAGTGATGCAGCGATGCAACACAGGAATAACGTGTTGTGAGTGTTACAACACATAAATGACATTTTGTGAGTACTGCAACACAGAACTGACGTTCTGTAAGTGTTGCACGCATACATTATAGATTATGAGTGTTGTGTTACATCATTGCAACACAAGATTAGCGTGTTGTGAGAGTTACACCGCACAAATAACCCGTTGTGCGTGTTGCAACACAGGAGTGGTAAGTTGTGAGTTTTGCACCATGGAACAGAAGTGTTGTGAATAGTGCAACGCAGAAATAAAATATTATGAATGCTGCAACACAGTAATAATGTGTTGTGAGTGTTGCAACGTTGTAATACAAGAATAACGTATCGTGAATGTTGCAGCGGACAGGAATAACGTGTTTTGAATGTTACATGCAACGGACAGGAATGTTGCGTGCAATAACGTGTTGCGAGTGTTGCGACACAGAAATAATGGGGTTTGAATGATGCAAAACAGGGATTTTATGTGGTGAGTGTTGCACCATTGTAAAACAGGGATTTTATGTGGTGAGTGTTGCACCATTGTAAAACAGGGATTTTATGTGGTGAGTGTTGCACCATTGTAAAACAGGGATTTTATGTGGTGAGTGTTGCACCATTGTAAAACAGGGATTTTATGTGGTTAGTGTTGCACCATTCCAACACAGAGATATTATGTGGCGAGTGTTGCACCATTCCAACACAGAGATATTATGTGGCGAGTGTTGCACCATTCCAACACAGAGATATTATGTGGTGAGTGTTGCACCATTGCAACACAGGGATATTATGTGGTGAGTGTTGCACCATTGCAACACAGGGATATAATGTGGTGAGTGTTGCACCATTGCAACACAGGGATATTATGTGGTGAGTGTTGCACCATTGCAACGCAGAAATAACGTGATGCTTCTCTCACAGTATATTAGTTTATGTTGCAACGTTCACAACAAATATGTTAGTCATGTGTTGCAACACTCACAACACATTATTTCTGTGTTGCAACAATAACAACTCACTCCTGTATTGCAACGTTCACAACACGCTATTCCGTTGTTGTTGTGAAGCTCACAACATGTGTGAATGTCTCAATATATGTTGTTTGTGTGCAAGTAGATTATCGTTCATAACTCCGTTCTCATTATAGATTCCTTTTCTCAAGCATCAATCGAGAAATATAATCACTAATATAATGAATCCCGCGATATTGTGTTAGAAATATACCAATATTTCCTCTGTACACAAAAGTAATATACAAGTCTTTACCATAAATATTACCTTAATGCATCAACTATTGACAGAATATTAACATAATTACAGTAGCTATTATTATAAATTGTTTGAAGTCTTCAATATAGAAAAATAACTTGAGGAACTTTTTTGTTAAAAGTTTAGGGCAAGAATTGGAATCTTATGAGTTTGAACACACTATGACGTCAAGTTCCATCGATCTGTTGCTTCTTTCTTTCTGCACTTGCGGCGAACTAGAAGTAAAATATAAATTAAACCCATAAACGCCAAATACACTGTACTTTATTTTTTCTAATCATGCAGATAAAATTCCTGCTATGTGATCATTACTAGAAAATTAAATTGAAGAGTAAAAAATCAGCTATAGTTTTCGATAATATTTAACACTGATAACTAGGGTGATTACATCTAGGTGAGCACACCTAGATGAGTACATCTAGGTGAGCACACCTAGGTGAGCACATCTAGGTGAGTACATCTAGGTGAGCACATCTAGGTGAGCACATCTAAGTGAGCACATCTAGGTGAGCACATCTAGGTGAGCACATCTAGGTGAGCACACCTAGGTGAGTACATCTAGGTGAGCACATCTAGGTGAGCACATCTAGGTGAGCACATCTAGGTGAGCACACCTAGGTGAGCACATCAATGCTATTAAACAACCTGTCCCGAATTTTTTTTATTTATTAAGTACTAAGTGTATATCTTGATATACCTTATAGAATTCCAGAGAACAACTGTGTAGAGTTTCCTTCGATTACATATATTCAGTTCCTTCATGTTTATAAAATATGTTTTTGTTCGATTCCCCGAAGGTGGAAGTGGTTGGGCAGCGTTCCTTCACTCCGTCCTCACATCCCAGCTCATCTTAATGATCCTTCCAAGTGATATATAAGCATACTGGCCTAGCGCTTTCACCTCATAATTACCTTGCCTTACCTTACATATTTTTCTTATAGTTTTTCCTCGTGGATTTTTGCTTCTCACGCCTCAACTGTCAACTGATGATGTATGATGAAGTGGATGAACATATGAGTGTTGAGTTCTTCATTAAGCAGGAAGAGTCGTGGCCAGACTGGGAGGTCGGACCCGGTGTTCTCGCGGTCACCAGTTGGACCCGGTGTTCACGCGGTCACCAGTTGGACCCGGTGTTCACGCGGTCACCAGTTGGACCCGGTGTTCACGCGGTCACCAGTTGGACCCGGTGTTCACGCGGTCACCAGTTGGACCCGGTGTTCACGCGGTCACCAGTTGGACCCGGTGTTCACGCGGTCACCAGTTGGACCCGGTGTTCACGCGGTCACCAGTTGGACCCGGTGTTCACGCGGTCACCAGTTGGACCCGGTGTTCACGCGGTCACCAGTTGGACCCGGTGTTCACACGGTCACCAGTTGGACCCGGTGTTCACGCGGTCACCAGTTGGACCCGGTGTTCACGCGGTCACCAGTTGGACCCGGTGTTCACGCGGTCACCAGTTCCAACTCTATATATGACATGTTAGCTTCCGTTTTTCCATATATTACGCAGATAAAACTTTAGTTTTAATCTAAAACTGTTTTTCATCTATTTAATCAAATTTTACAAATTCAATCACGTTATATTTACGAATTATAGTAACTTTTATATATATTATATAATTTGTTATTATTATAGCATTACGAAACAGTTAAAACTTGGGGTGAGTGTTGCAACACAGCAACAACGTGTTGTGAGTGTTGCAACACAGCAACAACGTAGTGTGAGTGTTGCAACACAGCAACAACGTGTTATGAGTGTTGCAACACAGCAACAACGTGTTGTGAGTGTTCCAACACAGCAACAACGTGTTGTGAGTGTTGCAACACAGCAACAACGTGTTGTGAGTGTTGCGAAATAATGTGTTGTGAGTATTTGAAGGTAGTAATATCGTATTGTGAGTACTGCAACATATTAATACATATTGTAGATGTTGTAATGTTGCAACACAGGAACAGCGTAATGTGAGTGTTGCACTGGTCAGAAATAACTTACTGCAACATATAATTACGGTGTTAAGACTGAGTGTTCCAACGTTTTGTTCTATTTTTCAACTCTCGCAACACATCAGTCCTGTGAAGTAACACTCACAACACCTCATTCCTGTGTTGCAACACTCACAAAACGCTATTCTTATACATTGCAAAACTCACAACACGTATGTAGGCATTCATGTTATGAAGAAATCCGCATGGGCCGTAATGAGGGTTCGAACCTACGCAGGAGATGTTCCCAGATGCGCCTTAGTCAACTGTACCACGACATGGTATAAGACTTGCAGCCTGGAGTGCTGCTGCCCTCACGAGGATTCCGAAGCTTCTCCGAAGCACAATCGGGGTTTCACACAGTTCCCCCCCCCCCCCCATGCACTCTGGCTCTGTCAACCAGATACTCCACCTCTACGCCCTTACTTCAATGCACACAGGAATCGCAACAGTCGAGTTGTTCATTTGATATATCACGCTGTTGTGTTTTCTGTGTGCATTCGTGCTATGTCTGTGTAGTTTTTGTTCCTCTATATGTACACTATTATTTTAAATATGTTTGTTATCCAAAATTCTTTTCTCTCTAGAATCTAAAAAGAATTAAAATAAAATTATGTTGAAAGGAATTTACCATAATTATCTGAACTATTGCTATAATATTACCATAATTACCTTAACTATTGCTATAATATTACCATAATTACCTTAACTATTGCTATAATATTACCATAATTACCTGAACTATTACTATAATATTACCATAATTACCTGAACTATTGCTATAATATTACCATAATTACCTGAACTATTACTATAATATTACCATAATTACCTGAACTATTACTATAATATTACCATAATTACCTGAACTATTACTATAATATTACCATAATTACCTGAACTATTACTATAATATTACCATAATTACCTGAACTATTACTATAATATTACCATAATTACCTGAACTATAACTATAATATTACCATAATTTCTTTAATTATTACTATAATTTTACAAAAATTACCTAATTATTACTATAATATTAACATGATTGTCTTTATTAGTACTATAATTTTGCCATAATTACCTTAACTAGAAGTAGGCATCGGTCAACCCCGTGCGGGTTATGGAGTTGTGCCCTGGGTGTCTAGTTGTTATAGTGTAGTTGGATGCTGCGCCTGCTGTGGCTGTGAAGGTCAACCCCGTGCGGGTTATGGAGTTGTGCCCTGGGTGTCTAGTTGTTATAGTGTAGTTGGATGCTGCGCCTGCTGTGTCTGTGAAGGCCAACCCGAGAATGACAGTCCCAACTACAGCGAGTGCAGGTAAACGCCGAAGCGGGTGCGTCTGACAGTGGTCGAGACCTCCTCTGTTGATGTCGATGCTCATCTGCTTGAGGTCGCGTTTGCAGCCGTCTTTGAAACGCAGCAGAGGTCTTCCGGTGGGTCTCCTTCCTGATGCCAGTTCTCCATACAAGAGGTCCTTTGGTATGCGGCCATCTTCCATATGTGTGACATGTGCCAGTCATCGCAAGTGTCTTTGTTTCAGGAGAGTGAACATTGAAGGGACTCTTGTTCTCTCGAGTCCTGTATTCTTGGTGACGTGGTCTTTCCATGTGATATCAAGGATGCGTCTCAGGTTCCGCATGTGAAAGGTATTAAGCCGTCTCTCCTGGTGAGAGCGCAGGGTCCAGGATTTCATGGCATGTGTACTTACCACACATGCCATGAAGACTTGTGCCTTGGTGTGCACTGTCAGTTTGGCATCTTCCCAAACGCGCTTTGCGAGCCTGGCCAGTGTTGTTGCGGCCTTCCCGATACGCCTGTTGAGTTCAGTGTCCAGGGAAAGGGTGTCTGAGATTGTGGAGCCCAGGTACACAAACTCGTGAACTTCCTCCATCACATAGTCTGCTATGTTTATACAGGGTAGCTCATTGACGTCTTGTCCCATCACCTGTGCCTTCTTCAAGCTGATTGTCAAGCCGAATGCGGAACAGGCTGCGGCAAAGCGATTGAGTAGCTGCTGCAGGCCTTCTGCTGTGTGTATGATCGCTTCGTCGTCGGCGAAGAGGAACTCCCTGAGGATTCGCATCTGTACTTTTGTCTTTGCTCGGAGTCTGGATAGGTTATAGAGCGTTCTATCAGATCTTGTACGGAGATAGATGCCTTCTGTGGTTGTTCCAAAGGCATGCTTGACGAGGATCGCGAGGAAGATGCCAAACAGTGTTGGAGCAAGAACGCACCACTGTTTAACACCACTGTTAATGTTGAATGGTTCAGAAGTTGAGCCGTCGTACACGACTGTGCCCTTCATGTCCTTGTGGAACGATTGTATCATGCTGAGAAGGGTGGGTGGGCAGCCAATTTTGGCCAAGATCTTGAAGAGTCCGTCCCTGCTCACGAGGTCGAAGGCCATTGTAAGGTCAATGAAGGCGATGTACAAGGCTTTTCTCTGCTTCCTGCACTTTTCTTGAGCTGTCTCAGGGTGAACACCATGTCAGTGGTCGACCTCTGCTCGGAAACCACACTGTGACTCAGGGTACACTCTTTCAGCAAGAATCTGAAGCCTGACCAAGACGACCCTGGCGAAGAGTTTGCTGACGACGCTGAGGAGGGAGATGCTACGATTGTTGTTGACATCGCTTCTGTCACCTTTATTTTTGTAGAGAGTGATGATGTTTGCATCTCTGATGTCTTGTGGCACCGAGCCCTCCCTCCAGCACTGGCACAGAAGTTCATGAAGCTCAGTTTTAAGTGTTCCACGAGCGCACTTGAGAACTTCAGGCGGAATCCCGTCGTCTCCTGGGGCCTTAACACTTCCTATCGAGGCATGAAATGAACTATTTCCCTATACAATACTGTAGCTAACTATACCTTTTAATGCGACCAGCTGGTGTTCTACTGATCTATTTGGGAGAGGTGAAGATGGTGGCCTTCCCCAGTCACTGCCTAGTCCACACTGATCCTCCCTAGCTCTGCCTTCCTCACAGCTAGTCAGAGCTGGTGGGTATTCCTACGCCAGGTTTACCAAGATTACTAAGCGGGGTTTAAATTGAACAACTAATCTCTGTTGCACTGAACCACCCAGATGGTTGAACTCTTATAAACTGTCGGTAATCGTACAGACATCTTAGGGAAAGGCTATTTCCAATTATAGTATGGCTATTTGACCTTTGAGAATTACTAAATATGGAAGGCTTTGGTGACCCTTGACCCAGGGTCGCCAAAATTGATCCTCATCAGAGGCTGGTCCTCTGCTAGTGACGTCACTGACGGTGACTTACTCAGTATTCCGACAATTGAGAATACTCTTGATACTTGAACAGGAATACTATTGAATACAATTTGAATGAAGACTTTAATTTCTCTAAATTACTGAATTCTGTAAAATAATTCATTATATGTTGCTTAAGACAAAGGCGCCTGCCATTTTGTAATCTTAACCGCTAATCCCGGGAGAGATGACCTTTTCTCTACATGAGTCAGGTCAAGTACCATCTGACTCCAACTTTCAAAACTCCCATGTCCATGAGAAACTATACTGAATAATTCCCGACAACAAACCTAGTTTGTTACACAGTGTTGAAAATAGTGCTTCTGAGATATGACCACCTCTCACTTGCACTATCGCAGGGTGGTACAGGAAGGGCAGTTACCAGCGCCGCAGTAATTTCCTCCACCTTGTGAAGGTCACGGGTCTTGTTTACGTTAATGCGTGGCCTTCCCTCCTTCTTTGCTCTGTGGATTTTCCGGAGCTGGAACTTTACTCTGCAAATGAAGAGAGAGTGGTCGGTGTCACAATCTGCGCTCTGGAAGCTGCGGGTCAGGTTGACGCTTCTCAGATTGCTTTGCCCCGTGAGCACCAAGTAGAGTTGGTGCCAATACTTAGACCTGGGTGTCTCCAGGAAACCTTATGCTGGGGCTTGGTGTCGAAGAAGGAGATGATGATGCAGGGATCATGACGACACCAGAACTCCAGGAGGCGCTGCCCACTCCCATGCATCTTCCCAAACTGGCCCAGGAAGGAAGGCCAAGAGCTGTGATCAGAACCAACTCTTGCATTAAAGTCTCTCAGGAAGAAGACTGGCTCTTGTTGAGGTATGTCTCTGAGAGTTAGGCCGAGGTCATCATAGAACTCGCCCTTCGCTTCGGAAGAGGAGATCAGTGTTGGTGCATAGGCGTTGATGAGGCTGGCCATTCCTGCTGCTGTATGAAGCTGAAGTTTGGTGATCCTTGCAGACCCCTCCGTGGCCGGTACTATGGACCCTAACAACCTGTTCCTGATGGCAAAGCCAACGCCCTGCTCCCTTACCTCTTCTGGTGGTTTGCCTTGCCAGAAGAAGGTAAAATTCTTCTCCCATATTCTGCTGGTCGCGGGCAGACGTGTCTCCTGCAGGGCGACTATGTCCATCTGCTAGTCCTATCTCACAAACAGGACCTCCAAAGTCTTTATACAAGGCGAGTTTTCCGATGGCATCCCAATACAAACAGGTGTTCCACAAGGCTCCATATTAAGCCCAACCCTATTTGCCGCATTCTTAGCAGATTTGCCTAACACCCATATCCTGTTCACCTCTCGGCGTACGCCGACGACTTAACATTGTATTATTCAGACAATGCCCTACCAAATACAGTCTCTACAATGCAAACAGCACTGGACCACCTCATAGATTGGACACAACAATGGGGCCTTCAAGTCAGTACTACCAAAACCTGCTATCAGATTTTCACTAAAAAAAGACTACTTCATCTACCCACCCTCACAATACACAACACTCCCATCCAACACGTACGAGAACATAAATATCTTGGCATGCGCTTAGACTCCCCCTTACTTACCTGGAAAGCACACATTCAACACCTTAAACAGACGACACAACCCCGACTCGCCATACTTAAAGCCCTCACTGGCACGCACCTGGGGAGCACACCATAAAATCTTGCTCCGTTTCTATACAACCTACATTCGCAGCCAACTAGACTATTGTTGCCAAGCATATGCGTCGGCGGCGCCCACTAACCTACAGAGCCTCGAGGTCATACAAAATAATGCCATGCGACTTATATGTGGCGCAAAGCGTTCAACTCCAATCCTCCGACTTTACGGGGAAACAGGCCTCACAAGCCTAGCCACCAGACGAGACATTATGTGTGCCAACTATCTGTCACTCTGTACCACTGCTCACCAGACACACCCATACAGATGAAAAATTAACCCAACAGTTAACCCATATAACCCCCGCTCGCCAACCATTCACTCGCAACCTTTCCTCACACGGGCTACAAATAACCTCAATATAGACCTCTCCCTACTTCAAAACTGTGAAACCCAACTTCCTGTTCCCCCCATTCCACCTTGGCTTTATACAACTCCTAATACAGCAATACAACTCGAAGACAACATTCCAAAATCTGCACTAAACTCAGCCATAGCCTCAGTCTTTGTCTCAACAATGAAAAATTGCTACCCAAATACCACAGAGATTTACACAGATGGGTCTCGTCTCGCATCTTCATGAACAACGTACCCTCGGTCACTTGCGCTGTATGGATACCGGAATACCATCTCAAGCAGGGATGGCGGTTACCAAACCAACTATCTATTTTCACAGCGGAATTATATGCCTTGTATCAAGCTCTCCAAATCATCACAACATTACCAGTTGGGATATATACAATCTGTAGTGACTCCAAGAGCGCGATTCAAGCAATTTCGTACTCTTCGAAAACATGCAAGGAGATTGTCTACCCATGCCTTCAACTTCTTCACAAACATCAATTGAACGGTTATGACACCTCTATCCAATGGGGTCCCAGCACATTGTGGTATTCTCCATAATGAACTTGTAGACCAACTAGCCAAAGCGATGCACGACACGCCTCACCTCACCCGTCATCCAATTCCCCATGTTGCACGTAAAGGAGCCTTCAAAGATACCATCTCCCAGGATTTTGCAACAAACTGGAAAACGTTATGCTCACCTTTGCACTATGGGTCCATGAAAAAGAAATGGGAAATTTGGAAACATGTCCGATATAAAAGCAGAGAAATTGATGTAACGATGACCAGATTAAGGCTGGGACACACCAAACTAGCAGCACACAGCTCTAAGTACAGAACAGACATCAACGAACTCTGTACTCACTGTCAGGTGCCTGAAACAGTCGAACACTATCTCCTGCACTGCTTCCGACATTATAGTGCCAGAGTAAATTTCAAACAAGTCTTTATCGCACTCAAAATACCCTTCACCATCGAGCATATATTAGGAGGCGGTGACCACTCGTCACAAGAAAAATACCAAATAGTCAAAGCACTGGCTAAATATCTCCAATCGACCAACAAATTGGGTCACATCTGACCCGCGCCACATTTATACCTGGCGCGGGTCCATAGAATTACCCAAGTCGGCCCAAATCAGGCCAAAATACCCAAATCGTCCTAGCATTACGTAAGTAATGAAGAAATATGGTATATTTACTTACTATAATGTTGGTGCTACACGTAGAACATGATCAAACCTATTTTTACTCTGAAATAATCTAATTTCATAACGAAATGAGACGTAAATATGTGAGAGGTGACGCCATAGGAAGTCGACGGTCCAAGCGACAATTGTGTGGAGCGACTTATCCAAGATATATGGTCGCCTGGAGAGTGTTTGCTGCCATAACAGCCTCCTGTACACAATGATCCAGTCGTCGTATTTCATGGCTCAAATTGTCGCAAATTTAATTGGTAATATTAACAAGTAGAATGTGTATTTATAATAATATTTTTCATAAACAGCCACAAAATATTTAATATTTATTAAAAAAAAGTGTCTGGAAGTTAAATCAATTCCACATGACAATAAATTTGTTATATAGATACTAGCGTTATTCGTTGGTATGCGTTCGCTATTTAAACTACTCCAGTCCTTTTCGTTCATAGAACACCGAACCCTACACGCTCTCTGATATAGTGCTTAATTAACAAATATTCACAAATAAAGATTATATTTATATATGTTATCAGAAAGGCAGATATAAAATAGTTTGTGTTAATGCATCACAGAGATTATACCTTATTAGAGAGGAAAAATATTCATATTTTAAACAAGGCTTCTTGGCCGACGCTCTCCCTTTCGATGGGAACTATGACATTTTGAAAATCAATGTTAATTGAATCTATATATTGTAAAAAAACGAAGTTTTTTATGTCATCAGAAAGACATATAAGCTGCATGTTAATACTTTGGTATAAATATAACTGAAGTGAAAGTGAAGATATATGCCTTTTTATATAGTTACTTGATGGCTCGCTCAGGGAGTGTGAAGGCCTGCACACAAGCCAATCAATTTTATAATTAATGTACATATATGCAAAGTAACGTCAAAGGTTTTTATTTCAGAATAAAGACAGATGTAGACGATAATGTAAATACATTTCAAGGAAAACATATCTTAAATGAAAGCAAAGATATGGTCAAATAAATAGGCAATACCACACCATCGCCAGTGTCCGGACACATGAATATTCGCATTAGGTAGGTGAAAGGAAATGTACCCAACCATTTCCATTTAAGCGACCAGTTTCCGTTCTTATGTTCTTACTTACATTTATTGAAATTTATCATCATCATCATTTACAGAAATAAATTAACATAAAAATGTAGTAATTTTAATATACAAAACAGAAGTAGATATGTATGTAAATTATGACGCAGGATAGGATCACTATTGCAGAACTATTCGCATACTTTGCGTCATTATATACAGTACTGGAATTTAAAAAAAATCGCGGAATTCAGAGATAACACCATCATTGGTGTCCAAGAAAAGTGTAAGTACTTCATTTATAATGATGTGCTGCCCGAAATCTTAGCGAAGTATCTAAAATTTGCTTACTGTAAGTAATTCATGCAAATGATTGTAAAGCCGTCGCCCAGTTGGGTGGGTGTGGAGCACATGACTGTTAAGCTGCCGCCCAGTTGGTTGGGTGTGGAGCACATGACTGTAAAGCTGCCGCCCAGTTGGGTGGGTGTGGAGCACAGGACTTAAGCTGCCGCCCAGTTGGTTGGGTGTGGAGCACATGACTGTAAAGCTGCCGCCCAGTTTGGTGGGTGTGGAGCACATGACTTAAGCTGCCGCCCAGTTGGGTGGGTGTGGAGCACATGACTGTAAAGCTGCCGCCCATTTGGGTGGGTGTGGAGCACATGACTGTTAAGCTGCCGCCCAGTTGGGTGGGTGTGGAGCACATGACTGTTAAGCTGCCGCCCAGTTGGGTGGGTGTGGAGCACATGACTATAAAGCTGCCGCCCAGTTGGGTGGGTGTGGAGCACATGACTGTTAAGCTGCCGCCCAGTTGGGTGGGTGTGGAGCACATGACTGTTAAGCTACCGCATAGTTGGGTGGGTGTGGAGCACATGACTGTAAAGCTGCCGCCCAGTTGGGTGGGTGTGGAGCACATGACTGTTAAGCTGCCGCCCAGTTGGGTGGGTGTGGAGCACATGACTATAAAGCTGCCGCCCAGTTGGGTGGGTGTGGAGCACATGACTGTTAAGCTACCGCCCAGTTGGGTGGGTGTGGAGCACATGACTGTTAAGCTGCCGCCCAGTTGGGTGGGTGTGGAGCACATGACTGTAAAGCTGCCGCCCAGTTGGGTGGGTGTGGAGCACATGACTGTTAAGCTGCCGCCCAGTTGGGTGGGTGTGGAGCACATGACTGTTAAGCTGCCGCCCAGTTGGGTGGATGTGGAGCACATGACTGTTAAGCTGCCGCCCAGTTGGGTGGGTGTAGAGCAAGACTAGTAATTGGACGACTCACCATAGATGTAAAGTGCCTAGTATAGTGACTTGTGAGCCTCTTGTTGAATCACTTGTGATACAAAGATTATTGATGTGTGTATTTGTGTGGGTGATTGAATATGTATGTGAATGTATATGTATGTATATGTATATATGCAATTGACGATCACGAAACAATAATCATTTGTATGCGGAAAAATCCATATTTCATTTCTCTGGATTTACCGCATATGTATATATATGTACATGTATGTATGATTATGTGTACATGTATATATAACATTAATAAGAGGAAATGAAGATGAAGAAATGATAAAAAGAATGGCAATAGTGGATAGTAGTAACACACTTAAGAATTATTCAGTAATAAATACAAACTCGTCCTTCACCTATGATAAAGGAAAGTCAACTTGGAAGGATTCAATTTACATGAGATTAAGATTAGGATACAAATATATCTGGCAATACGGAGTTGATGTCAGTGAAAAAGATAAGGAGTGTAAATTATGTAGTATGCCGCACGCCCACACCTTAGAACATTATGTATTAGAGTGTCAACTTATTGATAACTATAGAAATAAGGAAATAAGTAATGTACCACATCAAATTGTTTGTATGTGTGACAATGGTATGATAGACAGTATACTTAGGAGCTACAAAAATTTTGCCCCAAGAGTGTAACAATTGTATGCTGTACTTACTATATTAACCTGCAATGTTAAATGGGATTCTTGTAATGTTAATTGTCTATTTGTACTTACTGAATTTGTGCGCCCCTTGAGGGACTTGAAGTAGAGGGGGTAGAAATAGCCTAAGTTACTCTATCCCTTTGAGATGTATTTTTTTCTTGTCTCAATAAACATACTTGAACTTGAACTGTAAATATTTGTGGCTTCCTGACCATAAAGTTACCGCCGCAGTCGAGGGTAAGAGACCGGATGTACCCATATACAAGCCGCACTAGCTATTAGTTCATAAAAGCTGACAACTTACCCAGATAAACATTACTTCCTAATTATATATATATATATATGCAAATAATACAATTAAAATGTTTAAAACGTGATTATATATATGTATCATGTGGACAGTTTTTAATGTAATTTTTTCTCCTGATATTCGGGTTCTTTATTATGCTTCATCTTGAGGCATATTGATGCCTTACGCCATATTGATGCTCTGTCCACAGATCATTCTCTCTCTCTCTCTCTCTCTCAAATCATATACATTGATGGTTTCCTACACCGCCACACGGGTGCAGCTGCAAGTGCAGTTGCCTCTACCCATCAGACAGAACTATTTGCCTTGCTTGTTACACTAAAATGTGTACAAGTGTGTGTGTCTATGTATGTATTAACACGATGTACTGAACGGGGTGAGAATAGCTTGAGCTACCTCATCCATTTGTGTGTATTTTACCTCAATAAACTTATTTCAATTTCAATTTCTATTCAAGTCTCCAAACTTGATGCATTAATTGTAAGTGATTTTCTACCATCCTGCATTAATTGTAAGTGATTTCTATCATGCTTAATTGCGCGCAACTCTCTAAGACACAATTGTAACATGACCGTGTCTGAAGCTAGACAGAAAACACAACATTATTAGTGATGGTAACATAAGCCATTTCATGTGAATTCCATCTTCGTTGACCTCCGAAACTTGAGGAATGGTCCAGAAAATAGCTACTAAAGTTTAAGTCAAGTGTGAAGATACTTTAGTTGATACTTAGATACTTCCAATAAGTGTAAACATAAGTGCTGACGATGCTACCTTCCTCTATTCAGACCCCAACCCAAACGCACTATATAATAATGAAAATAATAGATTTAAAAAGTCCACTCATGGATGTAAACTAACAAACTCACATCAAACATAAAAAAGACCGACTACTATTTTTGTTCGAAAGTAAATCCTGAAACCAAATTCAACTTCAGATACACAATGTTAACATTAGCAATAATGATTATGGAAAGTTCCTTGACCTATACATAGACAAGAGACTGAACTTCAGCATCCACATACAACACATATGTGAGTGGTGAGAGAGAGAGAAAGAGAGAGAGAGAGAGAGAGAGAGAGAGAGAGAGAGAGAGAGAGAGAGAGAGAGACAGAGAGAGAGGGAGAGAGTGAGAGAGTATTCACCTAGTTGTGCAGGCGCGGGTTGAGCTCTGCTCATTCGGCCCGCCTCTCAACTGTCAATCAACTATTACTGACTAACAAATTTTTTTTCTCTCGCACACACACACACACACACACACACACACACACACACACACACACACACACACACACACACACACACACACACACACACACACACACACACACACACACACACACACACACACGTGGGGAAGTAAGGAAGTGTTTACTAGAGTTGGACGTGACGAAGGCTATAGGCCCAGATGGAATCTCCCCTTGGGTTCTAAAGGAAGGAGCAAGAGAACTGAGCCTACCACTCTCCATAGTGTATAACAAATCACTGGCAACAGGGGAACTGCCAGATATTTGGAAATCAGCTAACGTAGTCCCGATATACAAGAAAGGGGATAGACAGGAGGCACTGAACTACAGGCCAGTGTCCCTAACCTGCATACCATGCAAACTGATGGAGAAGATTGTGCGAAAAAAACTAGTGGAGCATCTGGAGCGAAGGAACTTTGTAACACAGCATCAACATGGGTTCAGGGATGGCAGGTCCTGCCTCACAGGGTTACTTGAATTCTACGACCAGGCAACAAAAATAAGGCAAGAAAGAGAAGGGTGGGCAGACTGCATATTTTTGGATTGTCAGAAAGCCTTTGATACAGTGCCACACAAGAGGCTAGTGCGAAAGTTGGAGATGCAGGCTGGAGTGAGAGGGAAGGTACTCCGGTGGATAGAGGAATACCTAAGCAACAGGAGACAACGAGTCTGTGTGAGGGGTGAGGTCTCAGATTGGCGAGACGTCACAAGTGGAGTCCCGCAGGGGTCAGTCCTTGGACCTATACTGTTTCTGGTATATGTAAATGATCTCCCAGAGGGTATAGATTCGTTCCTCTCAATGTTTGCCGACGATGCAAAAATTATGAGGAGGATTGAAACAGAGGATGATAGTAGGAGGCTACAAGATGACCTGGATAGACTGAGTGAATGGTCCAACAAATGGCTGTTGAAGTTCAACCCGAGTAAATGCAAAGTAATGAAACTAGGCAGTGGAAACAGGAGGCCAGGCACAGGATACAGAATAGGAGATGAAGTACTTAATGAAACAGACAGAGAGAAAGATCTAGGAGTTGATATCACACCAAACCTGTCTCCTGAAGCCCACATAAAGAGAATAACGTCTGCGGCATATGCGAGGCTGGCTAACATCAGAACGGCGTTCAGGAACCTGTGTAAGGAATCATTCAGAATCTTGTACACCACATATGTAAGACCAATCCTGGAGTATGCGGCCCCAGCATGGAGCCCGTACCTTGTCAAGCACAAGACGAAGCTGGAAAAAGTCCAAAGGTATGCTACTAGACTAGTCCCAGAACTAAGAGGCATGAGTTATGAGGAAAGGCTGCGGGAAATGCACCTCACGACACTGGAAGACAGAAGAGTAAGGGGGGACATGATCACAACCTACAAAATCCTCAGGGGAATCGACCGGGTAAACAAGGATGAACTTTTCAACACTGGTGGGACGCGAACAAGGGGACACAGGTGGAAGCTGAGTACCCAAATGAGCCACAGAGATGTTAGAAAGAACTTTTTCAGTGTCAGAGTAGTTAGCAAATGGAATGCATTAGGAAGTGATGTGGTGGAGGCTGACTCCATACACAGTTTCAAATGTAGATATGATAGAGCCCAATAGGCTCAGGAATCTGTACACCAGTTGATTGACGGTTGAGAGGCGGGACCAAAGAGCCAGAGCTCAACCCCCGCAAGCACAATTAGGTGAGTACACACACACACACACACAAACAATCGACCGGGTAAACAAGGATAAACTATTCAACACTGGTGGGACGCGAACAAGGGGACACAGGTGGAAACTGAGTACCCACATGAGCCACAGAGGCGTTAAAAGGAACTTTTTCAGTGTCAGAGTAGTTAACGGATGGAATGCATTAGGCAGTGATGTGGTGGAGGCTAACTCCATACACAGTTTTAAATGTAGATGTGATAGAGCCCAGTAGGCTCAGGAATCTGTACACCAGTTGATTGACAGTTGAGAGGCGGGACCAAAGAGCCAAAGCTCAACCCCCGCAAGCACAAATAGGTGAGTACAAATAGGTGAGTACACACACACCAGGAAGCAACCCGTAGCAACTGTCTAATTTCCAGGTACCTATTTACTGCTCGGTGACATCACATTAACATTTACAGAGAGTAGGGAATTAATTAGGTATCTGGGAGCTAGTTAACTGTTGTGGGATGTATATCTTGAGGTACTGTATACAATGTTCACAACAGAGCAATGTATAATCATTTCATTGTATACAACACATTGAAAAAGAATGAAGGTTAGATCCGAAAATTATTGTGTGGCTCTCTCATGACTTGTTTCCGGCGCGAAGAGTTGTGAATTTACATGAAAATGTACCAACAAAATCTTGTTACATAGCAGTAGGAGTAACATTTACTCACTAGGTCCACGAGTCTAGAGCGCTGTCCACTCGGCCACCACCTCCCTTATGAGAGGGAGAGAGTGAGTGTGTGTGTGTGTACTCACCTAATTGTGCTTGGGGGGTTGAGCTCTGGCTCTTTGGTCCCGCCTCTCAACTGTCAATCAACTGATGTACAGATTCCTGAGCCTACTGGACTCTATCATATCTACATTTGAAACTGTGTATGGAGTCAGCCTCCACCACATTACTGCCTAATGCATTACATCTGTTAACTATTTTGACACTGAAAAAGTTCTTTCTAACGTCCCTCTGGCTCATTTGGGTACTCAGTTTCCACCTGTGTCCCCTTGTTTGCGTACCACCCGTGTTAAACAGTTTATCTTTATCTACCTTGTCAATTCCTCTGAGAATTTTGTAGGTAGTGATCATGTCTCCCATACTCTTCTGCCTTCTAGTGTCGTGAGGTGCTTTTCTCGCAGCCTTTCTCCGTAGCTCATGCCTCTTAGTTCTGGGACTAGCCTAGTGCCATATCTCTGAACTTTTTCAAGCTTCGCCTTGTGCTTGACAAGGTACGGACTCCATGCTGGGGCCACATACTCCAGGATTGGTCTTACATATGTGGTATAGAAGGTTCTGAATGATTCCTTACACAGGTTCCTGAAGGCTGTTCTGATGTTAGCCAGTCTCGCATAATCACACACTCACGTGTGTGTGTGTGTGTGTGTGTGTGTGTGTGTGTGTGTGTGTGTGTGTGTGTGTGTACTCACCTAGTTGTACTCACCTAGTTGTGTTTGCGGGGGTTGAGCTCTGGCTCTTTGGTCCCGCCTCTCAACCGTCAATCAACAGGTGTACAGATTCATGAGCCTATCGGGCTCTGTCATATCTACACTTGAAACTGTGTATGGAGTCAGCCTCCACCACATCACTTCCTAATGCATTCCATTTGTCAACCACTCTGACACTAAAAAAGTTCTTTCTAATATCTCTGTGGCTCATTTGGGCACTCAGTTTCCACCTGTGTCCCCTTGTGCGTGTTCCCCTTGTGTTAAATAGACTGTCTTTATCTACCCTATCAATCCCCTTCAGAATCTTGAATGTGGTGATCATGTCCCCCCTAACTCTTCTGTCTTCCAGCGAAGTGAGGTTTAATTCCCGTAGTCTCTCCTCGTAGCTCATACCTCTCAGCTTGGGTACTAGTCTGGTGGCAAACCTTTGAACCTTTTCCAGTTTAGTCTTATCCTTGACTAGATATGGACTCCATGCTGGGGCTGCATACTCCAGGATTGGCCTGACATATGTGGTATACAAAGTTCTGAATGATTCTTTACACAAGTTTCTGAATGCCGTTCGTATGTTGGCCAGCCTGGCATATGCCGCTGATGTTATCCGCTTGATATGTGCTGCAGGAGACAGGTCTGGCGTGATATCAACCCCCAAGTCTTTTTCCTTCTCTGACTCCTGAAGAATTTCCTCTCCCAGATGATACCTTGTATCTGGCCTCCTGCTCCCTACACCTATCTTCATTACATTACATTTGGTTGGGTTAAACTCTAACAACCATTTGTTCGACCATTCCTTCAGCTTGTCTAGGTCTTCTTGAAGCCTCAAACAGTCCTCTTCTGTTTTAATCCTTCTCATAATTTTAGCATCGTCCGCAAACATTGAGAGAAATGAATCGATACCCTCCGGGAGATCATTTACATATATCAGAAACAAGATAGGACCGAGTACAGAGCCCTGTGGGACTCCACTGGTGACTTCACGCCAATCGGAGGTCTCACCCCTCACCGTAACTCTCTGCTTCCTATTGCTTAGATACTCCCTTATCCACTGGAGCACCTTACCAGCTACACCTGCCTGTCTCTCCAGCTTATGTACCAGCCTCTTATGCGGTACTGTGTCAAAGGCTTTCCGACAATCCAAGAAAATGCAGTCCGCCCAGCCCTCTCTTTCTTGCTTAATCTGTGTCACCTGATCGTAGAATTCTATCAAGCCTGTAAGGCAAGATTTACCCTCCCTGAATCCATGTTGGCGATTTGTCACGAAGTCCCTTCTCTCCAGATGTGTTACCAGTTTTTTTCTCACGATCTTCTCCATCACCTTGCATGGTATACAAGATGGACACTGGCCTGTAGTTCAGTGCCTCTTGTCTGTCGCCCTTTTTGTATATTGGGACCACATTCGCCGTCTTCCATATTTCTGGTAGGTCTCCTGTCTCTAGTGACTTACTATACACTATGGAGAGTGGCAGGCAAAGTGCCTCTGCACACTCTTTCAGTACCCATGGTGAGATCCCATCTGGACCAACAGCCTTTCTAACATCCAGATCCAGCAGGTGTCTCTTGACCTCCTCTCTCGTAATTTCGAACTCCTCCAAGGCCGCCTGGTTTACCTCCCTTTTTCCTAGCACAGTGACCTCACCCTGTTCTATTGTGAAGACCTCCTGGAACCTCTTGTTGAGTTCCTCACACACCTCTCTGTCATTCTCTGTATACCTGTCCTCGCCTGTTCTAAGTTTCAATACCTGTTCTTTCACTGTTGTTTTCCTTCTGATGTGACTGTGGAGTAGCTTTGGTTCGGTCTTGGCTTTGTTTGCTATATCATTTTCAAAATTTTTCTCTGCTTCTCTTCTCACCCTGACGTACTCATTCCTGGTTCTCTGGTGTTCTGTTATTCCGGAAGTTCCTCCACGCCTTTTTGTTCAGTTTCTTCAGTGTGTGTGTGTGTGTGTGTGTGTGTGTGTGTGTGTGTGTAAAATATACACTGAGGACAGGCAGCTTGTGCATGTCTATTCGTTAGGTGTATATCGAGGTCCACCTCCAAGGTCGAACTACTGACCTCCACATTCACCCTGGGCACAAGTAGTCTCGAACCACTAACCCCAGGAGCAGGAGACAGTAGTTACACAATACAATACAATACAATTTTATTTAGGTAAGGTACATACATACAATAAATATTTACAAGGATTGTTTGACTTATAGGTAGAGCTAGTACATACAATGCCTAAAGCCACTATTACGCAAAGCGTTTCGGGCATGATAAACTTAAATGACAAGCTTAATACTAATTGAGCATAATGAGTAGAATGAAAACAAGAAATGAAAACATAGATGAAAAAGCAGCACAAATACAATTATGTCGACAAACAGCGCTCTTTAAAGAAAAAAACAGACATTGGTTGACAATAGAAGGGTAAGGTAGGTTACAGGGAATTTATTAGGTATAGCTTCGCTTTTAACTTAAACTGGTTGAGAGAGGTACAGTCTTTAACATGGTTGGGAAGGTCATTCCACATTCTGGGCCCTTGATTTGTAGAGCATTTCTAGTTTGATTAAGTCGTACTCTAGGAATATCAAAACTGTATTTATTTCTGGTGTGATGCTCATGGGTTCTGATACAACCTTCTATGAAGCTTTTGAGATCAGGATTGGCATTATAGTTTAGCGTTTTATATATGTATAATACACATGAGAGAATGTGCAGTGACTTAATGTCTAACATATTCAGAGATTTAAGTAGGGGTACCGAGTGATGTCTGGGGCCAGAATTGGATATTGTCCTAATAGCAGCTTTGTGTTGAGTAATTAGAGGACGTAAGTGATTTTGGGTAGTAGAGCCCCAAGCACAAATACCATAGTTGAGATGTGGATAGATAAGGGAGTAATAGAGAGTCACCAGGGCAGGGCGTGGTACATAATATCTGATCTTAGAAAGAATGCCCACAGTTTTTGAAACTTTTTTTGATATGTTTAGAATGTGTCCCTGGAAATTAAGCTTGTGGTCAATGAGAATGCCAAGGAATTTGCCATCTAATTTGTTACAAATTTGGGTATTGTTTATTTTGAGATTTATTTGATTAGAGGATTTATTGCCAAACAGAATATAAAAGGTTTTGTCAATGTTAAGGGTGAGTTTGTTGGCAGTTAGCCACAGATGGACTTTATTTAGCTCAGTATTTACTGTGGCATTTAAAGCAAGGGGATCAGGACTGGAGTAAATGAAGGTTGTGTCGTCAGCAAATAGAATTGGTTTGAGGTGTTGGGAGGCATTTGGAAGGTCATTAATGTAGATGAGAAAGAGGAGAGGGCCAAGTATGCTGCCCTGGGGAACACCAATGTTGATGGGTAGGGTGGGAGAAATTGTATTATTCACAGAAACATATTGGAGCCTGTCAGTAAGGTAGGATTTGAGGTATTGTAGGGAGTGTCCTCTGACTCCATAATGATGTAATTTAAGAAGAAGGTTTTGGTGGTTGACAGTGTCAAAAGCTTTACGCAGGTCCACAAACAACCCAACAGGGAACTCATTTTTATCAAGAGCTGTATGAATCGAGTTAAGCATACTAATAAGTGCATCGTTAGTGCTTTTTTTGGGTCTGAAGCCATATTGGCAAGGGCTAAGTATATTGAGTTTGGCTAGATATGAGTAAAGCTGCTTATAGATTAGTTTTTCAAAATTTTTGACAAGTTTGGCAGGATAGATATAGGTCTGTAGTTGTTAACATCTGTGAGATTACCACATTTGTGGACAGGCGTTACTCTCGCTTTTTTTAGAAGTTCTATTAACTACTTTACCTACAGCATAAAGAAGAATTCCAGAAACAAGAAATGGCAGTTGTTAACTGCTTCTGGAATCCTTCCTCGAATGTAGATGTTGCAAGGTTCTTTGATTATGTAAGTTAACAATAAAGAACTAGATACAAATTAAATGTGTGCTATAAAATATGTGTATGTTACATATATTCATATAAGCACAGACGTTGCGGTATTCAGAGTAAGTTCAGTTTTTCCTCAGACCCATGCTCACAGTTCCTAGAAACCAGGACAATTTAGTAATCATGCGAAACTGCGGCATCTCTTACCGAGTCCATTTTGAACAAAAGGTAGTGAACAAAAATATCGAGTACATACAAGCAAAATATATATTCAGGCATTAAGTGTGCAACTTCATCATAGTGAATAATAATAATGGTTCTGTCAACTATGGGTTTCACAATAAACTAAAGGTAACAGGATGAGCATGGGTTGCACAAACTATTGGTAACAGGATGGGTATGGGTTGCACAATAAATTACTGCGCTAGGATGAGTGTGTGTGTGTATATTATAAATATATGTGTGTATATATATATATATATATATATATATATATATATATATATATATATATATATATATATATATATATATATATATATATATATATATATGTCGTACCTAGTAGCCAGAACGCACTTCTCGGCCTACTATGCAAGGCCAGATTTGCCTAATATGCAAAGTTTTCATGAATTAATTGTTTTTCGACTACCTAACCTACCTAACCTAACCTAACCTAACTTTTTCGGCTACCTAACCTAACCTAACCTATAAAGATAGGTTAGGTTAGGTTAGGTAGGGTTGGTTAGGTTCAGTCATATATCTACGTTAATTTGAACTCCAATAAAAAAAATTGACCTCATACATAATGAAATGGGTAGTTTTATCATTTCATAAGAAAAAAAATAGAGAAAATATATTAATTCATGAAAACTTGGCTTATTAGGCAAATTGGGCCTTGCATAGTAGGCCGAGAAAGGCGTTCTGGCTACTAGGTACGACATATATATATATATATATATATATATATATATATATATATATATATACATATATATATATATATATATATATATATATATATATATATATATATATATATATATATATATATATATATTACAGAGTCACAGGGGAGCTTCTGTTTATTATTAGTCCTCACAATACACTACTTGTTTCTGATTCTCATATGTCGTTCATCTACTGGAAGCAAAATGTGGGTACAGTGCAAGGATTTCAGGTAATTTATCCATAGTAATAAGATAGGTTGCCATATCATACAGAGTGAGCTTAGATTTATCTCTAAAAAGCTCAATTTTGAAATACAAATACAATTTTGTATTTCATTGTATTACAAATACAATGAAATACAATTTTGAAATACAAATACACGATGTAGGAGTCTTAGAATATCATAGGTGATACCGTCCTCACCAGGAGCAGTGCTACTGCCCCTGGAGAGGGCTGCATCCAATTCATAATCTGTATATGGAACATCACATTCATCATGTTGCTTGCTCAACATGAAATTAATGAGAGAATTTCTGTCTGTGGACCTCGCCTGCAATTTCTCCCCAGTGCTAGCTGGTAGCATTCCAAGGCTGGAAACCTGAGCCCATTTTGCAATTAACTGATTGGCTTTCTGTAGCGGGTTTGGGTGTGAAACTTGTCTACTATTTTTACCAATAATTTTGTTTATGCCTTTCCAGGCTTTGCCCAGGGGAGTATGCAGGTTAAGTCCACTAACAAAACCCTCCCATTCATTTTGTCTCAGTTCAGTCATTCTCTCCCTTGCCGCTGCAAGCGCGGCCTGAAACAGTTTTAACATTTGAGGAGTTCTAAGGCTCTTATATGCTTTACCTGTCTGTCTAGCAATTGATTTAAGCTCTTTCAGTTTAGCATCATCATAGTACTGGTTGTGTCTGACCTGTTTACCAGTACTTCTTTTTGTTTGGCGTGACTCACTATTTTTGATGGCCTCATAGGTATATGGGTACATCCGGTCTCTTGCCCTCGACCGCGTCGGTACCTTTATGGTCAGGAAGCCACGGATATTTACAATGGGGCTCGGTCAGTCAATATGATTCCTTTGACATCACTCAACTTATGTATTCTGTTCTCGTATTGACAATTTGAATGATATCAAGAATATTTTGAATATCTTCTGACATAGATGGTGCTGTAGTTGATTGTTGTTCATGACCTGTCCAGTGGGTCGAGACTGGTCTCATTAGCATCTCTCAGATTAGTGGGAAGAAATTCTTGCTGCAAGAATGTGTGTTCTCAGAGCTAACTAGGGTAACTAAAATACTTATTTCCTAAATAAATACTTTAATTGTAAATATTTGAAAATATATGGTATGTTTCCGAATTTCTGACGATATAAAACATATTGTGGTTTATAATTAAGTTCTTAATAGTGATCCTATCCTGCATCATAATTTACATAATATCTACTTCTGTTTTGTGTATTAAAATGACTACTTTTTATGTTAATTTATTTCTGTAAATGATGATGATGATAAAGTTCAATAAATGTAAGTAAGAACATAAGAATGAAGGTAACTGCAAAAGACTTATTGGCCCATACGAGGCAGCTCCTCGTATGGAGCTGCCTTTGATAAGTAATTACCAAAGAAGGCACCAAGCCGGGAAGGCTGTGTAGCACAATCAAATAAGTCAACTGCTCCTGAAGAGGACGGTATTACTTACAGTTTACTGAGATTAGTCTCACAAGTACCAGGTAATCCACTTTTAGTGTTGTACAGAATGAGTTTAAGTGAAGGAGTATTACCTGATGATTGGACAGTGTCATTGTTCCCATCCCCAAAGCACACTCAGATAATTATAGACCCATATCTCTAACATAATTTTGTCTATTAGCACAGTTTTCGGCGTGAAGGCATTGAGTAGATCTCGGCAATACAAGAAGTTTCAAGCTAAACTTTCTAATATGCTACACTCACCTGAGGTCCGTAGAAGAGCGAAATCTGATTATGCATTTTGGTTCTACAAGGTAGCCAACTCCATCAAAATATTAAATATGTACCCAACTCAATTAACGATTAATCAACCAATTACTCCATGGGATAACTTGGATCTAGCAGTTGATTTTGTAAATGAACCCAAGAAAGATAATGTACACTCTACATTATTAAAACAGTTAACACTGAAAAGCATCACTGAGAGTACTCAGGGTATGGGTAACGATGTGTGTCAGTGCTATACCGACGGTTCTGTAGAAGAAGGTGGACGATGTACTGGATGCGCATGTAATATATTTGAACAATCTTCTCACGTACATACAGCAATGAAGCGCGTCAATGATTGGGCAAGTACAACTCAAACCGTACTTGCAGGCATATACCTTGCCACGGAATTTTTAAAAGACAAAGGCAGTGGACTTATATACTGTGATTCGCAGAGTGAACTCCTGGTATTGAACGCACATAGTAGTGACACCCAGAAAATAGTCAGTGATATTCGAATGAATATTTTAGCTGCCAGAGAAAAGAGATTTGAAATTAAATTCCTATGGATACCATCACATGTTGGCATCTCAAGGCATGACACTGTTGATATACTTGCAAAGACAGCCTGTAGAAAACCAGTGGTAGAAATTGATATGGGTGTTTCATTAGCAGTGACAAAGAGAATACTTAAGCAAACATCTAATGAAAATCTCACCGACCTAACAAATTCACAAAGACCTGAAAGTTGTAGCATTAAATATTATGATAGATATCGTGCGGAGACATTCACATACAGGATTAATGGAACAAGAACCCAGCAATGTGATGTTATAGTGGCCAGAATACACTTGGGATATAGACGTATCTGGCAGCTTTCTCAAAACCCAAATGTCGAGTACACAATGTGTCAACTTTGTGAAAGAGAAAATATGCACTCCCTTGAACATTATATTGTAGAATGTCCCATACTGACTGACTTTCGCCCTCCTGGGCTAAGGTATGCTGAACTGTGTAATTACTATTTGAGTACTGGAACACTTGATGATATATTGAACTTGTACCCTAGATTGACCATGTAACGTATCAATTATATAATGAATGTATGTGATGTAACTCTATAACCTGAGCTTGTGAAAGCACCTTAATCACCTTCAGTGATTAAGTGCTTAATTGCACACTAGTTTCTCTATCAGTTATCTCACCTTGTCAGAGTAAAAGAGACAAATATATGTGTATGTATGTGTGTATATATGTATGTATATATATATATATGTACGCATACGTCTGTGTGTTTATATGTATGTGTATAAAGTATATGTGGAAGCTGGTCAGAATTCAATTTCACCTTTGTAAATGCACGTTAATGACACTATGTAAAAGACACATCGAACACTTTATGTAGGGCATACGTAAATCTGTGTATTTATGTATTTACGTATGTAGCTTAGCCTAGCATTTTAAAAACACTACAATCACCTTCTGTGGTTGATTGTTCAATAAATCCCTGAACTATATGTTTAACAAATCTCTAACCCTATCAATGGAGTTAGTTAGTTTAGTTCTTATATTATGCACCCTATACCCATCTTGTGGGCGGTAGTGGAAAGGGTTAGAGTCCATGGCGGACTGAAGAAAATGTATATATGCTGGTTAGCATTGTTAATGTGTGGCCACGTCTGTGGTAGAAAATAATACACAAAATCAAATAAAGGTATTATTGAAACTTTATAGGAAAACATTAAATCCTAAATATATCTTTAATATTATACTTGAAATATTGTATACTTTGCTCTCTCCATCGTACTTCTGCACCTGCTGGCAAGTGGTTCGGTGCAGTGTGCAGGTGATGTTCATTACTGGGTGAGCTGGCAGGTGGTGCTCACCTGCCAGCTCACCCAACGAAAATTTGGTTTTTAATACACTTACACATTTATTGGGTCTTTCCTTCACCTTCATTCAAGCACTAGGGTATTACAGTAAGTGTTTTAATTATAATATTTATTAACGTTATTATTTTTAATTTTTATTATTATTAGTATTATTATTAACAGGAGAGGAGTGTGTGTGTGGGGGGGGGGGGGGTATAATGGTACACATGTCCACATCCCAATGCCCGCCCTTCCAGGACTGGGGGTGCGGGGGTGTACAATAAACTATACCCACATCCGGCGGCAGCTTGTCGAAGGCGGAAGTGTAGCCTAGACAATTTGTCATGATAATTAGTGATGACTCTTATTTTGATTATGGGTCCGTAATCCAGTTAAGCTTTTATTCTTAATTTATATTACAATGCTGGTAAATACACTTCTTGATGATGAGTATGGAGTACAAATGAACTCATTGTGTACCCAAGTTCAAGTATGTTTATTGAGATAAGCAATAAATACATCTCAAAGGGATAGAGTAGCTTAGGATATTTCAACCCCCCTCTAATTCAAGTCCCTCAAGGGGCGCACAAATACTGTGACTACAAATAGACAAATAACATTACAAGAATCCAAACAAGAATTGTGTACCCTATACTCACAGGATGAATATAGGGTACACAATAAACTACCACTCACATCATGGGTATGGGTTGCACAAGAAACTATCGCGCAGAGGATGAATATGGAGAGCAAAGTAAACAAAGATTCACACGATGAGAAAGGGTTGCGCAATGTCCACTGAATCACAGAATGAGTATTAGCTGCACAATAAACTACAGGTCACAGGATAAGTATGGGTTGCACAATAAATTACAGGTCACAGGATGGGTATGGGCTGCACAAACTACCGGTAACAGGATGAGTATGGGATGCACAATAAATTACGGGTCACAGGATGAGTATGGGTTGCACAAACTACTGGTAACAAGATGAGTATGGGATGCACAATAAATTACCGCACAGAGGATGAGTATAGGGTGCACAAACTGGTTGGGTAAATGGAAATGGTTGGGTACATTTCCTTTCACCTAATGCGACTATTCATGTGTCCGGACACCGGCGATTGTGTGGTATTGGCTATTTATTTAACCATAACTTTGCATTCATTTAATAATTATATTAAGATATGTTTTCCTTGAAATGTAGTTACATTATCGTCTACATGGCTTTATTCTGACATAAAGACCTATGGCGTTACTTTGCATATATGCAAAGTAATTATAAAATTGATTGGGTTGTGTGGAGGCCTTCACACTCCCTGAGCGAGCCATCAAGTAACTATAAAAAGGCATATATCTTAACTTTCAATTCAGTTATATTTATGCCAAAGTATTAACATGCAGCTTATATTTATGTCTTTATGATGACATAGAAAACTTCGTTTATTACAATATCTAGATTAAATTAACATTGATCTTCGGAAGGTCATAGTTCCCATATCGGTAAGGAGAACGTCGGCCATGAAGCCTTGTTTAAAGTATGAATATTTTTCCTCTCTAATAAGGTATAATCTCTGTGATGGATTCACAAAAACTATTTTATATCTGCCTTTCTGATAACATATACAAATATAATCTTTATTTGTGAATATTTGTTAATTAAGCAATATATCAGAGGGCGTGTAGGGTTCGGTGTTCAATGAACGAAAAGGACTGGATCACTGTGTACAGGAGACTGATATGGCAGCAAACACTCTCCTGGCGACCATATTTCTTGGATAAGTCGCTCCACACAATTGTCGCTTGGACCGTCGACTTCCTATGGCGTCACCTCTCACATATTTACGTCTAATTTCGTTATGAAATTAGATTATTTCAGAGTAAAAATAGGTTTGATCGTGTTCTATGTGTAGCACCAACATTATTGTAAGTAAATATGCCATATTTCTTCATTACTTACGTAATGCTAGGACGATTTGGGTAGTTTTGGCCTGATTTGGGGTGATTGGGGTAATTCTATGGACCGCCTGGGGCCACCAACAGCTAAACACAGAAAACAACTACCTCGTCGCAACACCAAGGATCAGCTGACGCCATAAACACAACACACCGCCCTACGGTGCGGCAAGTCTCCCTCTAACACACACCTCTGTTTAAATCACCGTTCCTCTATCTACAGCACAACGCAACAAGCACCTTGGTAGCTCCGATCATCTTCAACATAAACGCGTCCAACAACATCAGTACTGGTGCAGTCATCGGGAGGACAAACCCTTCATGCAAACTGCACCTACTATCAACAAGAAGAAAGAGGTCCAGCACGAGCAATAAGGGAAAATCTTGACACAAACTGTATCTATCATAAAGAAGAAGCACCACCATTGACCGCCAAGTGCTCACATCAAGTCTAACTCTAAGAAACAACACTCAAGCCTTGACGCTTCTAACATCCGGGGGAGAAAACCTTCACACAAACTGCACCTGTCATAAAGAAGATGAAGACTCACCAGTGTCCACAGTGTCAGAAGGTATTCACCTGTCCTGCAAATGTGAAGACTCACATGTTAGTGCATTTTTTTTTTTTTTTTTTTTTTTTTTTTTTTTTTTTTTGAGATATATACAAGTTGTTACATTCTTGTACAGCCACTAGTACGCGTAGCGTTTCGGGCAAGTCCTTAATCCTATGGTCCCTGGAATACGATCCCCTGCCGCGAAGAATCGTTTTTTTCATCCAAGTACACATTTTACTGTTGCGTTAAACAGAGGCTACAGTTAAGGAATTTCGCCCAGTAAATCCTCCCCGGCCAGGATACGAACCCATGACATAGCGCTCGCGGAACGCCAGGCGAGTGTCTTACCACTACACCACGGAGACTGTTTAAAGGCATTCAGGAGACAAACCTCACGAGTGTGCAGAGTGTGGTAAGAGATTCAGTCTGCTTGGAAATATGAAGAGGCACAAGATGGTGCATGCGGATGAGAGACCTTTTCAATGTGCCGAGTGTGGTAAAAAATTTAGAGAACGTGGAACTATAATAGAGCACATGTTAGTGCATTCAGGTGACAAACCTTATGAGTGTCCAGAGTGTGGGAAGAGATTCAGTCGGCGTGGAAGTATGAAGACTCACAAGATGGTGCATGCGGATGAGAGACCTTTTCAATGTGCCGAGTGTGGCAAAAAATTTAGAGAACGTGGAACTATAATAAGGCACATGTTGGTGCATTCAGGTGACAAACCTCATGCATGTCCAGAGTGTGGAAAGAGATTCAGTCATCTTCATCATATGAAGCCTCACAGGATGGTGCATGCTGATGAGAGACCTTTTCAATGTGCCGAGTGTGGTAAAAAATTTAAAAGACGTGGAACCATAATAGAGCACATGTTAGTGCATTCAGGTGACAAACCTCATGAGTGTCCAGAATGTGGGATGAGATTCAGTAAGCGTGGAAGTATGAAGACTCACAGGATGGTGCATGCGGATGAGAGACCTTTTCAATGTGCCGAGTGTGGCAACAAATTTAGAGAACGTGGAACTATAATAAGGCACATGTTAGTGCATTCAGGTGACAAACCTCATGAATGTCCAGAGTGTAGGAAGATATTCAGTCATCTTGGAAGTATGAAGACTCACAGGATGGTGCATGCGGATCAGAGACCTTTTCAATGTGCCGAGTGTGGTAAAAAATTTAGAAAACGTGGAACTATAATAAGGCACATGTTAGTGCATTCAGGTGACAAACCTCACGACTGTCCAGAGTGTGGGAAGAGATTCAGTCGTCTTGGCAATATGAAGAGGCACAAGATGATACATGCAGATAATAGGCTAAACACTTTGAGCGTGAAAGATAATTAAGAGAATGTTGAAGGATAATGAGGCACATAATAGTATATTAACTTACCTTTAATCTAACAGTGTGCTATCACAATGTCAGTTGGATGTTCTTCAGAGGTAATTATTTTTGCTTGAGAAATACACTTCACAATGAAAAGGTAAAGATATGAAGATATTTTATTATATTGTTCTTTTATGAAAGTTAGATGACCAAGCAAGAACTGGAGAAGCTGTCGCTAGGAAAACTCAAAATTGCTTATAAGTATAGAAATATCTCTTTAATTTAGCAAAGGTAAAACAAAGCTTTAAATGTTTTTCTTCATATTTATGTAAATAATGTGCTTCCTTTTTTTGCTTCCTGTGGAAATTTATTTAAAATGTAATATACTCTGTAGCTAAGTTATGTACATTTTTGTTGTAATATTATTTAGCATTGGAGTTGGTAAAGAAGACAATCTGAGACATACTTAAGGTGAGACCATTTGATTGGTAAAGAAATGTATATTAATCAAGGAATTTTCTCATCAGATTCATATGCAAACTGATGTCCATTTTTTATTTTTTGTTTAGGCGTATTTATGACTTTTAATTATTGATTATAAATATTTCACCGAAGAGTATATTGAAGGCTGATTGGCATTTATAGCTGTCAGTCAAGCTAATATGAAATTTAAATTTATATTACTCTAGAAATTTATCACTCTAAATTTACCAGAAATTTATTACTCTAGCCTAACTTTATCAGTTATGCTGTAATTGTCTGGGAATAATATTTTACCCGATTTACCCGAGGGCCACTAACCCGAGTGGCCTCATTGAGAACAGGAAGTCGTCGGCTTGTTGAAGGTTCCCTTCCCCCTCCCAGCGGTCCGTCTAATTACCACAAGCTACACAAGCTTCAGAAAGCTTCCTGGCAATACGTTAGTAATGAATAAATATGATATATTTACTCATTATAATGTTGGTGCTGAATGTACAACACGAAAAAACATAATTTTAATCTGAAAAAGTATCTTTTTATAAAGAAATTAGACGAAAATAAAAAGCTGGTGACGCCAAATCAAGTCGACGATCCAAGCTTCGGTTAGGTTAGGTTAGGCTTGGTTTAGTTAAGTTAGGTTAGGTTAGGTAAGGTTAGGTTAGGATAGGTTAGGTTAGGTTAGGTCAGCCTAACTTAACATATCATATTTATTCATTACTAACGTATTGCCAGGAAGCATTCTGAAGCTTGTGTAGCTTGTGGTAGCTTGTGGTAATTAGACGGACCCCCCTCCCAGTTTGCCTTCATGATTTTTTCCAGGTATATTTTGAAATTCAGCACAGTTTTAACAGTTATGGGTTTGGTGGGTCGGCAGTTCCATTGATCAATAACCCTGTGGATGAAAAAGCCTGATTCAAAGTTATATTAGTCTGATTGGCAATTATATTATCCTGACTGTCAATTTATATAAAAAAAATTATATCAAAGAGATATTTATGTTATTTATTTATTTATTTATTTATGCATATACAAGAATGTACATAAGGAATGTGAGGATACAAATATGGTAATTACAGTCTTGTAAAGCCACTTGCACGCGCAACGTTTCGGGCAGGTCCTTAATCTAAGAAAATTTTAAGGAGGTAAATACTTGCAAAATTTATAGACAAAAAAATGATAACAGTTACATGAAATAAAAAAAAAGAAGATGAGAGAAAATTGTAGGTACAGTATATTAAAGCACATAGGTAGCTAAGATTGATTGCAATGACAGCTTGAAAGGTAGTTGACAAAAATTGGTAGGCACAATACAGCAGAAACAATATAAGATTGATTGCAATGACAGCTTGAATGGTAGTTGACAAAAATTGGTAGTCACAATACAGCATATGGCTAGCACATAAAAGAAGACAGCAATGAACACAATGATAAGGTTGTTTGATATTACATAAAAATTAGGAGATTGGGTAACACTAGGTACAGAGCAAATTTAAAGCTCAGTGTAGGAAACTAAGAAGATGAAGTTAGGTACTTTTTGGTTTTGCTTTTAAATAAGGCAAAAGTTTTACAGTTTTTCAATTCACTAGGGAGTGAGTTCCATAGACTAGGTCCCTTAATTTGCATAGAGTGTTTACACAGATTAAGTTTGACCCTGGGGATATCAAAGAGATATTTATTTCTGGTGTGGTGATAATGGGTCCTATTACATCTGTCCAGGGAGAGTTTCAGAGCATGGTTTGCATTTAAGAACAGGGTTTTGTAAATGTAGTTGACACAAGAGAATGTGTGGAGGGAGTTAATATTTAGCAAGTTTAGGGATTTAAACAAGGGAGCTGAGTGTTGTCTGAAAGCAGAGTTAGTTATTATTCTGATAGCAGATTTTTGCTGTGTGATGATGGGCTTAAGGTGGTTTGCAGTGGTAGACCCCCATGCACAGATACCATAATTAAGATAGGGGTAGATTAGTGCATAATATAGTGAGAGGAGAGCAGAGTTAGGAACATAATATCTGATTTTGGAGAGTATACCAACTGTCTTAGAGACTTTCTTAGTTATGTGTTGAATGTGGGTGCTGAAGTTGAATCTCTTGTCTAGGAATAGGCCAAGAAACTTGCCATCATTTTTATTACTGATGTTAATGTTGTCTATCTGTAGCTGAATTGCATTTGATGATTTGCTTCCAAATAAGATGTAGTAAGTCTTTTCGATGTTTAATGTTAGTTTGTTCGTTGACATCCATAAGTGGACTTTTTTTAATTCATTATTCACAACAGTATTTAGTGTATGTGGGTTGAGGTTTGAATAGATAAGGGTAGTATCGTCAGCAAACAATATAGGTTTGAGAATATTAGAGACATTAGGCAGATCGTTTATATATATAAGAAATAGAAAAGGTCCTAAGATGCTGCCCTGTGGCACTCCAACGGTAATTGGTAGAGTGGAAGAAGTTGTATCATTGATGGTTACATATTGGTGTCTGTCACTAAGATAGGATCGGATGTAGTCAAGGGCAAGGCCTCGGATTCCATAATGCTGGAGTTTAAGTAAGAGGTAGTTGTGATTAAGAGTATCAAAGGCTTTTCTTAGGTCAATGAAGAGTCCAATCGGAAACTCATTTTTGTCAAGGGCTGAGTAGATAACGTCAAGGAGACTAATGATTGCATCGTTGGTGCTCTTTTGGGACCGGAAGCCAAACTGGCAGGGACTGAGTATGTCGAATTTTACGAGGCAGGAATAGAGCTGTTTGTAAATAATTTTTTCAAATATTTTTAATAGAATGGGTAGATTTGATATTGGTCAATAATTGTTTATGTCCGCCGGATTGCCTCCTTTATGGACTGGCGTTACTCTTGCTTTTTTGAGGATATCAGGGAAGGTGTGACACTATAGATTTGTTGAACAGTAGTGCTATGGGTGGGGCAAGGGCATGGGAGGCTCTCTTGTACACAATGGATGGAATTTCACTGGTGTTCCCTACCTTGGTTTTTAGAGAGTGTATGATGGACACAACATCTGCCGGGCTGATTGGTGAAAGAAGAGAGTTTGGATAGCTGCCTGAGAGATATGTGTTAATATGTGTCTGAGTCTGTGGGATTTTACTGGCAAGATTAGCACCAAGTTCCTAGGATACTAGAGATAGTTTTCCAAGTGCTTTTCATGTTGCCTTTTGCTTCATTGAATCTATTCACATAATATGCAAGTTTTGCCTTTCTTATGATACTGGAAAGCATTGATGAGTACCTTTTAGCTACTTCCTTTGAAACTAGGCCAATCCTAACTTTCTTTTCATATTCATGTTGCTTGTGGATTGAGTTGAGAATGCCACTTGTGAGCCATGGATTGTTTAATCTTTTGTCAGTTACTTGCTTGGTAAGAAGGGGACAATGAAGGTTGTAGAGGCTTAGAGTTTTAGAGAGGAAGAGGTTAGCTAATGAATTTATATCATGGGTATTATTGAATTCAGAATCCCAGTTAATATTGTGAAGTGCCTCTGTAAGATTGTCTAAAGCTGATTCACTGTGTAGCCTAAATGAAAGTTTCTTGCTTTTTGGTGGTGTTATGTCCATGTTCGCTATGAGAAAGGTAGGATAGTGGTCAGTTGTTCTGTCGTAGATTATACCAGATACAAGCGGAGCTGTTATGTTTGTCCATATGTGGTCCAAGGTAGTGGCTGATGTTTGAGTGACTCGGGTAGGTTTGGTGATTGTGGGGATTAGCATACAGGAGTTCATGCTGTTAACGAAATAGTCAACTTGAGAGCAATTTTGTTGACCCAGGTCAATATTAAAGTCTCCTCCCAGAATGATGTGGTTTTTGTTAAGATTGTTGTTTATAATAAGATTCCTTAGGTTGTCTGAGAAAGAAGCTATGTTAGTATTGGGAAATCTATAGATGGCTCCAAAAGTCAAAGAGGATTTAAGGGATTTAATTGTAAACTGAGCAAAAGTATATTCACAGTAGCCATCTCTGTCACTAATAACACTGTTGCAGATAAATATATCTCGGTAATATATAGCTGTGCCACCATCTTTTTTATTAGGCCTACAGTTATGAATGGCTTTATAACCAGCTAAGTTGTAGAGTTGGGTATAGTCTTTATTTAGCCAAGTTTCTGTTAAAATAATGAACGATAGGTTAGTACCTAGTGCTGTGAGTAATGCATTTAAATCGTCAAAATGTTTACCAAGTGATCTAACATTTTGGTTATAAACTGATAGACAGGTGCTATTTTGAAGTTTGTTTTTAGCCTGATGTGCTGTGAAATACTTGCAATAATGATGATCAATGTGCTGGTTGGTGTAGATATGAGACAGAAGATTTTGATCAGGATCAATATCAGTGTGCATAGAGATGCAGAGGGATCACGATACAAGATACACGATAAAGCAAAACACAAGAATAAAAGCAAATACAATAAAATAGTAACAATTTAGAAGTAAAATAAAGATCCAATAGATAGCCAGGGAGGACACAGAAGTTACATTAAATAAAAAACAAAAAATCAGTAGAGACTGACAATATAAATGTAAAATAAAAAATAATAAGAAAAATAATAATCATAAAAAAATTATCTTGAAGATAATTAGCTTAGTAATGGTTAATTAACAGGGTAATAAAAAGCCCTAGGTTTAGTGACAAGGGGATTAACTAAGAACAAATAATTAAGAGTATAAAACAGGCAAAGATGACAAACAAAAAAAAATAAAATAAAAATAAAAATAAACACCTTTGGAAAGGAAAGGCAGAGCTTAAGTACACTTTGGTTGTATGTGAGACTACAAATTATGTTCTGGTTATTCAGCTGATATCCCACAGTCATCCAGGAAAGAAGTGAGGTGGTGCTTGTGGGTTCTATTACGTCTATCAATGGAGAGTTTCAGATCAGGGTTAGCATTTAGGAACAAGGTTTTGTACTTGTAAATAGCACAAGAGAATGTGTAGAGCGAGTGTATATGTAGCATGTTCAGGGATTTTAAACAGAGAGGTTGGGTGTTGTTTGGAGACAGTTTTATTGTTATGATAGCAGATTTTTGTTGTTGGGTGATGATGGGCTTGAGGTAGTTTGTAGTGGATGAATGAACCTCATGCATAGATACTGTATGTTGAGATACCACCCCTAATTTACAAAAAAAGCCCCTAGATTTTTAGCTCCAACCATTGCATTGCTCTACAACAAATTATTTGAACTCTAAACCTTTCCTGATATTTTGAGAAAAAAGCAAGAGTAACCTTAGTCCATAAAAGCAGCAATCTCACTGAAGTCAACAATTATAGACCAATATCAATTCTGCCGATTTTGTCTAAATTATTTTAAAGTTAATTTACATGCAGCCTTACTCCTATTTATACTTAGTTCTTCCCATAATGGCTTCAGGCCCAAAAAAGGACCAATCATGCCCAGTTAGTATGATTAATTTCATTTATGCAGCCCTTGGAAAACTTATTCATTTATTTGTTGACCTACATAAGACGTTTTGACACTGTAAACACATTAACTTTCTTAAATTGCAACATTACGGAGTAAGAGGTCACTCCCTCCAATACCTACAATCTTACCCCAGTGACAAGCTCCAGTATGTCTCTGTGAATGATTCCAATTTTCCCACTCTACCCATTAACACTGGTGTCTCACTGAGCAGTATTCTTCACCCTCTCGTCTTTCTCATCTCTCCCTCCCTTACCAGCTCGTTGCCATCGTGAGGGGGCTTGGTTGGCAGATGCTAGAGTGTGATGCTCCATGGGACAGTGTCCTCTGTCCTTTTGAAGCCTTATGCTCCTGCTGCCTTCTTCACTAATTGTGCTGAATACTTTTTCCTACTAAGTTGAATTTCTCCTTCCCAATTCTCCTTTTTAATTGCTATTTCCCAGCGACTTTTTGCTATTCTTGATCATTCTTTTAGATGTCGTCTTCTGTTTTGACACTGGGTGTTAGGTGAGGCACAGTCTCTCGCCCGTAAAACTGTGGTACCAGAAATTGTTGAGCAAAGGGACACTTTTATTGTCACTCTTTTCCTTCGTTGCTGAGCCCAATCTTGATGGACTGATGGTTCTTAAAGTGGTGATTGCAGGCCATATATCCACTATGCACCCCTTGGGGGGGGGGGGGGGCACGTCTTATCGGGTGTCCTATCCTCTAATTGTGGCGCCATTTATGCCCGAAACGCTTTGCGTAATAGTGGCTTTAGGCATTGTATGTACTAGCTCTATCTATAAGTCCACCAATCTTTGTAAAAAATTCTTGTATGTATGTACCTTACCTAAATAAACATTTATTTATTTTTATTTACTTATTTTTAATTTCTCAAATGTGGGGTGGGAGACCAGGGCCCCGAGTCAGACTGTGATGGAAAGCCGGGCTCTGTAGCCCCCGCTACATTGAGCCCAGACTGGACTACTCCCCCGCTCCCCTTCCTCTTATGTGGTTGGGTCGAGCACCAAGCCCCCTGTGGTGACTACCTCGTCCCCTAGTACGACTCCATCTCTCATTGTGACTACTGCACCTTATGACCCCCCCCCTCTCTCTCTCTAGGGGGTTCTCACCACCGTCCCCGCCATGGCCGCTCTCGCATGTTTCCTTCCCATACCAATTCGTACCATGCCTTGTTTGATCTTGCTACATGGACTAAGTCAAAATCAAATCAACTCAAATGTTTATTTAGGTAAGATACATACATACAAGAGATTTTACAAAGAGTGATGGATTTATAGATAGGGCTAGTACATACAATGCCTAAAGCCACTATTATGCAAAGTGTTATTCTTGCTGGTGCCAGATGCTCCATTCAGGAGTACATACCCTCTTCTTGGCTTTGTAATAAGTGCTGGAAGTTCGGACATGGTGCCCTCAAATGCTCCAGTATTCTCTCTCTCTCTCTCTCTGCCCTTTGTGTGAGAACGAAGGTCACTCTAAGTTCGAGTGCACTTTTCCCCAGGCTCGCGGCCTCAATTGCGGTGATGCCCACCCTACCTTCTCTCGCACGTGTATCCATTACAAACTTGAGGCAGCCGTCCTCAACTTGAAGCACTGGGAACGTTTGTCTTTTCCTGAGCCGAGGCGCCAAGTTCACCATCCCCCTCCTCCCCCTTTCGCTGGGGTTTCTTACGCTCACGTGTTGCTCTCTTCCTCTCCTCATCCTTTCCACCTTCCTCAGTCTCAACAGTTTCCAGGCCTTAGACCCGGACACGCCCACCGCCTGCTCTCCTGTTCCTTTACATTCTGACCCGAAGGTCCCCCCTCCTGGTTCTCTGTCTGGGGTTCCCCTTCTTTCTACCCAGTTTGCCATGTCTCCTGTGTCTTCTTTCTCATCTCCCTTTGATCCTCCTTCCCATCCTTCTCCTCTGTCTCTTAGCTCTCCACGCTGCCTGTCTGTGCGAGCTGATATCCATCCTTCTCCTAGCGATCATCGTGTTGTTCGCTTTCGTTCTTCTTCTGTTGAGACGTTTGAGTCTGTTGCCCAGTACGTTGCTGCTGGAACACCTGCCTCTCTGAGTCAGAAGCAAAAGCCTGGCTTATCTCCTTCCTCCTCCCCGGCTGGTAAGAAAGCTTCACTTTCATCCTCGCCCCCTACCTCTGACTCTATCGCTCCACCCCTCCCATTTCGGTGGTCGAGCCCCCTGTTCCTGCTTTGGAGGTTTCTTTGGCCCCTGCTACCCTCTCGGTTCCTGCACTTGCTGAGGTGTGCTTCCTGGTTTCTGCCCCTCCTGCTGTCCTTGAAAGTCCCTCTCGGTTGCCTCCTCCTCTGGTCCCTGCTCATCTGCCTCTGGTCTGTCCTCCCACTCCCTTCGCTCCATCCTTACTCAGTTTACCCATGCCCCCTATCCCTGACTTCGCTGACCCTGATCCTGTACTTCTTTGACATGCTGTGTTCCTTTTTAACCTTTGTTTCTTCATTGTTCTCTTTTTGTCGATGTCTGTTCTTCAATGGAATATTCGTGGATATTACGCCAATTTCCATAAACTCCAACTTTTGATTTCACAGTTTTTGCTCCTTTGTGTCTGTCTCCAGGAGCCGATTTTGGTGCTCATCCTGGTCGCTTCCGTGATTATTCCTTTCTCTCCCCCTGCCCCCCCCCCCTTCAGATTTTGCTGGGGCCAATAACTTTTCTGCTTTTGATTCGTTCTGATGTTCCCTTCATCCCCTTACTTTTTCCATCACTTCTCCAATGTTCTGTTGCCCGTGTCTTTGTGCGTAAATGGTACACAGTTTGTTCCATTTATCTCCCCCCAAATGTGCCCCTTTCTCTTCCCGATCTTAAACACCTAGTGGACTCCTTGCCAGAGTCTGTGCTCCTGCTAGGTGATTTCAGTTGTCGACATACCCTCTGGGGTGATGTTCTGACAAACAGCCTGGGTTGCCTTCTCGAACCGTTCATCCTCTCTTCTTCCCTTCTTCTTCTGAATTCTGATGAGTCCACTCATTTGGACTCTTGGACTGCACCCTTTCCTCTCTTGATTTTTTTCTTTGCTCGTCGTCTCTTTACTTGAATTTCACATGGCAGGTTCTTGATGACTTCCATGGCAGTGACCATTTCCCCATCCTTGTTACCTTTTTTCTTTTCACCCTGCCCTCTCCTTCCCTAGGCGGCGGTTTGCCGAGGCTGACTGGCATCAATTTACCCTCAGTGCTACTCTCCGACCTCTCCATTTTGCTTCTCCCTCGCTCCCTCGTCCTTTTTCATGACACTCTCCGATGCTGCCCTCCACTCTGTTCCTCGCTCTACCTCTCAGGAAACACGGAAGTGCGTTCCCTGGTGGAATGTGGAGTGTGCTTGGGCTGTCTGCTATAAGCGTGCAGACAGGAAGAGACGCCGCCGCCGGCAGATGGCTGATTCTTGTCTTTTGTTTCAGAAGGTGAGTTCAGTGGTTCGTAGGACCATCTGTACAGGTAAACGTGAGTGTTGGAGGTCTTATGTTTCCACCATTACATCCGAAAATACTCTGACGCAGATCTGGAGGGGTATCTGCAAGATAGTGGGTAAGTTTGTTCCTGATGTCTCGCCGGTCCTCCACCTCCGTGATACTCTTGTGGTGGACCCGTTGCATGTTGCGACCAAACTGGGTTCCCACTTTTCGTCTGTTAGCTCTGGTTCTCATCCTCCTCAATCTTTCCTTCTTCTTAAGCCTTAAGGTTCTTGAATCTCGTCCTTTAGATTTCTGCACTCATCTCAGCCTTCTCTATAACGATCCCTTCTCTCTCTGAACTTCAGTCTGCCCTGGCCCTCTGTGGTTCTAGGGCAGCGGAC
This sequence comes from Procambarus clarkii, assembly GCF_040958095.1. Taxonomy (NCBI): domain Eukaryota; kingdom Metazoa; phylum Arthropoda; class Malacostraca; order Decapoda; family Cambaridae; genus Procambarus; species Procambarus clarkii. The sequence continues at coordinate 32,356,612 of NC_091204.1, read as the reverse complement.
TCCGATGGTATTCATTATGAGATGCTTCGCCATCTCCCTCCGTGCACGTCTCTGTATTTACTGAGTCTGTATAATCGGGTCCGAGAGTAGTCTTCAGTACCTGAGGACTGACTCGATGCCGTTGTCCTCCCTGTTATGTTTCCAGGGTATCTTGGGACATCCCCTAAGGATTTTCACTCTATTGCCATCATGAGTTGTCTGCAAACTCTTTGAACGTATGGTTAATGTTTGTCTGATGTGGTTTTTAGAATACTCACCACCTCTCCCCTTCTTAATTTGGTTTTCACAAGTGCCACAGCACAACAGATGTCCTGGCAAACTTGGAGGTCTATATTTGTACTGCTGTTGCTGCGAAGACCTCTGTTGTTGCCGTCTTCTTTGACCTAGAAACGGCTTACGACACCACCTGGAGATATCATATTCTGTCACAACTTCATTCATCTTGCCTTCGTGGTAATCTCCCTCTCTTCCTCCAAAGCTTTATCTCTCATTTCTTTCAAGTTAGGCTTAGTGCCACTCTCTCTGCCCCTTTTAGGCAATATGAGGGTGTACCCCAAGGTAGTGTTCTGAGTACTACTCTTTTTCTAGTTGCCCTCAATGGTCTTATTTCCTCCCTTCTGGCGTTTTCTTCGCTCTCCATGTCGACGATCTTGCCCTTTGCTGTCGGGATGATGATTCGCCTCTCCTTCAACGGTGGCTTCAACTTGTGATTGATGCCATGTCATCTTGGGCAACTGATCATGGCTTCAAGTTCTCTATGTCTAAGACTTGTGCTATGACTTTTACTCAGAAGCATGTCGTTCTTTGTCCCTCTTTTGCTTTATGGTCATCTCCTTGTGTTCAGGGAGTCCACTAAGCTTTTGGGGTTAATCTTTGACACTCAGTTGTCTTGGTCGCCTCATATCTCTTACCTCCAAGTTGAATGCTCCAAGACCCTTACCATCCTTAAGGTTTTGTCCCATACTTCTTGGGGAGCTGATAGCCGCACACTCCTCTCTTTACATTCGTCTCTCGTCCTGTCTAAACTCGATTATGGTTGCCCTGCTTACTCGTCTCCTACTCTTCGTCGTCGTGATGCTTTGCACCGTACTGGGTTGTGCCTCAGCTCTGGTGCCTTTCGTTCGATTCCCACCCTCAGCTTGTATGTTGATACTGCCTTCCTATCTTTCCAGGATCACCGTGATCGCTACTGTCTTTGATATCTTGCGCGGTCCTTGCAACATCCTTCCTCTCGCCTCTTGTCATGCTTTGACTTTTACCCCTCCTGTAGTTCCTCTTCTTCATCACCACCTCCCTCTTTTTCGTCTTCTCTTTATTTAGATTTCACGTGGTGGGTTCTTCGTGACCTCCATAACAGTGACCATTTCCCCATCCTTGTCACCTTTTTCTCTTTTCACCCTTCTCTCTCCTTCCCTAGGTGGCAGTTTGCCAAGGCTGACTGGAATCTATTCACTCTACATGCTACTCTTTCTGACCTCTCCTATCTGCCTCACTGTCGAGCCCTACTCCTTTTTCATCACACCATATTAGACGCTGCCGCCCACTCTATTCCTTGCTCTACCTCCAGGGGCATGCGGAAGTGCGTTCCCAGGTGGAATGCTGGGTGTTTCGACTGTCCTCTGTAAGAGTGCAGCCTGGAAGAAAGACTGATGCAGACAGACGGCTGTTTTCTTTTGTTTTATAAGGTGACTGCGGTCCGTACAGTTAAACGTGAGAGTTGGAAATCTTTTGTCTCCACCATTACGTCTGATATTCCTCTGCCCCAGATCTGGAAGAAACCCGTAAGATTGCAGGTAAGTTTGTTCCAGATGTCTCGCCAGTCCTTCACTTCCATGATTCTATTGTGGCGGATCCTGTGTCAGTCGCCACCGAACTGTGTTCCCTGTTTTCGACTGGTGGCTCCAGTTCTAGTCTTCCTTCATCTTTCCTTATTCATAAGCACCTTCATGAATCTTGTCCTATAGATTTTCGCATGCATCTCCAGCTTCTCTATAATGATCTCTCTCTCCGAACACCAGTCTGCCCTGACTCTTTGCGGTTCTATGGCAGCGGGCTCAGAAAGCGAAACATCTCCTAATGAATGTCACCTCTCTCAATGCATGGTTTCAGTATATACTGAATCTGTTTAACCTTATCTGGCAGTCATCATTTGTCCCTGAGAACTGGCTTCAGGTGGTGGTTTTTCCTATTCAGAAACCAGGGTCTCTAGGGATAGCTGCTAAGGACATCTGCCCCATTGCCCTCACGAGTTGCGTCTGCAAACTCTTTGAACTTATGTTCAATGTCCTTATGATGTTGTTCTTAGAACACTATCGCCACCACCTACCTTCTCAATTTGGCTTTTGCAAGTGTCATGACTGATGTCTTGGTGAACATGGTCTATATGTGTACTGCTTTTACTGCAAACACCTCTGTTGTTGCTGTCCTTTTTTTGACCTGGAAAAGGCATATGACACCACCTGGAGATACCATATTTTGTCCCAACTCCATTCGTGGTAATCTCCTACTCTTCCTACGAAGCTTCCGCTCTAATCGTTCCTTTAGTGATGGTTTGTACCATTCTGCCTTTTTACGGCAATATGAAGGTGTACCCCACAGTAGTGTTCTGAACACTTACTAATTTTCCTGGTTGCCCTCAGTGGTCTTCTTTACTCCCTTCCCTCTGGAATCTCATCAGCTCTCTATGTTGACAATCTTACCCATTGCTGTCAAGGTGATGACTTGCCTTTCCTTCAACGGAGACTTCAACTTGCGATTGATGCCGTGTCGTCCTGGGACACCAATCATGGCATCAAGTTCTCTACAACTAAAACTTTTGCGATGACTTTTACTCGGAAGTAGGTCGTTCTTCATCCCCCTTTGTTGCTTTATGGTAATCCCCTTTTGTGCAAAGATTTTGCTAAACTTATGGAGTTAATCTTTAAAACTCGTTTGTTTTGGTCTCCCCATATCTCTAACCTCTGAGTTGGATGCTCTAAGGTCCTAAATTTACTTAAGGTAAGTTATACTTCCTTGGGAGCTGATACGAGCACGCTCCACCTTCGTGCTGTCTAAACTCAAGTATGGTTGTCTTGCTTACTCGTCTGCCTCTCCTTCTACTCTATGCTGTCTTGATGCTCTGCATCATAATGGGTTATGCCTCAGCTCTGGTGCCTTGCGTTTGACTCCTACCCTAAGCCAGTATGATGAAACAGGCATACTGTATCTACAGGATCGCCATGATCGCTACTGTCTTTACTACATTGCACAGTCCTTACAACACCCTCCTCACTCTCGCTTATGTCGTGCTTTTCCTTGCACACTTTTCTTCACACTTCCGCTCCATTTCCGTCTTCACAGATGGGGTCAAAGTCTGCAGATAGTGTAGCCTACTCTGTTGTTTTTCCTGACCACACCTATGTGTCGCCTGCATCCAGAGACTAGCATCTCCACAGCAGAACTTTGTGCTATTTTGTATGCTCTTTGTCAACAGCTTTCTTGCTGTCAATTTTCCATTATTGTTGTAGTTGACTCTCACAGTGCCCTCATGGCTCTGGAGCCCTTTAATCCAGTTCATTCAGTTGTAGTCGAAGTTCAACATTTTCTGTTTCTTATCTCCAATAGATTTAAGACAGTGAAATTTTGCCGGTTTCCCAGCCATATTTGTGTGTCCTTAAATGAACGTGCGGACTCTGTTACTAAGGAGGCTATCTGCACTTGCCCCATCTCCCTTAAAGGTGTTCCTTATTCTGACTTCTACCCAGTTATTCATTCCTCCATCCTTACCCATTGGCAGGATTGTTGGTCTTCTGTTACTCGTGACAAACTGCATACTCTTAAAGGTAGTGTGTTCCCATGGCCCTCCTCCCATCACCATAATTGGTGGTGAGAAATGGCTCTGACGAGATTACATGTTAGCCATAATCGTTTAATTCATAGGCACTTAATGGAGCACCGCCCTGCTCTTTATTTTCCAAACTGCATTGTCCCTCTTATGGTCATGCATATCCTTGTCGAATGTCCAGACTTCCAGGAGGTGTGTGTGTCTTGTTTCCTGACTGTCCCTCGTGGTCACTTGTTTCTCGATAGAATCCTTGATGAATCAGATACCTTTTGATATTGTTTGCCTTATGCGCATTTGTTCTCAAAATGGCATCCTGAGTGATATATACCATTTTTTTTTATATCCCACACAGTTGATGGTGCTTCATAGCTTTCCATGTTTGGTTCCCTCTTTTGATAATTACTTGCGTACTCTTTCTGGTGAGGGGCTCACGTACACCTCCTTGGGACGGGTGTGGGTTGCCTGTGCCCCCTCTCCTGCCCCCTCTTTGGGTGGTGTACGTGCTGAAGGGCACCATGTAGGGGCCTTGTGAGCCATCGGACCACCCGCTGGAAGGGTCACCTGTGAGAGGCCGCCCTGATTGGATGGTTGGGTGTCCAGGCTGGGGCGATAGAGGGAATGGGGTCTTAGCACCAGTGTGGGAGAATGAACGAAGTAGTAGGACTCCCCTGTTGAAAAGGGGGAGCACCGCCGGGGACGGCACACCCTTCCTGCACTGGCCCGCGCTCGGCCTCCCTGGTTGCCCTGGTAGGTGGTATCCCTTGGTTCCGGGTCCCATCCCTTTTGTGTTGGTTTGCTATATGGATAACGACTTGCCTTCTATTACCCAGGCTCATGGGGTGGGTGACCAGGCCCCTGAGTCGGACCGTCCTTGAAGACCGGGATCTGTAGCCCCCGCTACGGGACCCGGTTTAGGCCCAGACCGGACTCTTCCTCCCTGCTCCCCTCCCTCCCTTGTGGTTGGGTCGAGCCCCAAGCCTGCTGTGGTGACTGTCTCGTCCCCTTGCACGGCTCCATCCTTTGTGACTACTGCACCTTTCGACCCGTCTCTCTACGGGTCCTCATCGCCGTCCCTGCCATGGCCGCTCTCTTATGCTCCCTTCCCATCCTCCTTCGTTCCATGCTTTGTTTGGTCCTGATACGTGGACTAAATACTTTGACCTCCAACCTTTGGATTCAACTCCTGATGATTTTTCCCTTCATAGGCATCTTGTCGATTCCGTGGGTGCCTCTATCACCTTCAACCCCACTCGTCTTGGTACCCGTGTCGTTGCTGCTCCTTCTCAGGATGCAGCCACCCACTTGGCCGCCTTATCCTGCCTTGGCGAGACCCCTGTTCGGGTCTCGAAGAACGCCCGATTGAATGCCAGTGTTGGCACTGTTCTCCCCCTGCACCATGTTGCGACCGGTGTTAGGAATCTCAAGGACTGCCACGAGGATATCAAGCATATCCTCGAGGCTCAGGGTCATTCTGTACTCCAGGTGGATACATTTACTCGTCCCCCTCGTGGTCATCGCCGTCTGCCCCTTAGGGTTGTGAAGGTTACCTTTGATGGTAGGTCCCTTCCACCCTCTGTCATTCTTGCTGGTGTCAGATGCTCCGTTCAGGAATATATTCCCTCTCCAAGGCTCTGCGGTAAGTGCTGGAGGTTTGGGCATGGTACTCTCAAATGCTCTAGTCCTGTCTCTCTCTCTGTCCCCTGTGTGGAAGCGAAGGTCACTCTAAGTTAGAGTGCACTCCTTCCCAGACCCGCTGCCTCAATTGCGGTGAGGCCCACCCTACTTTCTCCCGTGCATGTATTCGCTACAAACTTGAGACGGCTGTCCTCAGCTTGAAGCATCGAGACCGTTTGTCTTTTCCTGAGGCTTGGCGCCAAGTTCATCGTCTCCCCTCTTTCGCCGGTGTCTCCTATGCTCGCATGGTGCGCTCTTCCTCTCCTCGTCCTTCCCGCCTTCCTCAGTCTCACAACCGTTTCCGAGCCTTAGACCCGGACACACCCACCACCACCTCCCCTGTTTCCCTCCGTTCTGTTCCGAAGGGTCCCCCTCCTGGTTCTCTGTCTAGGGCTCCCCTTCTTTCTACCCAGTCTGTCACGTCTCCTGTGTCTTCTATTTCCTCTCCTTCTAGTCCTCCTTCCCGTCCTTCTCCTCCGTCTCCTGGCTCTCCACGCCGCCTGACTGTGCGGGCCGACGTCCATCGCTCTCCTGATGGTTGTGTTGCTCGCTCTCGATCTTCTTCTCCTATCGAGACACTAGAGTCTGTTGCCCAGTACGTTGCTGCTGGGACGCCTGTATCTTTGAGTCAGAAGCGGAAACCTGGCTTCTCTCCTTCCTCCTCCCCTGTCGGTAAGAAAGCTTCGCTTTCTTCTTCACCCCCTCTCTCTGATTCTATCATTCCTTCCCCTCCCGATTCGGTGGTGGTGCCCCCTGTTCCTACTGTGGGGGTTTCTCTAGCCCCTGGTTCCATCTCGGTTGCTGCCCTTGCTGAGGTGCGCTCCCCTCTTTCTGCCCCCCTCCTCCCCTTCCTTCTTCTCCAGACCCTGCTCGTCCACCTTTGATCCGTCCTCCTGCTTCTTGCCCTCCTTCTTTACTCAGTTTACCCATGCCCCCTAACCCTGACTTCGCTGACCCTGATCCTGACTCTGTGCTTTTTTAGCGTGCTGTGTTCCTTCTTCACCTTTGTTTCTTCTTTGCTCTCTGTTGCTCTCCTCTCTCTTTTTGCTGATGTCTTTTCTCCAGTGGAACATCCGTGGATTTTACGCCAATTTCCTTGACCTGCTACTTCTCATTTCACAGTTTTCGCCCCTTTGTGTCTGTCTCCAGGAGCCGATGCTTGGTTCTCATCCTGGTAGCTTCTGTTGCTATTCTTTTCTCTCCTCTCCCCCAGCTGTTGCTGGGGTCCATAATTCTTCTGCTCTCTTGATTCGTTCCGATGTTCCCTTTGTCCCCTTACTTTTTTCCTCGCCTCTCCACTGTTCTGCCACCCTTATCTTTGTGCGTAGATGGTACACGGTTTGTTCTCTTTATCTACCCCCCACTGTCCCACTTTCTCTTCCCGATCTTAAACACCTCCTAGACTCCTTGCCAGAGCCTGTGCTCCTGCTGGGTGATTTCAATTGTCGTCATGCCCTTTGGGGTGATGTGCTGACAAACACCCGGGTTCGCCTCCTTGAACCTTTCATCCTCTCTTCTTCCCTGTCTCTTCTTAATTCTGGTGAGCCCACTCATTTGGACTCTCGGACTCGCTCCCTTTCTTGTCTCGATCTTTCTCTGTGCTCGTCATCCCTTTCCTTAGATTTCGGGTGGCGAGTCCTTGATGACCTCCATGGCAGTGACCATTTTCCTATCCTTGTCACTTTTTTCTCCTTTTGCCCTCCTCTCTCCTTCCCTAGGTGGTGGTTTGCCGAGGCTGACTGGCGCCTCTTTACTCTCCGTGCTACTATTTCCGACCTCTCCGTTTTACCTCTCCCTCCCGCCCTCCTTCTTTTTCATGACACTGTCTTTGACGCTGCCCTCCACTCTATTCCTCGCTTTTCCTCTCGGGGAACGCGGAAGTGTGTTCCCTGGTGGAGTATGGACTGTGCTCGGGCTGTCCGCTGTAAGCGTGCAGCCTGGAAGAGACATCGCCGCCGGCAGACGTTTGAGTCTTTTCTTTTGTTTCGGATGGCGAGTGCGGTGGCCCGTAGGACCATCCGTGCGGCTAAACATGCTTGCTGGGATTCTTATGTCTCCACCGTTACGTCCGAAACTCCTCTTCCACTGGTCTGGAAGCGTATTCGCAAGATTGCGGGTAGGTTCGTTCCCGATGTCTCACCGGTCCTTCGCCTTCATGGTACTCTTGTGGCGGACCCGTTGCAGGTTGCGACCGAACTGGGTTCCCATTTCTCCTCTGTTAGTTCTGGTTCTCATCTCCCCCAATCCTTCCTGCTTCGTAGGCCTCTCCTTGAATCTCGTCCTTTAAATTTCTGTACTTATCTTCACCTTCCCTATAATGATCCCTTCTCTCTCTCTGAACTTCATTCTGCCCTAGCCCTTTGTGGTTCTACGGCAGCGGGCTCCGATGGCATTCATTATGAAATGCTTCGCCATCTCCCTCCGTGCACGTCTCAGTATTTACTGAGTCTGTACAATCGGGTCTGGGAGTCGTCGTCAGTCCCTGAAGACTGGCTCGATGCTGTTGTCCTCCCTGTTCGGAAACCAGGGTCTCTCGGGTCATCCCCCAAGGACTTCCGCCCTATTGCTCTCACGAGTTGTGTCTGCAAGCTCTTTGAACGTATGGTCAACGTTCGTTTGATGTGGTTCTTAGAGCACTATCGCCACCTCTTCCCTTCTCATTTTGGTTTTCGCAAGTGCCGCTGCACAACAGATGTCCTGGTGAACTTGGAGGTCTATATCCGTACTGCTTTTGCTCCGAAGACCTCCGTTGTTGCCGTCCTTTTTGACCTGGAAAAGGCTTGCGACACTACCTGGCGGTATCATATTCTGTCTCAACTTCATTCTTTTGGCCTTCGTGGGAACCTCCCTCTCTTCCTCCGGAGCTTCCTCTCTCGTCGTTCCTTTTATGTGCGGCTTGGTACTGCTCTCTCTGCCCCTTTTCAGCAGTATGAGGGTGTACCCCAGGGTAGTGTTCTGAGCACTACTCTTTTTCAAGTTGCCCTCAACGGTCTTCTTTCCTCTCTTCCTTCTGGTGTCTTCTCTGCTCTCTATGGTGATGATCTTAACCTTTGCTGTCGAGGTGATGATTCCCCTCTCCTTCAACAGCGGCTTCAACTTGCAATTGATGCCGTGTCGTCTTGGGCCACCGATCATGGCTTTAAGTTCTCTGTGTCTAAGACTTGTGCTATGACTCTTACTCGGAAGCATGTCGTTCTTCGTCCCTCTTTGTCGCTTTATGGTCATCCCATTGTGTACAGGGATTCCGCGAAGCTTTTGGGGTTAGTCTTTGACACTCGTTTGTCTTGGTCAGCCCATATCTCGTACCTCCGAGTTGAATGCTCTAAGGCCCTTAACCTCCTTAAGGTTTTGTCCCATACTTCTTGGGGAGCAGATAGGCGCATGCTCCTCTATTTGCACTCCTCTCTCGTCCTGTCTAAACTCGATTATGGTTGCCCTGCATACTCTTCTGCTTCTCCTTCTACTCATCGCCGTCTTGATGCTTTGCACCATACTGGGTTGCGTCTCAGCTCTGGTGCCTTTTGTTCGACTCCCGCATTTAGTTTGTATGTTGACACTGGCTTTCTCTCTCTTCAGGACCGCCGTGATCGCTACTGTCTTCGCTATCTTGCGCGGTCCTTCCATCATCCTTCCTCTCGCCTCTGTTGTGCATTGACTTTTCCTCCTCCTGTGGTTCCTGTTCCTCTTCATTGTCTCCCACTTTCTGTCCGGTTATCTCGCTTACAGGATTCTCTTTCTGTTCATATTTCTAATGTTTCTCCTCATATTGTTCCTTCCTTACCTCCGTGGAGAGTCCCCCTTCCCAAGTTTTATACGTCCTTGACTTGTATTACTAAAGCCTTTACCCCTCCTACTATTCTGAAAAGCATCTTCCTTGAGCACTTTTCTTCGCACTCCCACTCTATTTCCATCTTCACTGATGGGTCTAAGTCTGCGGGCGGTGTGGGCTACTCTGTTGTTTTTCCTGACCGTACTTATATGTGTCGCCTCCCTTCAGAGGCTAGCGTCTTTACGGCAGAACTTTATGCTATTCTCTATGCTCTTCGTCTCTTGCTTTCTCATTCTCATTCCTCCTTTGTGGTTGTAGTTGATTCTCGTAGTGCCCTCATGGCTCTAGGGTCCTTTAATCCTGTCCATCCGGTGGTCATTGAGATTCAACATTGGCTGTTTCTTATTTCTAGTAAATTTAAATCAGTAGAGTTTTGCTGGGTTCCCAGCCATATTGGTGTTTCTTTCAATGAGCGTGCGGATGCTGCCGCTAAGGGAAGCTATTCGTTCTTGTCCCATCTCCCGTAAAAGTATTCCTTATTCTGACTTTTATCCTGTTATTCATTCTTCCATTCTTGCCCGTTGGCAGGGTTGTTGGTCCTCTGTGGTTGGTAACAAGCTGCGTACTCTCAAACGTAGTGTGTCCCCACATGCATCCTTCCTCCTACCACTGTAACCGGCGGTGGGAAACTGCTTTGGCACGGCTGCGGGTTGGTCATACCTGCTTAATCCACGGTCACTTAATGGAGCGCCGCCCTGCTCCTTATTGTCCGAATTGCGTTGTCCCTCTTACAGTTGTGCATATACTTGTTGAATGTCCTGACTTCCAGGACGAGTGTGTGTCTTGCTTTCCGACCGTCCCTCGCGGTCACTTGTCCCTCGATAGAATTCTAGGTGAATCGGATACTTTTGATATCGTTCGCCTTATGCATTTTTGTTCTCGTATTGGCATTCTTGGTGATATTTAGCGCCCTCTAATTATTTCGCACTTTGATGGTGCTACATAGCCTTCCCGGTTTGGTGCCTTCTTTTGATAATTACCTTACCTTGCGTACTCTTTCTCATCTACATTAATGATATTCCGAATGCCTCTCAATACCTCAAGCCAGTTTTATTTGCTGTTTACACAACCCTTATTCCCTCCAATCCTAAGAATTGGCATATCCAGATTGGTAATAAAGTAGATGGTAAATTCCATGATGTTCTCATTGATAAAAAGCTGAATTTCCAGTGCCACATACAAATTATAGCTAAAAAATATTTTAAAATCACTTGGCATTCTTTTCTAAATCAGATATTATGTACGTCACCCTCTACCTTGGTTAAGCTTTATTGGCCTCTTGTCTGTCCTTATCACAATTTTGGTATCATTGCCTGGGGTTCTCCCTAAAATTATCAATGATCTCTAATTACTTAAGATAAATCAGTAATTAGAACAATAACAAACTGAAGCCACACAGCATTCAGCCCCCCCCCTTTCTTAAATCTAAATCATTGAATATTTTAGATATTAAGTCTAAGTCACTTCACACCCTGTCAAGTGCATTATATATATATATATATATATATATATATATATATATATATATATATATATATATATATATATATATATATATATATATGGCACAACTCTCCTAAACACGAGAGTTAAGTATACAACTTTAGAACACTTTCCCACCAGGAGACTCGAACCCTAGCCAGCACAGAAGCCTTCCACCAACTGGCATAACAGGTACGCCTTAACCCGCTCCACCACCCGCTCAGACCCTTAAAAGAGATGGTAATTTCGGAGTATTTAAATACCCCAAAGATCAACACCTCCCAAGAGCACCAGAGCAGGTGAGGGGTCATTTATACGTTAATTTCATCAAGTCCCTGTTAATATGGGAAGACACAGTGTCTCTGCTTAAGGCACAACTCTCCTAAACACGAGAGTTAAGTATACAACTTTAGAACACTTTCCCACCAGGAGACTCGAACCCTAGCCAGCACAGAAGCCTTCCAGCAACTGGCATAACAGGTACGCCTTAACCCGCTCCACCACCCGCTCAGACCCTTAAAAGAGATATAAATGACCCCTCACCTGCTCTGGTGCTCTTGGGAGGTGTTGATCTTTGGGGTATTTAAATACTCCGAAATTACCATCTCCTTTAAGGGTCTGAGCGGGTGGTGGAGCGGGTTAAGGCGTACCTGTTATGCCAGTTGCTGGAAGGCTTCTGTGCTGGCTAGGGTTCGAGTCTCCTGGTGGGAAAGTGTTCTTAAGTTGTATACTTAACTCTCGTGTTTAGGAGAGTTGTGCCTTAAGCAGAGACACTGTGTCTTCCCATATTAACAGGGACTTGATGAAATTAACGTATAAATGACCCCTCACCTGCTCTGGTGCTCTTGGGAGGTGTTGATCTTTGGGGTATTTAAATACTCCGAAATTACCATCTCTTTTAAGGGTCTGAGCGGGTGGTGGAGCGGGTTAAGGCGTACCTGTTATGCCAGTTGCTGGAAGGCTTCTGTGCTGGCTAGGGTTCGAGTCTCCTGGTGGGAAAGTGTTCTAAAGTTATATATATATATATATATATATATATATATATAATATGAAACACTGAATTGCAATGCTAAACCTGTTCTTAAATACATGGTAGGGGGCTGTAGCAGAATCTTTGAAATCCACACTAGAAACAAATATTTATTTGATATTCCAAGAGTGCGACTTAACCAAAGTGGAAATATTCCACAAATCAAGAGTCCCAAAATGTAAAATGTTCTTCCCAATAACATCAAAGACTGTCCCTCTCTCAACCAGTTTAAGAGAGAAACTAAGTACTACCTAATAAATGCCATGTAACCTACCTTACTTACTGATAGTCAACCTATGTCTTCCTATTATTAAACAATAATGAATAATGACTGAACTTGTAATACTGCTATATGCCAAGTAAAAAAAAATACTGTTTATATAGTTAAAATTACCATCAGCTGTTCGGTTGCAGTTTTGCTGTTCCGTTCAACATGTAATTATTGTCATTCTTTTTATTTTTTTCTACTTTTGTTCAACTTTTGCTTTTCATCTCAATTATTTTTAACAATTAGTTTTAAGTGTTTATCCACAGCATGCCTGAAACACTGTGCATATTAGTGGCTTTAGGCATAGTATATTCTTGCTTTATCTAGAAATCCAACATTGTGCTTGTAACCCATTTTCTATGTACGTTTCTCAAAAAAACATTATCATCTTTAGCATTATCATTATGTTAAACAGGAATAATTTACGGAATAGTATAGTGAAAGGATAGAAGAGTGGGGAATATAATATGTGATTTTTGAGAATATACCAACAGTTTGAGACTTTGCCTGTGTACTGTATGTGAGTGTTCAAATTTAGTCTCTTGTTTATGTATAAGCCAAGGAACTTTTTCATCATTTTTAATGGTAATGTTGACATTATCTATTTGAAGGTGAATTTCATTTGATAATTTACTTCCAAATACAATGTAATAGGTCTTCTCTATATTTAGTTTGTTGGTTGACATCCAACCACATCCAGTTTGTTTCAATTTGTTGTTTACAATATTACTTATTGTGTGTTGCATTGGAGTTTGAATAGATGAGGGTAGTATCGCCAGCAAATAATATTGGTTTAAGGATGTTAGAGACATTTGGTAAATCATTGATGTATATAAGCAATAGGAAAGGTTCTAAGATGCTGCCCTGTGGCACTCCTACGGTTACAGTAGAGATGTGGGGGGGGGGGTTATGTCATTAATGGCTACATATTGGTGTCTATCATTAAGATATGATAGAATATAGTTATCAGGAAGGCCTCAGATTCTGTAATGATTAAGTTTAAGTAAAAGGTAGGTATGGCTTACAGTATCAAAGCCTGACTGTCAATTATATTAACCTGAATCTGGCAGTTATATTATCCTAAGACTGGCAATTATAAAACTCATATATATATATATATATATATATATATATATATATATATATATATATATATATATATATATATATATATATATATTATATAAATAGCATAAATATGTTAATTACATTACCTTGAATCGGGCAGTTTTATATTTATATGGATCTAGCAATTCGATATATGTATATATGAATCTGGCAATTCTATATATATAAGTAGCAAGCAATTCTATATATATAAGTAGCAAGCAATTATATATATATATATATATATATATATATATATATATATATATATATATATATATATATATATATATATATATATACAGTACTGTATATGAATCTGGCAATAATATTAGCCTGATTCTGATATTTGTATTATCTTAAATCTGGTATTTTATAAACCAAAACTTTGCATTTATATGAGTGACTCCAGAATTTGTATTATAATGCGGAGTATTTCATCAAAGGCTTAAATACTAATACTGTATTTATTTCATTTGTTTACAGATGCCTTAATCTGACAATTTATTAATATAAAAGGATGTCTGCTTTTAAATTAGTGATTTAAAAAATTTGATGTAAAGTCCTTAGTTTGAATATTGTTTAATTGATAAGTATATTTATGATCATTATTGGCCTGTATTATGAGGTGTAGGAGTAACCTATATGGTTTTCATTGGTCGTTCAATTTCTTGTCTTGATGGATGTGAATGATGTTTAATTATTATTTATTTAGGCTCTATTATTAGTTCAGATTATTTATAGATAGAATAATGTGCAATAGATGGCTCTTAAAACCTGTTAATTATTATATTATTATTACTTGACAATTGTCCAACATTCCAATTTACTGTCCTCTTACTATAAGTGTTGTTTTAATTAGCACATAAATGATCTTCACGTAATATGGTTTATTTACCCCCATGACAATGCTTCAGTATTTGTAAAGTTATAATTCCCGGTTATTAAGGTAATTAGAGAAATAACAAACCCTGAATATATGAACGTTAAAAGCATTTTGGTATGTGCAAAATATTCTTGTTTTGCAAGAACACTGGCTTACATCTTATGAATATCAAAACCACTTCAAATTTATTGATAGTTCTTTTTCCACTGCCAGTATTGACATGTCTATTGACTGGTCAGGTCCTGGAAGACCCTATGGTGCTGCTGCTATCCTGGGCATAACAATATGCAATGTAAAGTTGGGGTTGTCAATATTGTATCAGGGCTCACTCCTGCTATACTTGTGTCCTATAGTTTTTTTTTTTTTTTTTTTTTTTTTTTTTTTTTTTTTTTTTTTTTTTTTTTTTTTGTGATATATACAAGAGTTGTTACATTCTTGTACAGCCACTAGTACGCATAGCGTTTCGGGGTCCCTGGAATACGATCCCCTGCCGCGAAGAACCGTTTTTTCATCCAAGTACACATTTTACTGTTGCGTTAAACAGAGGCTGCAGTTAAGGAATTGCGCCCAGTAAATAATCCCCGGCCAGGATACGAACCCATGACATAGCGCTCGCGGAACGCCAGGCGAGTGTCTTACCACTACACCACGGAGACTGTTGACGGAGTTATGTGGAGATGATTTTGGGGCTTATCGTTCCCATGGCCCGGTCCTCGACCAGGCCGCCTTTTTGTTACACAATCCCAAGGAAGCAGCCTGTAGCAGCTGTCCATCTCTCAGGTACATATTTACTGCTAGGTGAACAGACGGATCAGGATGAAAGAAATTCTGCCCATTTGTTTCCGCCTCCACCAAGGATCGAACCCGGAACCTCAGGACTATGAATCTGATGCGCTGTCCACTCAGCTGTCAGGGGCCTGAAAGGTGCTCAGCAGTATTTGATTATGTGTGTGTGTGTATATGCATAGTTTCCACAAGCAATATCAACTGTGCAGATGAGTATGGAAATATATGATCAGAAATATATCAGTTGACTAATTTGTATCATAATGCTGAACTCATGGGTGGTAGATGATTTTTAACACTGATTTTACCCGCTAAGATGTATACTTAAATTTGTTTAATGAATTCATGGATGCTGAAAATTTACATAATCCTGCTATTAATGATTTATTTACTATTACTATAGCTTTATGTCATGAGATAGGAATGGAAGGTCTCATATTGATAATTTTCTTATTGATGATATAACTGGTCACACCTTTAAGTATAAGGCTGTCAGTGATGACAACCTGTCCTGGTATCATCCTGCCATGGCCACCTCCAATATACCTCACTCACAAGTTGCTGCTGCCAAAGAAAACATAAACCTCCCTAGAACACACCTAAACATAGGAAGGCCACTCTTGCTGACCTGGATAAGTGTAAATGCCTGCTTAACGAATACTCAAATCACAAGTGATGCAATTGCTTGCAATATTATTCAGTGCAATTTGCATCAGAACAATCTCAAGGACTTTTTCACATCTGTCGTTTCAGTGCTAGATAGTGCAGGGGAAGAGAGTATTTATCTTATAACCAATAAAAGAAGTAGTATGCCAGGTTGGAATAATCATGTTAGGGAATTTCAAAATAGATCTACCTTTTGGCATAACCTACAGAAAGATGCAGGGTGCTCCAGATCTTTTGGAAAACCCTACGGAAAGTTGCAGGGTGCTCCAGACCATTTGGCATAACTTATGGAAAGATGCTGCAGGCCCCAAACCTTTTGGCATAATCTGTGGAAAGAATCAGGGGGGGGGGGCGCCAGACCTTCTGGCATAACCTATGTAAAGATGCAGGGGGCCCCAGAGACGGTTGGTGGCCCCACCTCAGGTGTGGCACCAGGGCTCAATATCATTAAGAAAGAAAAAGATAATATTGTGAGATCAAAAGTTGCCGATAAGCTTTCAAGGAAAAAGTTTTATGATTTTTTGAGTGAAATTAGAAACAAAAGGTTCATGCAGAGGAGTAACAAAAGTTATAGATGATGTCTCCGGGGACCAATAATATATGAAATGGTTTAAAAGAAAAATCTTTAACATTGTAGAACACTGCGAGGTGCAGGACAGATGAGACTGAAACTGACCTAATTACAGCTGTATGTGAAACCTGTATGCACCCTGCCCCCCCCCCCCACCCTAATGTTAAACACCTGCACACTGTAACCCATGTAATAGTTGAGAAAACATAGAAAGCTAAACAATAGGAATTATGATATTTTACATAATTAAGATATAATACAGTAATATATTATGATATATTACTGTATTTTATTTATTATTTTTTTATTTTTGTATACAAGGGTTCTTACATTCTTGTACAGCCAATAGCACGCATAGTTTTTTAGGTGAATGTCTGTGTGTCTTACAGGCACACTCTCCCATGGTACATCACCACCATGTGTCTTACAGGCACACTCTCCCATGGTACATCACCACCATGTGTCTTACAGGCACACTCTCCCATGGTACACCACCACCATGTGTCTTACAGGCACACTCTCCCATGGTACATCACCACCATGTGTCTTACAGGCACACTCTCCCATGGTACGTCACCACCATGTGTCTTACAGGTACACTCTCCCATGGTACATCACTACCATGTGTCTTACAGGCACACTCTCCCATGGTACATCACCACCATGTGTCTTACAGGCACACTCTCCCATGGTACATCACCACCGTGTGTCTTACAGGCGCACTCTCCCATGGTACATCACCACCATGTGTCTTACAGGCACACTCTCCCATGGTACATCACCACCATGTGTCTTACAGGCACACTCTCCCATGGTACATCACCACCATGTGTCTTACAGGCACACTCTCCCATGGTACATCACCACCATGTGTCTTGACCTTGTCAAGCACAAGGCGAAGCTTGAAAAATTTCAGAGGTATGTCACTAGACTAGTCCCAGAATTAGGAGGCATGATTTACGAGGAAAGGCTGCGTGAAATACATCTCACGACACTGGAAGACAGAAGAGTAAGGGGAGGCATGATCACTACCTACAAAATTCTCAGAGGAATTGACAGGGTTGATAAAGATTAACTGTTTAACACGGGTGACACGCGAACAAGGGGACACAGGTGGAAACCTGAGTATCCAAATGAACCACAGGGACGTTAGAAAGAACTTTTTCAGTGTCAGAGTAGTTAACAGGTGGAATGCATTAGGCAGTGATGTGGTGGAGGCTGACTCCATACACAGTTTTAAATGTAGATATGATAGAGCCCAGTAGGCTCAGGAATCTGTGCACCATTTGATTGACAGTTGAGAGGCGGGACCAAAGAGTCAGAGCTCAACCCCTGCAAGCGCACACACACACACAGGGGGCCGGTGGCTGAGTGAACAGCATGCTGTACGCGTGATCCTGTGGTCCCAGGTTCGATTCCCGGCGCTGGCGAGAAACAATGGGCAAAGTTTCTTTCACCCTGATGCGCTTATTACCTAGCAGTAAATAGGTACCTTGGAGTTAGACAGCTGTTACGGGCTGCTTCCTGGGTGTGTGGGTGGGGGAGGAATTTGAAGTTAGTTACAGTTGATTGATTGACAGTTGAGAGGTGGGCCTAAAGAGCAGAGCTCAACACCCGCAAGAACATCTAGGTGAATACACACAAAACAGATAAAATCAAATCAAATGTTTATTCAGGTAAAGTACATACATACAAGGTGGTTAACTTACCTTGAGGTTACCTTGAGGTGCTTCCGGGGCTTAGCGTCCCCGCGGCCCGGTCGTCGACCAGGCCTCCTGGTTGCTGGACTGATCAACCAGGCTGTTGGACGCGGCTGCTCGCAGCCTGACGTATGAGTCACAGCCTGGTTTTTAATTGATGGGCCTCGACTCCACCTTGTGTCATGTGGCCATTTTGTTCCCCCTAGTGCACCTTATCCCCAAGAGCAGTTTTCTTAATGTATTTTTAATTGCCATGGATACTGTCACGCATCCTTAATTGATTTTTAATGTATTTTTAATGCGCGCTGCTCCGTCTCGTGTCTTGGATCTCCCTTGTATTTTTTAATGCCGCCGAGACCAATTTATCCTTCAGGGACTTATTTCGCTTCCAGGTTAGCATGGGTGGGCTCTTGGGAAACTTCCTCCCTGAAGGGTGGACTCCAAACTTCTGTTCCAGCCAGGTCCAGAGTCGTTTCATAACCTACTTCATGGGTTTCTCGAAGCCATCAAAGTAGGTTGTCACCAAGATGTCCCTGTCTTGGTGTCTCTTTCCGGTGTGTTGGAGTAGTTCCTCCCGTATCTTCTGTTCCAGCTTCCTCGCTGCTTTGTCGAGCACTTCCTCAGGATAATCCCTGTTCCTGGAGATACAAAACGTTGATGAATTTATAAATAGAGCTAGTACATACAATGCCTAAAGCCTCTATAAAGCGAAGCGTTTCTGGCAGGAAAAACACTAAAGACTAAAACCTAATACTAATTGGGATTAAAGTATAAATTGTGTTGAGAAAATAAAAATATAAAAAAAGGGGGAGCATGGCAGAAAAATAGCAAATATACAATTTGGTCAACAAACAGCATTGTTTAAAATAGTAGACATTGGTTGACATTTAGGGGTGATCGAGGTAGGTTACAGGGAGTTAATTAGGTAGTACTTAGTTTTTATCTTAAACTGGTTGAGAGAGGTACAGTCTTTAACATAATTGGGAAGGTCATTCCACATTTTGGGTCCCTTGATTTGTAGAGCATTTCTAGTTTGATTAAGTCGTACTCTTGGAATATCAAAACTGTATTTATATCTGGTGTGGTGCCCGAAGGTTCTGTTACAATCTTTTAGGAAACTTTAAGGTCAGGATTGACATTACAGTTCAGCGTTTTATATATATAAAATACACATGAGAGGATGTGCAGTAACTTAATATCTAACATATTCAGAGATTTGAGTAAGGGGGTACCGAGTGCTGTCTGGGGCCAGAGTTAGATATTGTCCTAATAGCAGCTTTGTGTTGAGGAATTAGAGGACGTACACACACGCACCTCATATCTATCATTACTAAGAGTGTTAATACCTCCCCCCCCCCTCCAACGAGGCAACGGAGAGCTGACTGGTAATCCGGATATCCGTTGTCTCTCGGGCCAAGGTTGAGACACATTATATTGAATGGCCCAGAATGTGGAATGACCTTCCCAACCATGTTAAAGACTGTACCTCTCTCAACCAGTTTAAGTTAAAAACGAAGCTATACCTAATAAATTCCCTGTAACCTACCTTACCCCTCTATTGTCAACCCATGTATGTTTTTTTTTTTTTTCAAATCAACGCTGTTTGAATGTAATTTTCTGTAATAATTTGTAATTGTATTTGTGCTGCTTTTTCAACAATGTTCCCCCCTCTTTTACCTCTATTTTTATTTGTACTCAACGCATTTTTTTCTTTTTACCCATTAGTTTTAAGCTTTAGTCATTAGTGTTTTTCCTGCCCGAAACGCTTTGCGTAATAGTGGCTTTAGGCATTGTATGTACTAGCTCTATCTATAAAGCCAACAAACTTTGTAAAATCTCTTTATGTATGTACCTTTACCTAAATAAAAATTATTATTATTATTATTATTATTATTATTATTATTATTATTATTATTATTATTATTATTATATATATTGATTCTCCTTCGCGCCAGTCTACCTTATTAGTGAAGCCTCCGTTCTCTATACTTTAGAGAACGGAGATCGGAGAACAATATAGATGGTAAACTATACCATTCCAGACCTTCACGGAGACCTTGGAAAGTAAGTACTAGTCTCACCACGTCATGGTAAGGAATTCCAGCTGGCAGCTGAGTGACAGGAAAAAAACAGATTTTTATTTTTAATGTCTATCTTTAATTCTGTCGGCCTCTGTCTATCTCTGTCTCTCTACCCAGCCTCTTGGGGTGGACGGTAGAGCGAAGGTCTAGCTTCATGCAGATCGGCGTTCAATCCCCGAACGTCCACAAGTGGTTGGACACCATTCCTTTCCCCCCGTCCCATCCATAGTTCTTATCCTGACCCCTTCCCAGTGGTTGGGCACCATCACCAGCAATGGACCAGTAATGCCAGACCAATGATGAACCATTGATGGACCAGTAATGCCAGACCAATGATGAACCATTGATGGACCAGTAATGCCAGACCAATGATGGAACATTAATGGACCAGTAATGCCAGACCAATGATGGAACATTAATGGACCAGTAATGCCAAACCAATGATGAACCATTGATGGACCAATAATGCCAGACCAATGATGGAACATTAATGGACCAATAATGCCAGACCAATAATGAACCATTGATGGACCAGTAATGCCAGACCAATGATGGAACATTAATGGACCAGTAATGCCAGACCAATGATGAACCATTGATGGACCAATAATGCCAGACCAATGATGGAACATTAATGGACCAGTAATGCCAGACCAATGATGAACCATTGATGGACCAGTAATGCCAGACCAATGATGAACCATTGATGGACCAGTAATGCCAGACCAATGATGGAACATTGATGGACCAGTAATGACAGACCAATGATGGACCATTGATGGACCAGTAATGACAGACCAATGATGGAACATTGATGGACCAGTAATGACAGACCAATGATGGACCATTGATGGACCAGTAATGACAGACCAATGATGAACCATTGATGGACCAGTAATGACAGACCAATGATGGACCAGTGTTGGATATTTCCAACATCGAATACAGCATTGTTGTATTCTCATTACTTATTACTAACTATACTAAATATTGTAGTAAGTAAAGTTAACAACTCGTAGAATTCTCATGTACTAATAATTCATGTGTGCATTAGGCTAGAATTCTCACGTCACCTGACGCCAGTATTGCGTCAGATTTCTTTACAGTAAAACACATTATGTTCAATTTGTGTGAGAATTAAATACGATTCTCCATAATTAAAGCACTCTGTATGACAACTGATTGCAGACGAATTGTTCTCTAACTAAAAGCCGAATAGAGCGTTAGAATCATAGCGTCTACCTCGCGATAGAGTTAACGTCATCAATGAATGCCATGGGGAGACATTGATTCCTCTCCCTTATATATTTACTATTCTTAAATAGTTAAATAATAATATTTCGTTCCTCTAAATAATAAACCCGTCCAGTCTTTAGAGTTTCAAGCGCGAATGCGAGAAATATTAATATTCAAGACAATAATTTGTGTTATGAACGTCGACTCGGCGTGGGTTGGAGGGACGCCATTCCCCACAGTCGGTCGGTACGCGGACACGTGCAAAGCCGAAAGGAGGCAAAGCTGCGCTTACCGTGCTCATAAAAGACGCCATTGTCCAGCAAATAGGACAGGTGTGATCCATCCTCAGATGAAAGCCGCCACTGTGAGGCGTGAACGACCTTGCAGATAATATCTTCAACTAGTGCTGGTGTTAAATGAGGGACCCCTAGACTTGGTTCCTGACGACACGTGATCAGCCAGCTTGAAACGCATCAATCCAGGATAGGTTCACCGGAGTCTGGGATGCGAAATTACGGCAATCTTAATACTTATACAGTGCCCACAGCTAAGTACCTTTTATTTGATGCATCATTTACAGGTTTAATAATAGCGGGGTGATTGTTCGTCACGCGGCGAGATAACACCTAATAACAGGTGATTAGAATTCCATCTGTAGATATTAATAATCTTGAATATGAATTGAGTAGTTAAATCAATTGCTACTGGTAGTTATTTATCTTGCAGCTCGAGAGACGAATTCCTCATGCTGTCTTCTCCATGTTAACCGTGCCATTCGTCAGTGTACCAGACTTGGAGATTAAGAGGACTTCCAGGGTTATCTAAAGGAATCTACTACAAGCTAAGGCTTATTTCTTTTTTATTCATAACCTTGCAATTTGATGTATTCAGAATGTTGAATATTAATGTGTGATTTACTGTAACTCATTACTATGCTCATATTCATGTTCTTCTTTATATGAATAATATTATATTCAGCATTATTTATTGGATTAGATTATTATTAATTGAATTAGTGAACGAACCACACTGATTCCTGGACGTACTTACCTCCAGCAATAACCCCCCAATGTAGGTGTTTGAGGTTTGTTTCTTTAATAATACAGCCCATTAATTATTCTTATGATCATACTTTCTAGTCATATCCATAGTCACTGGTTTCTCTAGAATTTTATCTAATGATCTGAAATTCTCAGTTTCCCTCTTTACTTTAAAAGCGGGTGGTCCTTCGTAATTTAATTTACTACTTTAATTATTAATTAATCAGAATCAAGCCCAAATATCCCATATTATGGTCCTTATCGAACCGGATATGCATTAAATTTATAATTAAAATATTAACCATTAATAACTAATCCTTGTGTGATAGAAGCTAGACTAACTATTTAATTAATTGTGTCAACTAACAGTGTAACACACCAGTTAGCCTAGATCACACTAACAGCTACCTTTACATAGCTTTAGTGGGTCATAGCCAACTACCCACAACATTTAGACCTACACTTCATACTGAAGTAGAATCCTTAGGTCACCAAGAGCAACAGCTCATAACCTTATATTAATCACTAACACCAATTACCTGTTAACCATTTAGGCTATACCAATGTTTCAATGTATGGCTGTCAGCAGACTGTCCATTATAGCCTGAATCCATGTTTAAATTACTGATTCACTCAAGTCAGTGGATCATTAACATTTAGGGATCCAGTATACTAATATAAATTACTGATCTCATACTAGTTAATCATTACTAACCCTAATAACATTTTATTCCACAATTAGGAGTACATTTAGGAGTTAGATAATATTTACGGCAGTAGAATACTTGCCAAACACAATTAATTCCTTTGTGTTCATTTAATTTCTTATACACATAATTACACAAGTGTATATTATATAAAATACAAAAAACCCAAAAACACAGCACAATTATTTGCACATTACTGCACCATAATATAATCTTTGTCAACCTTAGTAGGTAGCAATTTAGGCTGTGATTGTGTTGAATCTGGCACAAGCACAGACTAAATATAGTTGTAGTTTCTCAAGTAGAAATTCACACGACTAGGCTTGAGCTAGTTAGTGACATATATTATTCTTTTGTGCTGACCCTATCAAGGGTGGGATTAACCATTTATTGTGTAATTATTTTATTGCATATTTCTATGTATGTCTTTGAGTGTTACTGTAAGTCCACTACCCATCCGAGGCTGATTTAGAAGAGCTAAGCTGAGGAACACCTGTAGTGAGACCAAGGTACCACTCAAATGTTAGTTGCTTATTATTAGGTAGGTAGCTAACCTCTAAATGAGGTAAATTACAACCAGCCTCAAGAAATATTAGGCTGTCAATAATTATACCTGCTCTGCATCAAGGAGCAGACACTATAGCTATACCACTAGCTACATAAGCCCTATCAGGCTCAATTACCGCAAGAATGAATCCTTTAGAAAGGAACGCAAGATTCTTGACAGCTCTTCAAGGTCCTTTAGGAAAACTGCTTATGAAATGTCATTTCTGTGTCGAAACTGACCCAGGTGACGTCTATAGACTAGCAAGTTCCATAAGGATCGCCAACCAAAAATATGACTATATCAAGACTGTAATCGAGACCCACAGGAATTTACTCCAGGCCGGTCATACTGTCTCAGACCACTTAAGTCTAACAGAATCTGATCTCGATAACTATGAACATTCTGTTCAAACCAGTTTAGACCGATATAAGGAGGTGCTTGCGAGACAAGATATTCCCGAGTGGGTGGATCAGATCATTAATAGACCTGTATCCAAGCTAACACTCAGCTCAGATGAAATACTTGAGCTAAATCAAGACGAGGAGAATCCTCTAATCAATGCTGATCACTATACAAGATCAACAACTGAAGATCAACCTTCATTTTCTAACCTCTCATCTAATACAGCTTCATGTGATGATTTGTTTACAGAGTCTGATCAAATTTCAGACCACTCTTCTCAATGTTCCCTGGATTCTATAAGTTCAATACATAATGCTACTGAATTAACTAGCTTATCACCAGAACCCAGAGAAACAAGTGAAGCTGCAGATGAAACAAGTGAAGCTGCAATGATCAGTGAATCTGAACCAGAAAATGATAAAGCTAATGCTGCAGCAGCAGCCGAAGCTGTAATCAAAGCTGAGGCTAAGCAAGAAGCCTTAAGCAACACAAGTAATGGTCACAATTGCTCCCAACAGCCTTCTAAAGTAAGTGCTGACAATGAGAAGACTATTATAAACCTTGTGCACCAATTATTAAATTTATCTTCACCAGAGCAATCAGTTGACTCTTTACAAGACTTTAGTTTTCAGCTCGAGTCACTGATAAATTCTTTCAGTAAAGAGGTGGATCACCCAACTACTGAGTGGATGACTAAAATTATCATCCAAAGAAAATTGTCTGGTGACACACTTAATAAACTATATGTATGCCAGAATGTTAATACCCTGTCAATGCAGGATATATTTACAGGTTTGCGTAATATGAGCAATCATACAGCAGACCCAGCAATTAATGCTAAATCTGAATGCACCAAAACTGTACCTACATCAGTTTCCTTACCTGAAACTTCTAAAGTGACACTGTCACTAGGTAACCAAGGTGCTAATACTCAATGTAACAACAATCAGTCAAATACTGATTCATCAGTGAGGCCTAAGAGTCCCACAGGTGCTCCTAAGAGACCTAATAGTCCAAAGAGCACTGCTAATAATCCATGTAACCAAAACCAGTCAAACACTGATTCATCAGTGAGGCCTAAGAGTCCCACAGGTGCTCCTAAGAGACCTAATAGTCCAAAGAGCACTGCTAATAACTCCACAGGTGCTCCTAAGAGACCAAATAGTCCAAAGAGCACTCCCAAGAGCCTGTTAATGGTTCCCCAGAGTACCCCAAGTACTCACAAGAGAATAAATAACAAGCAAATGCAAGCAGCAAAACCATCACAACCTGCAAATACTGTTTTACCTAAACCGGTAATCCCTAAACGATCTGCAGGATGGGGAATATGTTTGTTTTGCAATCAAAAACATTCTCTGTACAATTGTACTAATTATCCTAATAGAGACACAAGAGTCAGACGACTCAAACAGTTACACAAATGTACTAGGTGTCTCAAACCACATAATGTTAACAGCTGTGACACCCCACTGAACACCTGCAATAGGTGTAGAAGGGGCAAGCATCATGCTGCACTGTGCAAATTAGTTAGGACTAATTATGTCAATCCTAGAATGGGACGTAGAGAATCTACACCAGTACAGTGCTGCAAGGTGCGAGATGTGTACAGCGTAACTTCCCAAGCATCTCAAGTGGATGCTGCCTTGCCTACTGCCCAACTTCAAGTGAAGAACAGAGGAGCCAAGATCACCATACGTGGACTATTTGATCAAGGTTCCCAGAGAACTTTCATTACTCAAAGGGCAGCAGAGGCACTTAATTTACAACCAATAGGACAAGTAAAATTAAACTTGTCAGGGTTCATGATAAATCGAGGAACCCATGAATACTCAGTAGTTCAACCGCTTGTACGACTAGGTAGTCAAGCCAAGGCTGTCCAAGCCATTGTTGTAGATCAAATACCTTTAGACTTAAATATTAAGGGTCTGGGGTACACAGCCCACTTCCTGCAGGAGCGTGAAATTAATTTGGCTGACAACAAATTAACGTCTGACCGCCTTAACAATGTCGATGTACAAGTAGGAGCCGACTACTATTACCAGTTCATAACTGGACATGTTAAACGATTGGGAATGAATATGCTCCAATCTGCAGGAGGCTACTTACTTACTGGTAAAGTTCTGAATGTGAACAAGCCTAAACCTGCCAACAATAATAAATTAGTCAGCAGTGAATCAATTCTCCAGCAGCAAGCTAAAGGGAGAAACACAGCTGAATAATAAACTCAGATTGAATGTGGTGCAATTGATACTCGCCGAGATGTTTCATAGCTCTCAGTGATAACCAATGGTCCGTACTCAAACAAGTACAAGTCACAGCGACCAAGCTATTGAATTCACTACAGACCTAGAATTATTCTCGACAAATAGTAATTGACCACACTCAGTCTTCCTAGTTAAATTGTAATGTTAGGCTAGAGAATCTAGTACTCCCTAGGAATTAATAATGTTAGGCTAGAGAATCTAGCACTCAATGCCACTGGCATTTTCTGAATTTAGTGATAACATTCACTAGGACCACTGGTCCACTATACTTGCGCTTAAAGGTTTGCCAAGAAAACCTTCTTAATACCATGTTTTCTGCACTAAGAGTTAGTGATAAATACTTGCATTAATTGTTTGAGTTGTTTTTTCTTTCGTTTCTGCTTATTTAGTGTAGGAACGCAGCACGAACAAACTTGCAAACTTACTAATATGTAAGTAAATTTCCAGAGAACTAATATGTTTAATGCATTACCGTTAAACATTAGCATTGTTAATTAACATGCTTCATGAGCTTAACATAGCTCACCTTAGAATTAACGTAATAATATGAGTGCTCGTTCACCATGCGCACGAGCTTAATATTACTCGCCATGATAACTGAATGACAAAACTCCACCTCGTTAATTCGAGTTCACTGAACTCACCCTGTTAACTGTTAACGAGCTCCATGTAGCTCACCCTGTTAGCACTAGCTAACGAGCTCACCCTGTCAACACTGTTGACGAGTTCACTGCAACTCACCCTGTTAACTGTTAACGAGCTCCATGTAGCTCACCCTGTTAGCACTAGCTAACGAGCTCACTGTAGCTCACCCTGTCAACACTGTTGACGAGTTCACTGCAACTCACCCTGTTAGCACTAGCTAACGAGCTCACTGTAGCTCACCCTGTCAACACTGTTGACGAGTTCACTGCAACTCACCCTGTTAGCACTAGCTAACGAGCTCACTGTAGCTCACCCTGTCAACACTGTTGACGAGTTCACTGCAACTCACCCTGTTAGCACTAGCTAACGAGCTCACTGTAGCTCACCCTGTTGACGAGTTCACTGCAACTCACCCTGTTAGCACTAGTTAACGAGCTCAATGTAGCTCACCCGGTCAACACTGTTGACGAGTTCCATGCAACTCACCCTGTTAGCACTAGCTAACGAGCTCACTGTAGCTCACCCTGTCAGCACTGTTGACGAGTTCACTGTAACTCACCCTGTTAGCACTAGCTAACGAGCTCACTGTAGCTCACCCTGTCAACACTGTTGACGAGTTCACTGTAACTCACCCTGTTAGCACTGCTAACGAGCTCAGTGTAGCTCACCCTGTCAACACTGTTGACGAGCTCACTGTAGCTCACCCTGTCAACACTGTTCACGAACTCACTGTAGCTCACCATGTTCACGAGTTCAATATAGCTCGACCTGTTAATGAGCTCAATACTGCTCACAATGTTAATTCGAGTACATTTTTGCTCACAATTAGCTTAGTCCCTCACTTAGGTAGGTTAGAAATTCAAACCATTTATTTAGGTAGGTTTAGGGACTTTAGTAGTGTCAACTGAGTACTAGCCTAATCTGTACTCACCATTAATTACAGTTGACTATACTTATAGAGACTGATCTAATAAACTCAAATTCATGTAAAGGTGATTTCGTATTAACCAGTTTACAGTGTCAAGCCTATGAGCTGCCATTTAATTAGCTCATAAGTCAGAATGACTAGGCTACTAATCTCACTGTCGACTCAGAATTTTCCTTGATTTTAATGAATAAACTTTTCAGTTCTCTACTTTTCTATTTTAGCTGATTAGCAAATTAATTGTACCATCAGTCAGCATGACTACTGCACGGCAGTGCACATTAAATTCAACTTCCTCATTTGAATTTGAGGTGATCGTGATGCTGCGTGATGTTATTGTCTAGTAACTCAATAGTTACAAGTCACAGCGACCCTAGACAGTGACCTTACTGTAGTGTCATAGTCTCCTTGATCTTAAATGACTAATAATACTTTACTGTATAATTATACAATAGTGTTATCAGTTCTTAGGAACTTATTCTGAGTTTACCTACGATTCAGCAGCTACGTAATACACCATTACATGTCACTGCGACCCTAGTTGTTGAGTTTATTGTGAGCTTTAGAGTGTTCCTGATTACCGATAACTTAATCATTTAATGTTTCATTATTTCATGCATGTTTCCACTAAGGGAAACTGCAAGCCTATTACAACTCTGAGCAAGAGTAATTTCCTTCACTTCCCACTGAGATGACTGTGATGATGCCACGATGTGATATCACGTAACGAAACATTACACGTCACTATGACCCAGGATATCGCATCACTGTAGATTCTGTTAGTTTAAATTGTGAGAGTTGAATTTTATAAATATTGTGTAGGCTACAAACAACATGTTTCAGTTGACATGTAAATAGCAAGACTCAAATTCTTGTAAGTCCTTGATAAATCCGGGACGTTCGTTATGTGTGTACTAACATACTAACATACTAATGTATTAATCTTAATATCACTTCGGGATAGGTCAGTACAACACAGTACACTGCGACCCTGGGAATCCCCCCCCGGAGTTATGTTGGATATTTCCAACATCGAATACAGCATTGTTGTATTCTCATTACTTATTACTAACCATACTAAATATTGTAGTAAGTAAAGTTAACAACTCGTAGAATTCTCATGTACTAATAATTCATGTGTGCATTAGGCTAGAATTCTCACGTCACCTGACGCCAGTATTGCGTCAGATTTCTTTACAGTAAAACACATTATGTTCAATTTGTGTGAGAATTAAATACGATTCTCCATAATTAAAGCATTCTGTATGACAACTGATTGCAGACGAATTGTTCTCTAACTAAAAGCCGAATAGAGCGTTAGAATCATAGCGTCTACCTCGCGATAGAGTTAACGTCATCAATGAATGCCATGGGGAGACATTGATTCCTCTCCCTTATATATTTACTATTCTTAAATAGTTAAATAATAATATTTCGTTCCTCTAAATAATAAACCCGTCCAGTCTTTAGAGTTTCAAGCGCGAATGCGAGAAATATTAATATTCAAGACAATAATTTGTGTTATGAACGTCGACTCTGCGTGGGTTGGAGGGACGCCATCCCCCACAGTCGGTCGGTACGCGGACACGTGCAAAGCTGAAAGGAGGCAAAGCTGCGCTTACCGTGCTCATAAAAGACGCCATTGTCCAGCAAATAGGACAGGTGTGATCCATCCTCAGATGAAAGCCGCCACTGTGAGGCGTGAACGACCTTGCAGATAATATCTTCAACTAGTGCTGGTGTTAAATGAGGGACCCCTAGACTTGGTTCCTGACGACACGTGATCAGCCAGCTTGAAACGCATCAATCCAGGATAGGTTCACCGGAGTCTGGGATGCGAAATTACGGCAATCTTAATACTTATACAGTGCCCACAGCTAAGTACCTTTTATTTGATGCATCATTTACAGGTTTAATAATAGCGGGGTGATTGTTCGTCACGCTGCGAGATAACACCTAATAACAGGTGATTAGAATTCCATCTGTAGATATTAATAATCTTGAATATGAAATGAGTAGTTAAATCAATTGCTACTGGTAGTTATTTATCTTGCAGCTCGAGAGACGAATTCCTCATGCTGTCTTCTCCATGTTAACCGTGCCATTCGTCAGTGTACCAGACTTGGAGATTAAGAGGACTTCCAGGGTTATCTAAAGGAATCTACTACAAGCTAAGGCTTATTTCTTTTTTATTCATAACCTTGCAATTTGATGTATTCAGAATGTTGAATATTAATGTGTGATTTACTGTAACTCATTACTATGCTCATATTCATGTTCTTCTTTATATGAATAATATTATATTCAGCATTATTTATAGGATTAGATTATTATTAATTGAATTAGTGAACGAACCACACTGACTCCTGGACGTACTTACCTCCAGCAATAACCCCCCAATGTAGGTGTTTGAGGTTTGTTTCTTTAATAATACAGCCCATTAATTATTCTTATGATCATACTTTCTAGTCATATCCATAGTCACTGGTTTCTCTAGAATTTTATCTAATGATCTGAAATTCTCAGTTTCCCTCTGTTACGAACCCGGATCCAACGTCCGAGCCTGGAGCAGTGACAAACACGCCATCTGTGGGTCAGCTCCCGAAACCCCCGCCAAACGAACGACGACACCTAGTGAGGACAGCGTGTACTGGCCTCGAGGACCAGTTTCCAGTCTGGTTCAGCGCTCAACACCGCCGCTCCTGACCTCTGGTGAGGTGGTGCTCCGACGACAGCGCCATCTAGGGAGTGGATATGTCGGGCGTTTGTATCTGAGCCTGCCAGTGTGGTGTATTAGTGTCCCGGTTATTAATGACGTGTCTGCTTACAGAGCCAACCTGGGACCACTGTGTTGAAGGTGAAGTCAGTCTACCCGAGGCAGCCAGTCTCCATACAGTGAAGTTTGCTGCAGCTGTCGTGACGTCGCCCCCCCGGAAGAACACTGTGGTGTGTTAAGCCTGCCAGTGGAGTGGCAGTGGAAGGATTTACCCGGGACCGACGGTTGGAGACGATAATCCACTGGGGTATTGAGGACAGGAGGGTGATTGGTGATATCACACGAGACTCCTGTCTAGGGCGTACCCCTTATATCGTTCGTGGAGTGGCCGTACCAGCCTTGGTGGCTCTGTACCTGCCAGCAGACCTGCTGGACGTGTGGTTGACGGCCTCCACGACGGTGCCCCCAGTGGACCTGTGTTGTGGCTGACCTGTGGCCAGGGTAGACTCGGCGTTCTCAGAGGACACGTCTTGAGGCCACGAAGAAAGCGCCGCGGACTCAGCATCTAGCTTCAAGGATCCATAGTCTCCAGAAGAAGACTATAGTGTGGGTCCCCTTTGTAAAGTGTTAATACCCCTCCCCCTGTGTAATCTTTTTATATATTATTTATTGGTGGTGGTCAATATATTATATTAAGTTCTTGACTTTATTTCCCTTCCCCTTTAAGTTACTTGCGTCACGGATCGCATCCCTTGATAGCCCCTACTGGCTTGGGGCCGGATATATATCTTCCTCTAACTACATCAGAGTAAGAACCCCGTTGCGTCCCGAGAGGGCCGTAACATAATTGGCATCCCCAGCGGGATCCGTCCCCTTGTTAAGTATGTTTGACAGGGGTGGTGAAGTGGCGTAATCCCTGTAAATAATTCCCCCTGTGTGACGATTGTGACGTTATACGTCCTGTGCGGTGCTCAGAGTGACTGAGTGCGATATTGTGCAGTGCGGTGCTCGCTGTGAATAAGCGATTAAGTGCAATATTGACTAGTGCGGTGCTCAGTGATTCAGTGCAATATTGTAGAGCGAAGTGTTCGCTTGGACTCAGTGCAATATTGGGTAGTGCGGTGCCCGAAGTGATTACGTGCAATATTGGCAAGTGCAGTGTTTGGTGCGATAAAGTGCAATATTGACGTAGAACAGTGCTCGGTGTGTTAAGTGCTAACGTGTAAGCGGTGTGTTAAGTGCTAGTTGAGTGTTCCATCTGTGACAATGGCAGACAAAGCTACCATCGATGATCTGGACGATGTTCAGGCTTTTCTGAACAGAGTGGACTGTCTTGCCAGATTAAAGTATCTGAGCAAACCGGAACTTGTACTAGTGAGCGCCTACCTGGAGATCAAGGTCCGTGCCAGTGATTCCCGTGTGGAGATCTTGTCCAAGGTTCACCGGCACCTGAAGGCAGAAGAGAAACAGGAAGGCGAGACTCCTAGTACAAGGGAAGGTGAGGAAATAGCTTCCACAGAAAAGGAAGATAAGGGCAGCGACGTTGATAGTGATGCAGGTGAGCTTAATATCAGCTTCCTAACAGTCAAAATGCGTGCCCTAGAGATCAATCGTGAAATAGAATGGAAGAAATTAGAAATGGAACGAGAGAGACATGGTAAAGAAATGGAGATGAAAGAAAAAGAATTGGCGATGAGGCGTTTAGAATTAGAAAGAGAAGAGAAACGAGAGAGAGAAGAGAGAGAAAGAGAAGAAAGAAGAGAAGAACGAGAAAGAGAAGAAAAAGAAAGACAAAGACAACATGAACTAGAAGTATTACGACTAGGCGCTGGACAGAGACAAACTGGAGTAAGCGGTTTCGATCCGGTAAGGAATATCAAAATGGTCCCCAAATTCAACGAGAGAGAGG
Source organism: Procambarus clarkii (assembly GCF_040958095.1). Taxonomy (NCBI): domain Eukaryota; kingdom Metazoa; phylum Arthropoda; class Malacostraca; order Decapoda; family Cambaridae; genus Procambarus; species Procambarus clarkii. The sequence continues at coordinate 32,324,318 of NC_091204.1, read as the reverse complement.
TTTCGAAGTTCTTCGCAGCCTTCGAGAAAGTCGCTGCCTCTTTGGAGTGGCCAAGGGAGAATTGGGCCATCATGATAGTCAGTCTTGACTGGGAAGGCCCAAATCGCCTACTCTACGTTATCCCTTGACGACTCCGGCGATTACGATATGGTGAAGAAAGTGGTGCTCATGGCGTACCAATTGGTACCTGAGGCATATAGGCAAAAGTTCCGAAACCTGAAGAAGACCTCAGAGCACACTTTCACCGAATTCGCCACCATCAAGGAGCGACTTTTTCAAGAATGGTGTGCCTCTCGGAAGGTGGAGACCAAGGAAGATCTCGAGCAGCTGATTCTGCTCGAGGACTTCAAGGATTGTTTGTCTGGAGACCTGAAGACGTACCTAGAGGAACAGCAGGTAGAGACCTTGAGTGCAGCAGCCACCATGGCTGAAGAGTACATCCTGACTCATAGGCCGTCTGCTAAGTACGTCCCAAGGAATTACCAGCGCCGGTTTGACAGACCTCACGACGAAGAAGAAGAAAGACCCGTCCCACGAAGTGCTAAGAAGACGCCCCCAAGTAGCCCCCGAAGAACAAGTCCTAGCAGTCCGAAACACCGGAGCCCGAGGAGGAATATGGTGTGCTGGACTTGTGGGCAGAAAGGGCATATAGCTGCTAGGTGCCGAGGCAGAAGAGGTGGCAGCGCACGTAGGGAGGTGATGATGATGAGCTGTGTTACGCCACCAGCAGGAAACCAGTCTACGACGAAGCAGGAAGAACCAAGTTTGTTGGCCCCTCACACTTCAACCGGGTATGTAACGAGTGATCATACTGGTAGATCAGTTGTAGTGCTCAGAGATAGTGGAGCAGCCCAGTCCCTGATCGTGAAGAGCTCGTTACCCGAGGGAGTAAGTGTGGATGGGAGACCAGAGGTTATCCTGGTTGGGTTTCCAAGGACGCAGTACATCGCCCCCTTAGTGCCAGTACATCTCGACTCGCCTTATTTCAGCGGCACATGTGCGTTGGCAGTAGTCGATACCCTCCCTGTGGCTGGGATTGACGTGGTACTAGCCAACGACTTGGTGACCGATTGGAGCATCAATCTTCCCAAGGTTGCGGACGAGTCTACCGGAACAGCACGGTCTGAGGTAACAGGCAATGGTAATGTCCAGGTAAAGACAGACCCGGATGTAAACATATTTAATTTGTCCTCTCACCCGCAGATCGACGATATTCTAGCAGTGTCTCCTGATTCTCTCGACGAGGAACGTGAAGTTAAGAAGGCAGAGGTATCTGAGCAAGAAGAGAGGCCTTGTGTGTGGTCACCCACGGATACCAACGGGTCTGGAGCGAAGGCTGAGGGGTGCTTGCGGTATGGCAAGTTACAGCGTGTAGTGAACCAGCCAGAGACTCCCCAGACGTCAGAGGTAGGTGCGGTGTGTTCAAAAGGTCTAGTGCCCTCTTCGGTCCAAGCCAGGCGTGTGGATGTTGCCGGCTATGGACATGACTGGCTCGGGAAGCTTATCCCTCAATTGGCCTCATGTTTCTTAGCAGTATTTTGTTTTGTTCTCCTATGTGCTCTCTGTGTTCTCAGTAAGGATCAGTGTACGACCCGAAGGATGATGGCTCCCGTGAACATCGAGAAGAGGTCCCAGGGATTGGAGAGTTGTACTGCAAGTGTTGCAGTTGAAGAAGGGACCTGGAAGGTAATGGTTGATACAGGAGGTACGACATGTGATAAATTGAGTGACTGTTTCCGACAGGTTGACACCCCTCGCGTGATAGCTGAGCCTCAATGCAGCGTTATGCGGAACGTTGGTCGACCTGACGGTGGCAGAGTGAATGCCATCTGCGACGTACAAGCAGCCCTGTTGGGACTAGGTGTGGACCTAGTAGGGTATGCTGTAAGTATTGACTTACCCACTGTCGCGATCACTCTGAATTATCTGACCCCTGTATTCCAGGTTCCTGTCTCCCTGAAGGACCACCGGATCGGTACTAGAAATACCGTCTGTGGTCAGCCATCATCGGTGCCACGACATAAGGATGTGTCGAGTCACCCCAGATCGTGTCGAAACCAATCCGTACTCGAGAGATGTGAGATGATGCCCCTGCTTGACATCGCAGTGGAGACGTGGAAGATTACGTCAGGCAGATCATTGCCTTCCATTTTCAAGCTCCCTTTGGGCAAGGGTTTCTCAGTAGAAAAGTTCTGTGGACAAGACAGCCTCATCACTCTAGTTCATAGTATAAGTAAGTCCATTTGGAGTTGTGTCGTCGTACTAATTTGGTTTGTGTTTCTTTTTATAGAACCCCAAACCAAATTCTTTTTGGTGGGGAGGTGTTACGAACCCGGATCCAACGTCCGAGCCTGGAGCAGTGACAAACACGCCATCTGTGGGTCAGCTCCCGAAACCCCCGCCAAACGAACGACGACACCTAGTGAGGACAGCGTGTACTGGCCTCGAGGACCAGTTTCCAGTCTGGTTCAGCGCTCAACACCGCCGCTCCTGACCTCTGGTGAGGTGGTGCTCCGACGACAGCGCCATCTAGGGAGTGGATATGTCGGGCGTTTGTATCTGAGCCTGCCAGTGTGGTGTATTAGTGTCCCGGTTATTAATGACGTGTCTGCTTACAGAGCCAACCTGGGACCACTGTGTTGAAGGTGAAGTCAGTCTACCCGAGGCAGCCAGTCTCCATACAGTGAAGTTTGCTGCAGCTGTCGTGACGTCGCCCCCCCGGAAGAACACTGTGGTGTGTTAAGCCTGCCAGTGGAGTGGCAGTGGAAGGATTTACCCGGGACCGACGGTTGGAGACGATAATCCACTGGGGTATTGAGGACAGGAGGGTGATTGGTGATATCACACGAGACTCCTGTCTAGGGCGTACCCCTTATATCGTTCGTGGAGTGGCCGTACCAGCCTTGGTGGCTCTGTACCTGCCAGCAGACCTGCTGGACGTGTGGTTGACGGCCTCCACGACGGTGCCCCCAGTGGACCTGTGTTGTGGCTGACCTGTGGCCAGGGTAGACTCGGCGTTCTCAGAGGACACGTCTTGAGGCCACGAAGAAAGCGCCGCGGACTCAGCATCTAGCTTCAAGGATCCATAGTCTCCAGAAGAAGACTACAGTGTGGGTCCCCTTTGTAAAGTGTTAATACCCCTCCCCCTGTGTAATCTTTTTATATATTATTTATTGGTGGTGGTCAATATATTATATTAAGTTCTTGACTTTATTTCTCTTCCCCTTTAAGTTACTTGCGTCACGGATCGCATCCCTTGATAGCCCCTACTGGCTTGGGGCCGGATATATATCTTCCTCTAACTACATCAGAGTAAGAACCCCGTTGCGTCCCGAGAGGGCCGTAACACCCTCTTTACTTTAAAAGCGGGTGGTCCTTCGTAATTTAATTTACTACTTTAATTATTAATTAATCAGAATCAAACCCAAATATCCCACAACCAGTAATGCCAGACCAATGATGGAACATTGATGGACCAGTGATGACGGACCAGTGATGACGGACGAGTGATGGACCAGTGATGACGGACCAGTGACGGACCAGTGATGACGGACCAGTGATGGACCAGTGATGACGGACCAGTGATGACGGACCAGTGATGACGGACCAGTGATGACGGACCAGTGATGGACCAGTGATGACGGACCAGTGATGGACCAGTGATAACGGACCAGTGATGGACCAGTGATGACCCAGTGATGATGAACCAGTGACGCACCAGTGATGATGGACCAGTGATGACAGACCAGTGACGGACCAGTGATGACGGACCAGTGATGATGGACCATTGATGACGGACCAGTGATGGACCAGTGATGATGGACCAGTGATGACGGACCAGCGATGACGGACCAGTGATGACGGACAAGTGATGGACCAGTGATGACTGTCGGAAAATCCGACACTATTTAATATATCATACAGACAGATAATAGCTGTGTTGTATAAACAAGTTACCCATAGAAAACGTAACTTGTAGTGGAATTACCGTCTAAAGAAAACGGGATATCATCACCACATACTATTATATTCACCACCTATTATGGTGGGAATTAATCTGAAATACATTAGTCTTTGGACTTTACCATCATAAAAACATCTCATATAAATTAACTTGATTATCAATATTAAAGTAGAGTAAATGTGACCCTTCTATCACTTTCTGTCATCTGGACAATGTAAGCCAGGCATCAGGAGTGAGGAAGGAGGGGCAGCCATTGTTTATACTAGACCAGAGGCGCAGGGAGCAATTCGGCTCCTGTTAATTTTACTTGGACGAAGTGTTATGGAAACCAAAGGTGTACCATTATCAGCACGCTGTCAACAAATCAAGTTAAGTGTTCTTCCGAAACCCATGTATCTTTCATTTATGGCCATTAATGTCATTATATAGGGTGACCCAGTTAGAGCACGTGGTAGCCTCAAACTAAAGGTAATTAAGCCAGGTCTTCATTGTTCCATGTACAGTATTTTCTCTGATATACCTGTCATATATAGGATTCTGGCTTTACAGCTAGCGCCCTTTTGACAGGTTAAGACGAGGAAGCAAGACTTTGTGCACCAGTTACTGGGTGATGGAAGCTACCTCAAAGAGGATAATTTGGTGTCTACATCCTAGTTATACCTGTTTGGACTAAGGCCTGCTGTACTATAAGATAAGGAACCTCTTCAATGTATGTAGTCTATTACTGTAGTTTGATTGGCTGCATATATATAAATTAATATAAACCCCCCCTAATGTGTAGAGGATCGATTTGTGAGATTATGAGATTATTGCAGAAATACAGTCCACTTATCATTATACAAATTGCTATCGAAGTATATAAATTAACGTAAATATAAATTCATATAAATTAAATAAATATAAATCTCACAGGTCGGTTCCCACAATATTTGGTCATCTTCGAACCGGATGACGGATTATTTGATCCTTTGAACCCACATTTGGTCATCTTAGTACCGGATGAACCAGTTAACCAGTGGATTCATTAAATAAACTAGTGCAGTGTGATTTATACAAAGCCGGCAGCGTAGCCTCGAGGGAGCTCAGGAGCCTCCCTCAGCCCAGTTAAGCCTTAGTCAGCGGTTTCATGCACACCCACAGATTTGGTGGCGTGTTATTCTGTGAAATGACAGTGCTAATATAGAAGCCAGCCAAATTAGTGACTGTGTCGCGAGATTGTTCACGGATTTCGTGGTGTTAAATTTCGCGAGAGATTATCTACGAATTTTGTGGAGTTTATTTCGCGAGGTCACTAATAACATTTAATACTTCTTGATAATATTAGAAGTTTCATAGAGGCTAATTAAGAGGCTATTATCAATAATTGTGTATATTATTTCTCCAAAATAGAGAATTATTTAATATATATTGCACTAGTGATCACAGTATAATATTTACTAATTGCCAACCCACAACAGGGTAGGATATTTACCAATGACTAGTTGAACTATTATTGTTCATCCTAGTCCCATTATTACCATAGTCAGTTGTACTATATTCAACAACCTAACACCATTAATGAATGGTCCAGACCCTATTTTGGGTGTAATTTTTATCAACTCGAGTTGAGTTGTATATATAATAATTTACTTATGATCATTACACCTTTGAGTGATTAATTAGTGTCTCTACCATCCTAGGGTGATATAGAAGAGCTAACCTAAAGGTACTTCCAGTGACACTGGTTTATCACTCAAATCATTAGTGTGTATGATTGTATATATATAATGTGTATTAATTTTAAGTGCTAACCTCTAGTAGAGGTAGGATTATTGCCTAGTGAGTGCAGAATTTACCCTAGGCTACCATCAGTGCTTGTTCAGTATTATGAGCAGCCCAAGTACAAGCCCCACAAGGCTTCACCAACTAGCTAGTATGGATAATGCTGGCAATGAGAAAACTGTCATACATCTAGTACTACAATTGCTGGATTTACCTCAACCTGATCAGACTGCTGACTCATTACAATCCTTCAGCATGGAGTTTGAGTCACTACTAAGAACATTCAGTCTTAAGGTTGATATAACTACTAGTGAATGGATGACCAAAGTAGTCCTTCAACGAAAATTGTCCAGCGATATACTAGATGAATTATATGCACATCAACATAACACCATCCTGACAGTACAGGACATCACTGAAGGTTTACATTCCATCATAAACAAACGACGAGCAAATGAGGAAGTTAAAGCCTCATGCAAGCCTTCAGTAATAGAAAATAAGAGTCAATTAAAGGGTAAAACAACTACCCCAAATAAACATCAACCAATTACTCAAACATCAAGTTGCAGAAAATCTGACAATGTAGCAGAATCCTCCAAGCCTACTGTTACTAGTTCACCCAAACCGGTAACTTCCAAACGTGCAGTAGGCTGGGGGACATGTATGTTCTGCAAAAAGAAACATTCAACATACTGTTGTGCTAATTATCCAACCAGAGACACTCGTATTGAGCGACTCCAGGAATTAGGGAGATGTTCAAGGTGTCTCAAGACACACAACATAGACTATTGTGATACCCAATTCAACACCTGCAACAGGTGTAGAAGAGGTAGGCACCATGCAGCACTGTGCAAACATACGAAATTAACGTATTCAAGACCCAAGGTGGAAGATAGCATTCCCACCACAGTACAGTACTGCAAGGTGCAACAAACAAAGAGTGTCCAATCGGCAAAGTTTAAAGGTAATACGACTTTGCCTACTGCCCAAATTACCATCCTGAATAAGAGGGCCAAGGTCCATACCCGTGGGTTGTTTGACCAAGGATCCCAGAGAACATATGTCACTAAAAAGTTGGCAGATGAACTACAATTAAGGCCTGTAGCCCAGATGTCATTCAATATCTCAGGGTTTGTAACAGATGCAGGACCTCAAGTCTACCAGGTGGTACAACCATCAGTACGTTTAGGCAGGTACGTCTGTCGAGTACAAGCCATTGTGGTGGACAAAATACCAGTAGACCTACAAGTTCAAGGTCTGAGAGCAACAGCCAAATTCCTAAGAAATAGAGGAATAAAATTGGCAGATAATATTAAGTCTGATCACCTCACCGACTTCGGTCTCCTTGTAGGGACAGACTATTGCCATCGATTCATCGGTAGCCCTACTAAATATCAGGGTATAACCATGTTAAACTCTGCAGGAGGTAAATTACTCTCAGGCCCAGTATCAAGCCTGAGGAGACCTATGCCTGCAGATAAACAATACCAGTAGAAATCTAAATTTGTCAGCTGATTATATTTCTCCAGTAGCATTATACTAAGGAGATTACAGCTGACTATACCAACAGAGGTTGATGTTAGTATCATCATTTAAAGCTGAAGATGAGTTCATGAGGCCTCAGTGGCAAATCAGTGAACAGTAGCCTAAAACAGCTACAAGTCACTGCGACCAATGTCACTGAACCCACTGCAGTCTCAGAACCATACTTTACTTTAATGATGAGCTATTCAATCTTCTGAATCAATTAACTAAATTAAACCCCAGTAAATCTGATGACTGATTTGATACATTTATTATTTAATCAAGATGTATTCCATGGGCCTCAGTGTTTATATATCAGTGACTAGTTACCTGAACAAACTTCAAGTTATATCTAATGTCACTGATCTCACTGCAGTCCCTGAATCATACTTGACTGAAGTACTTGATCACATTCAGTCTTCTGGGTTAAATAATATGTAATTAGGCTTGAATATTAGCCTTTCAAGAGTTGACAGGGAAATGAAATCGCATTAGACTTCTAACCCCTGCAACTCTAGTACGGGACATCCGTCCTGTACGAACAGACGCACAAATGTGTGATTACTAACTACTAACATCAAATTAATCTAATAATTCGAAGGAGGAGTATCGGTGTTCGTCTGTTCTAATTAGGACTTCGACCTGTGAGCAGCCCCTGGGGAATTATGTCGGAAAATCCGACACCATTTAATATATCATACAGACAGATAATAGCTGTGTTGTATAAACAAGTTACCCATAGAAAACGTAACTTGTAGTGGAATTACCGTCTAAAGAAAACGGGATATCATCACCACATACTATTATATTCACCACCTATTATGGTGGGAATTATTCTTAAATACATTAGTCTTTGAACTTTACCATCATAAAAAACATCTCATATAAATTAACTTAATTATCAATATTAAAGTAGAGTAAATGTGACCCTTCTATCACTTTCTGTCATCTGGACAATGTAAGCCAGGCGTCAGGAGTGAGGAAGGAGGGACAGCCATTGTTTATACTAGACCAGAGGCGCAGGGAGCAATTCGGCTCCTGTTAATTTTACTTGGACGAAGTGTTATGGAAACCAAAGGTGTACCATTATCAGCACGCTGTCAACAAATCAAGTTAAGTGTTCTTCTGAAACCCATGTATCTTTCATTTATGGCCATTAATGTCATTATATAGGGTGACCCGGTTAGAGCACGTGGTAGCCTCAAACTAAAGGTAATTAAGCCAGGTCTTCATTGTTCCATGTACAGTATTTTCTCTGATATACCTGTCATATATAGGATTCTGGCTTTACAGCTAGCGCCCTATTGACAGGTTAAGACGAGGAAGCAAGACTTTGTGCACCAGTTACTGGGTGATGGAAGCTACCTCAAAGAGGATAATTTGGTGTCTACATCCTAGTTATACCTGTTTGGACTAAGGCCTGCTGTACTATAAGATAAGGAACCTCTTCAATGTATGTAGTCTATTACTGTAGTGTGATTGGCTGCATATATATAAATTAATATAAACCCCCCCTAATGTGTAGAGGATCGATTTGTGAGATTATGAGATTATTGCAGAAATACAGTCCACTTATCATTATACAAAATGCTATCGAAGTATATAAGTTAACGTAAATATAAATTCATATAAATTAAATAAATATAAATCTCACAGGTCGGTTCCCACAATGACGGACCAGTGATGGACCAGTGATGAAGGACCAGTGATGGACCAGTGATGACGGACCAGTAATGGACCAGTGATGACGGACCAGTGATGATGGACCAGTGATGACGGATCAGTGATGACGGACCAGTGATGACGGACCAGTGATGACGGACCAGTGATGACGGACCAGTGATGGACCAGTGATGAAGGATCAGTGGTGGACCAGTGATGACGGACCATGAGTGATGACGGACCAGTGACGGACCAGTGATGACGGACCAGTGATGGACCAGTGATGACGGACCAGTACTCACCTATTTGTACTCACCTATTTGTGCTTGCGGGGGTTGAGCTTTGGCTCTTTGGTCCCGCCTCTCAACTGTCAATCAACTGGTGTACAGATTCCTGAGCCTACTGGGCTCTATCATATCTACATTTAAAACTGTGTATGGAGTCAGCCTCCACCACATCACTGCCTAATGCATTCCATCCGTTAACTACTCTGACACTGAAAAAGTTCCTTCTAACGTCTCTGTGGCTCATGTGAGTACTCAGTTTCCACCTGTGTCCCCTTGTTCGCGTCCCACCAGTGTTGAATAGTTTATCCTTGTTTACCCGGTCGATTCCTCTGAGGATTTTGTAGGTTGTGATCATGTCTCCCCTTACTCTTCTGTCTTCCAGTGTCGTAAGGTGCATTTCCCGCAGCCTTTCCTCGTAACTCATGCCTCTTAGTTCTGGGACTAGTCTAGTGGCATACCTTTGGACTTTTTCCAGCTTCGTCTTGTGCTTGACAAGGTACGGGCTCCATGCTGGGGCCGCATACTCCAGGATTGGTCTTACATATGTGGTGTACAAGATTCTGAATGATTCCTTACACTGGTTCCTGAACGCTGTTCTGATGTTAGCCAGCCTCGCATATGCCGCAGACGTTATTCTTTTTATGTGGGCTTCAGGAGACAGGTTTGGTGTGATATCAAGTCCTAGATCTTTCTCTCTGTTCGTTTCATTAAGTACTTCATCTCCTATTCTGTATCCTGTGTTTGGCCTCCTATTTCCACCACCTAGTTTCATTACTTTGCATTTACCCGGGTTGAACTTCAACAGCCATTTGTTGGACCATTCACTCAGTCTGTCTAGGTCATCTTGTAGCCTCCTACTATCGTCCTCAGTTTCAATCCTCCTCATAATTTTTGCATCATCGGCAAACATTGAGAGAAACGATTCTATACCCTCTGGAAGATCATTTACATATATCAGAAACAGTATAGGTCCAAGGACTGACCCCTGCGGTACTCCACTCGTAACGTCTCGCCAATCTGAGACCTCACCCCTCACACTGACTCGTTGTCTCCTGTTACTTAGGTATTCCTGTATCCAACGGAGTACCTTTCCTTTCACTCCAGCCTGCATCTCCAGTTTTTTCACTAGCCTCTTGTGTGGCACTGTGTCAAAGGCTTTCTGACAATCCAAAAATATGCAGTCTGCCCACCCTTCTCTTTCTTGCCTTATTTTTGTTGCCTGGTCGTAAAATTCAAGTAACCCTGTGAGGCAGGACCTGCCATCCCTGAATCCATGTTGATGCTGTGTTACAAAGTTCTTTCGCTCCAGATGTTCCACTAGCTTTCTTCGCACAATCTTCTCCATCAACTTGCATGGTATGCAGGTTAGGGACACTGGTCTGTAATTCAGTGCCTCCTGCCTATCCCCTTTCTTGTATATCGGGACTACGTTAGCTGCTTTCCAAATTTCTGGCAGTTCCCCTGTTGCCAGTGATTTGTTATACACCATGGAGAGCGGGAGGCACAGTTCTTCTGCTCCTTCCTTTAGTATCCAAGGGGAGATTCCATCTGGACCTATAGCCATTGTCACATCCAATTCTAGTAAACACTTCCTTACTTCCCCGCTGGTAATCTCAAACTCTTCCAGTGGTTCCTGGTTAGCTATTCCCTCTCTTATCTCTGGGATTTCTCCTTGCTCCAAGGTGAAGACCTCCTGGAATTTCTTATTCAGTTCCTCACACACTTCCTTGTCGTTTGTAGTGAATCCTTCTGCCCCTAACCTTAATTTCATAACCTGTTCCTTTACTGTTGTTTTTCTCCTGATGTGGCTATGCAGCAATTTAGGCTGAGTCTTTGCCTTGCTTGCGATGTCATTTTCGTATTGTCTTTCCGCCTCTCTTCTCATCCTAACATATTCATTCCTGGCATTCTGGTATCTTTCTCTGCTCTCCAGTGTCCTGTTATTCCTATAGTTTCTCCATGCCCTTTTACTTTGCTGCTTAGCTAGCCTACATCTCTGATTAAACCATGGGTTTCTCATCTTCATTTCACTGTTTTCCTTTTGGACTGGGACAAACTTGTTTGCTGCATCCTTGCATTTTTGCGTGATGTATTCCATCATATCTTGGGCCGTCTTTTCCCTGAGCTCTGATTCCCATGCTATATCTGCTAGGCATTTTCTTATCTCCTCATAGTTTCCCTTTCGGTATGCTAACCTTTTGGTTTCGGTATCCCTTCTCGAGTTCAATAACCCTTCTTCAATCAGGTACTCAAACACCAATACACTGTGGTCGCTCATTCCTACTGGGTCCTCAAAACTGATTTCTCTTATGTCAGAGTCGTTCAGGGTGAAAACCAGGCCGAGTCTCGCTGGTTCGTCGTTTCCTCTCATCCTTGTGGGTTCACTGACATGCTGGGTTAAGAAGTTTCTAGTCGCCACCTCCAGTAGTTTGGCTCTCCACGTATCCTCGCCTCCATGCGGTTCCTTGTTCTCCCAATCAATCCTGCCGTGATTGAAGTCCCCCATGATGAGCAGGTGGGATCTATTTCTACAGGCAGAAGAGGCTGCCCTCTCAATTATAGTGTTAACTGCCATGTTGTTGCTTTCGTACTCTTGACTGGGTCTTTTGTCATTTGGTGGAGGATTATATATTACTGCTACTACTATCCTTGGTCCTTCCATTGTCATGGTGCCTGCTATGTAGTCTCTGAAACCCTCACAGCCCGGGATAGCCATCTCCTTAAAACTCCATTCCTTTCTCATGAGTAGGGCCACTCCTCCTCCTCCCCTACCTTCCCTCTCTTTCCTTATTATTGTGTACTCCTGGGGAAACACGGCATTCGTTATGATTCCAGAGAGTTTTGTTTCAGTGAGTCCAATTACATCTGGGTTCACTTCTTGTGCTCTTTCCCTTAGTTCACTTGCCTTGCTTGTGATCCCATCTATGTTCGAGTACATTGCCCTGAAACTAACTCTCTTCTGCTTCTCCCCTGGGGAGGACCTGTGGGGTCTGGGGTGAGCTGGAGCTGGGAGGATCTGGTATGGGGAGACTGGTGGAGGAGGAAGGGCTTGGGGGGGTAGGGGGGAGGGGGAGGGTAGGGGGAGTGGGTGAGGGGGGGAGGGGGAGGGTAGGGGGAGTGGGTGAGGGGGGAGGGGGAGGGTAGGGGGAGTGGGTGAGGGGGGGAGGGGGAGGGTAGGGGGAGTGGGTGAGGGGGGGAGGGTTGGGGGGGTGGGTGAGAGGGGGAGGGTTGAGGGGGGTGGGGGGATGGGGGAGAAAGGGGGGTTTGGGGGGGCAATAAAGTGGGGAGGGCTTGGGGGGAAAGGGAAGGCTGAGGTGGTTGGGGAAGAGGGGAGGGTTTTGGGGAGTGGTGGAGAGGGGAAGGCTTAGGTGGGGTGGGGGAGAGTGGGGAGCTTAGGGGGGTGGGGGAGAATGGAGGGCTTGTGGGTGGGAGGGACGGAAGGGCATATGGGAGAAGGGAGGGCTTGGGGGATGGGGGAGAAGGGAAGTCCTGGGGGGAGGGGGGAGTGGGAGGAGGGGGGTGAGTGGGAGGAGAGGGGTGCCTTAGGTGGGTACTTAGTGGGGGGCTGACAGGAGTTGGGGCAGGTAGGGTGTCTGTTGGGTGGAATGAGGGGGTGGTGCCACACTCCCTGTGGCTAATGCACTGTTTGAGGAGGGTTCCCCGTTTCCCTCTGGGATTGTAGGGATCTGGGGTGTGGCTCCCTGATTCCTTTCTCCAGTGATGACGGACCAGTGATGATGGACCACTGATGACGGATCAGTGATGACGGACCAGTGATGACGGATCAGTGATGGACCAGTGATGGACCAGTGATGGACTAGTGATGACGGACCAGTGATGACGGACCAGTGATGACAGACCAGTGATGACGGACCAGTGATGGATCAGTGATGACGGACCAATGACGGACCAGTGATGACGGACCAGTGATGACGGACCAGTGATGATGGACCAGTGATGATGGACCAGTGATGACGGATCAGTGATGACGGACCAGTGACGGACCAGTGATGACGGACCAGTGATGACAGGACCAGTGACGGACCAGTGATGACTGACCAGTGACGGACCAGTGATGACGGACCAGTGATGGACCAGTGATGATGGACCAGTGACGGACCAGTGATGACGGACCAGTGATGACGGACCAGTGATGACGGACCAGTGACGGACCAGTGATGGACCAGTGATGACGGACCAGTGACGGACCAGTGATGACGGACCAGTGATGACGAACCAGTGATGGACCAGTGATGATGGACCAGTGACGGACCAGTGATGACGGACCAGTGATGACGGACCAGTGATGACGGACCAGTGATGATGGACCAGTGATGACGGACCAGTGATGACGGACCAGTGATGACGGACCAGTGATGGACCAGTGATGACGGACCAGTGATGGACCAGTGATGATGGACCAGTGATGGACCAGTGATGGACTAGTGATGACGGACCAGTGATGACGGACCAGTGACGGACCAGTGATGACGGACCAGTGATGGACCAGTGATGACGGACCAGTGATGACGGACCAGTGATGGACCAGTGATGACGGACCAGTGACGGACCAGTGATGACGGACCAGTGATGGACCAGTGATGACGGACCAGTGACGGACCAGTGATGACGGACCAGTGATGGACCAGTGATGGACCAGTGATGGACCAGTGATGGACCAGTGATGACGGACCAGTGATGACGGACCAGTGATGGACCAGTGATGACGGACCAGTGATGGACCAGTGATGACGGACCAGTGACGGGCCAGTGATGACGGACCAGTGATGACAGACCAGTGATGATGGACCAGTGATGACGGACCAGTGATGACGGACCAGTGATGACGGACCAGTGATGGACCAGTGATGACGGACCAGTGATGACGGACCAGTGATGATGGACCAGTGATGGACTAGTGATGACGGACCAGTGACGGACCAGTGATGGACCAATGATGACGGACCAGTGATGGACCAGTGATGACGGACCAGTGACGGACCAGTGATGACGGACCAGTGATGGACCAGTGATGACGGACCAGTGACGGACCAGTGATGACGGACCAGTGATGGACCAGTGATGACGGACCATAAGTGATGATGGACCAGTGATGACGGACCAGTGATGACGGACCAGTGATGGACCAGTGATGACGGACCAGTGATGGACCAGTGATGACGGACCAGTGATGGACCAGTGATGGACCAGTGATGACGGACCAGTGGTGTGTAATGACCGCTTACCCTGTCGTAATAACCGCGGCCTCTCTTGTAATAACCCGATGTTCCCCAGTATTAATCCTGTTATCTTGTTATCTCTCGTGATCGTAATCTACGCTCTCTGTTGTACATCTCTGTCTCTCTCCACTCAATACCCCAGCTTAACACTGTTACAGTCCAGCATGACCCCTCACTGGACTGCCACGTATGTAAGAGGAATATTAAATGAGGAAGATACACCAAGGACAAGGGTTATTAGTTAAAAAAAAAAACAATAACAAAACACATTTACACTGCCACCACCTTCCCGACCAACCATACCTGAATGTGTCAATCACCGATCCCCCAGGAAGGCAAGGAATCAGTAACCATGGGACTCCGGGTAATATGAATTTCAGTAATAAATTTTGGAAAATTAGTTTGTGTAATTTACGTTACTAATTTAAATCCAAGGGCAACTTTAGTATCGATTAATTGTTAGGAGAACCTGGGGGGGCTTCCAATACAACACCTAAAAAATGACAAAGTAGCAAAATATATCAAAGGGGAGTTAAGTGAATACCACTGGACAAGCTATACAATTTATTTTATGAAACATGTAAATTAAGACAATTTGAACACATCACCTATTCTATTTCCCTAGAGGCACAATGGATATTTACCGAGGACACAAAACTCAAGTGCGACTATACCTTAAATACCCGCACTACGGCCACGATGTTGATGGCTGCCCTCAGCCCCGAGGATACGGGCTTGCGGCCCTGTTCCTAATACACTCCCAAGACACACTGATGAAATTTTGTTTTTCCAACTTATTGCTGGGAAGGATTACTCCTCCCACCATCTACTACAGCCCCAGGCTCCACCCATATTTTTGGGCAATGGCCAACCATTTAACACGTAGGCCTGAGGTCTTTCATTCTAGGGCCAATAAGGACTTGGCCCTTATCTCAGGCCAATCACCTTCACTGATCTGTCGTGGAAAGCTACATGAATTCCTGAAGATTGAGTCAGCTCTCCCCAGCTAAAGAGAAGGGGGACAAGGCGCGTCTATGGAGCCCAGGCACCTGCGAGCAATGTTTACAAAACTGATAAATTATGTTCAAGCCTGTCTCCTCTAAGATAGCGAGTAGGGACATTTGACTCTGCCTGGTATGGGGAAGGCCGCTGCTGAGAGGGAGAGGGAATGAGAGGGGGAAGTTGAGTGGGAGAAACCAAGGTATCCAAGACCACCCTACCCTCAGGTCAACCTCTTGACCCTGACAAATGGGCGACAGGGGGGGGGGGGGAAGAGGAGAGGAGACGAATGACGGCCAAGGGGAGGGGAGAAGGAAGGAGGGGAGAGGGAGAAGGAAAGGAGGAGAGAAGGAGAGGGAAAAGAGGGGAGAAGGGAGAACCAATGATCTGAGCCCCAGATCATTACAACTCCCCCTCCTCGGAAATTAAGAAATTTGTGTGTAAAGCAAGTTACACACATTTTTCTTATCCAGAAATCCTGCCCTACCCTAACCATTAACCCCAAAAACAACATTTTTAACCCAACACTATTTTCAACCAATGCCTCAAAACAAAAGAAATTATCTAATCCTAACTAATTCCATCCAATACTCCAACAACAATAACGGCACACCCAAAAGGTGTGCCCCAGCATGTATTTATACCTATCAACACAACAGTAATAATACATAAAACATAAGGACAGAGACCGTCCCTATAATCCTGGCTGTCCACTTGGATGCAGCCCCGTACCCTTCCAACTACCTGGAAGACAAAACATCCTATACCTGTCTTGATATAGTAACACATAACTGGAGAAATCCAAACCTAACAATTACTAACTAGCTAAAATCAGCTGATAGCCTTCAGCTAACCCAGTATTCCACCCGGAATAAAGATCAAACACATCACACAAAACATTAAATAAAAAAAAATCAATGTCATTAAAAAAAATTAACAAAATTATAAAATTATATCAACATGGAAGAACACTACCTCTCAGGAACCTAGTGTTCCACTCCACACCTGTGGCAACTGTCCACCACAGCGCATCCCAATCTTAAAATCTAAAGAAAAGACACAGAAATATTTTTATTATTAAAAAAATTCAATGTCCACAGACATGTCCCTCAACCAACAACACTCTGGATATAAGTTCCTTAAACTCCTAATATCCCAGAGTTCATATTCAAGTCCACAACAGCAGCGGGTGAACACATTTGTCAGACTGTGTACCACACCCTTATCGTTCAGTAAACCACAAAAAAAAAAAAAAAAAATTAAAAAAAAATATATGTATAACTATCAGTATCTAGGATCTAGAAAAATCTAGATAAAGTTCCCCACTGATCAACGTTTCTAGAGATCCTACTAGATGGTTCTCAAACCAGTTCACTCATACAATTTATCTAGAGACAGGGTCATTTTCTAATGTTCACTTTCTAGATTTATTTCTCTATTTCCCTAGTTCTAGTTTTCAACATTTAATACTGTTCCAGAGAACTTTCCGAAGGTGTATAGGTGCTTACTATCAGATGGAAAATTAAAAGTTGAACTGTTCCGAGTTACCACAGTTTACTATATTAATAGCGTTTATTTGTATATGAAACTTTTCTATAAATATTTTCTCTCGTTCGTTCCTGTTGACATTTCGTTGCTGTAGATTCCGGCGACTACCTCATGTTGCTTGAAGATCCTGGTCGTCTGGAAGTTCCATTTCCGGCCTCGGCCAACTACGGACAGTACAGGGGGTCTCGTACTACCCGCACCTGACTTGAGTGACAGCTGACAGCTGGCGGCGGTCAGCTCAGGTGGACCCCGCTAGCAGGAACCCGGGTTCACCTCTTCTTATCGCTCCCCAAACAGTCTTGATGGATTGTTGTTAACCATGGCTGCCACAGTAGAGCACAGCTTCAACGTGTCACGATGTCTCGCGTTGGTAGTGAGGTTCGAGTGGCGTTGAAGAGGATGGCATGGTGACAGGACAGGTGGGCCCTGCCTCAGCTCCTGGGCGACGTCATCTACCGGCGTTTACTTGTCATCCCGGTACTACTGGGCCGGTACACCTTCCGTGCCACCCCTCGTGCAGCTGAACTTGGGCCGAGGTACAGGATTGTACCTCATCTGGCGATTCCGCAAGCACTCTGTAGGGGTAGTGCTGTTCGTACCTGAGACCACCGCGTTGCATCTTGATTTCCACAGACGACGTAACCGCAGGTTTTTAGAGAGCTGACAAGTCCTTGCAATTAGCGTTCTTGTTCGTAAACCACTCGTCTTCCACTTCCGGTTTTCCCGCAGTCTTGACTACGCGGCTGGTGGGCTTGGTTGGTGACCTTGAGACAGCTAGCCCACGGTTGTAATGGTGACTGGACTCTGCTCCGTGAAGACAGCATGGCTGGACTGGGACAACCTCGTTAGTGACGTGAGGTGTCGGCCGGGTGACTGTACGCCAGTCACCCCTTCCGGATAACCAATTGACGAGTTACCGGGTACAAGGGGGGAGGACTTTATGTAACGTGCCTCAGACCCCGATCTTATCAGCCAGGTGGGTCATCCCCAGACCTGCTGATCTCGATCCTTGGTTCACGTGTGACTGGGAGGCTGGAACTGGTATACCATAAGACCTGAGAAAGACAGACAACAACAAATGGCGGAAGCATGGATATTACTCTGAGGTATAGGTAGTTGGAAACCCCAGAGCAAGGCAAGTATGCTACCTGAGCCATGTACATCAGTAAATACACACCAGTGCCTCTACAGGATAATTATTATGAAATTACTAAACCTGACTAGGGGAGATCATTAACAATTTACTGTACAGCTCGCGACCTTGTTACCATGGGGTGACAAGATTGTACTTGACTACTGATGAGATCTGACAGGAGGTCATCCTCATCATCTGACTCAGCACTTGGATCATTAGACAGGTCAGGAATTAGACTTGCTGAAGGCAGCTCTAGTTCCTCCCTCGCGTGATAAGGTTTTAATTTATTAATGTGAATCGTTCTCTCAACTTGGTCTTCAAAAATACCTTTAATAACAAAATTAACCGGACCTTTTCTTTCAATTACTCGGTAAGGGCCCCGCCATCTAGGTGCAAGTTTCCTACTCTGATTGGCAGGAGCCGCCTCATTAACTCTCAACACAAGACTCCCGACTTTCAACTCAAGAGGTCGTACCTTCTTGTCATAATGCTGAGCATAGCGGTCTCGTGCTGTCTTGGAAGCCCTGGCTGCAATTCTCCATGCATTTTTCATCTTATTTAAAACTTCTGATGGGTAATCTTCCCCATACACAATATTATGTCTGTTAAGCAGACCTGATGGGAAATTACATGAATGCCCTGTGAACAGCAAAAGGGGTTGGGTGTTAATGGATCGATGAATGGCAGTGTTCAGAGCCAACTGGACATAGGGGAGTTGTTCGTCCCACGAATTTGCATCATGCTCTGCAAGAATTGCAAGCATATCTTTAACTGACCGGTTCGTCCGTTCTGTCATGCCGTTAGCCTGAGGATGATAAGCCGTCGTGAATGCTAAAGTGGTTTCTAGAATTTTACCTACTTCTCTAAAAATATTCCCATTAAATTCCTGACCACGGTCAGAAACTAACACTTTAGGGGGACCGAATACAGTGACGAACCTATCTAAGAACGCCTTTGCAACAGTTCGTGAATCCTTCTGAGGCAATGCAATCAGTGTGGTGTACCTGGACAGGTGGTCTAGACCAACACCAATACGTAACGGTTTCCTGAATGACTGTGATGCAGATCAATCAGATCAGCCCCCACCCGATCTAAAGGTTCCAAAATTTCTGGGAATTCTTGCAATGGAGCTTGTACCTTAAGGGTACCTTTCCTCCTTTGACAATGACCACAGGACTTAACGAAGTTAATGACCTCTGTTAACATACCGGGGAAGAAAAAGAGTGACTTGGCTTTCATGTGAGTTTTAAAAATCCCCGGATGACCTGCAATCTTAGACGCATGTGCGAGTTTCAACGCCGACTTCTTCAACACCTCTGGGATAACCAACTGAAAAACTGCACGATCCTGCTGTCCCTTTACATAAAATAAGACCCCATCCTTCATTTCAAAATCATGAATTGCTAAATTACGTTTCTTCGACGGATATTTTCCTCCCTCCAAAAGTTCAATAATTTCCTTCCACCTTGGTTCGTTCGTCTGGAATTCTCGCATTCTCTCACTGGAAATATTTTCAATATTAAGATTTACGTTAATAGTAGCAATGTTTCTACTCAAAGTGTCTGGTACAACATGTGATGGACCAGGCTTGTAAAGTATTTGGAATGAGTGAGCAGCTAGTTTATGAGACCAACGGAACATGCGAGGGCACTTAGTTCTTTTCTTAAAAATATGAGTCAACGCCCTGTGATCTGTGTAAATGACAAAGTGACGTTGGAAAAGATACGGTTCAAAGTACCTGACACTTTCTACCACAGCCAAAGCTTCCCTATCCGTTGCAGAATAGCGGACCTCCGGACCCTTAACCTTCCTGCTGAAATATGCAACTGGGTGAGGAAGATTGTCATTATCACGTTGCATTAAGCACCCACCAATAGCTATGCCACTGGCGTCAGTGTGTACTTCCCACTCCTTATCAAAATCCGGTACTGCCAAGACTGGGGTGGTAATGAGTTGACTTTTTAATTTTGCATAAGCGTTATCATGCTCAGGTTTCCAAACGAATTTAACATTTTTCTTAGTAAGCTCAGTTAACGGTGCTGTTGTACTTGCAAAACCCTCAATGTGGCGACGGAAATATCCGGCTGCCCCCAGAAACCTTCGAACATCCTTTGCTGTCTTAGGTGTAGGCATGTCAGCAATGGCACGACAGGAGTCGGGGTCAGGTCGGATACCGTCTGTGCTCACCTGGAATCCCAGAAACTTGAATTTCTGAGATGCCAGAGTGCACTTACTCACGTTAAGTTTGAACCCCGCCTTATCTAACAATGCCAACGTCTCAGTCAAATCTCGTAAGTGCTCATCGAACGTCCTGGAGTAGATAACCACATCATCCAGGTACGCTAACGAGTGCCTCCCCAAGACTGGACTGAGGATATAATTAATTGCCCTCTGAAATGATGAAGGCGCTGTCTTTAACCCGAAAGGCATCCGCTTGAATTGATAAGTATGAACCCCATCAGAGAAGGCGGTCTTTTCTCGATCTTTCTCAGCGACTGGGATGGCCCAATACGCAGATTTCGCATCCAGAGTGGAAAAGTATTTGGCTGCCCCAAACTGATCTATTATTTCTTGTATCCGTGGCAAAGGATACACATCACTTTTAGTAATTTCGTTTATCTTTCGGTAGTCAACACAAAACCTATAACTACCATCCGGTTTACGTACCAACACTACTGGCGACAACCATGGTGATGTACTAGGCTCTGTCACATCCTGTCTCAACATTTTCTGACACTCATCCCTAATTACTTCCTTCGCCCGTTCCGGAAGCCTCCATTGACGGGTGTAAATAGGAGGATGGTCACCTGTAGGAATAACATGCTCGTCCTATCCAGAAGCCCGATCTGATCGTCTTCTGTTGCAAACAGTCTAGGGAATTTACGTAAAATCCCTCTCAAAAGTTTCCTATCTGACTGTTGCACATGTTGCAAATCCAGAGCCGAGATTAACTTATCAACTTCTTGGAT
Organism: Procambarus clarkii; assembly: GCF_040958095.1. Lineage (NCBI taxonomy): Eukaryota > Metazoa > Arthropoda > Malacostraca > Decapoda > Cambaridae > Procambarus > Procambarus clarkii. Next base: position 32,303,229 of record NC_091204.1, on the reverse strand, counting down.
ATTACTACTTTTTCCTGTCTCGGTCTTGTGTTTCCCCTGTGTACTACTTTCTGTAACATTAAGTGCACTACATTGTGCTGTGGTGGCTGGCATCTCCTCCTGGCTTTGATACTGAAAAATTCCTGTATTTTCTACAAGTGTAGCCTGAGACACCCTATCACCTGCCCTGAAACGATACGTTTTGTGCGAGAGATTGACAACTGGAATAAGGGCACCTTTATCAAGCACTGTGATCAAATGATGAGGGATCAACAACCTGTCACATCTCCCAGCCACCTGAAGGGTGGTACCTGGTGCAATGTGACGTCCCACTGATACTTTAATGAATTTAACTGAATGTGGTGGGCAACATTGTTTCGCCAAGGCATGTAACCCACATGATTTCTTATCTGTGTCTGGAAGAGACTTAAACAACAACTTTGGGTAGTGAACGTTGTACTTCTGTTTCTTACTAATGGAAGCAATTACTGGAGGATGATCTACCATTTTAATGGGATACACTACCTGGCCCAACTTCAATCTGCACTTCCTTGCTCCCTCTTGAGCCGACAAAGAATAGTTAACTCGTCCCAGAAAATCCATTCCCAACAAAATCTGACCAGGGAATGCAAGATTCTCGACAATCGTGCAATTGTGTGGGTAAGCTTCTCCCTTACCCACTTCAAAATTGAGAGTGGCCTGGCCCAAGATATTAATATGTTGACCATTTACTGCTGTTAAATGCTTCCCACAACGCTTAAGGCGTGTCTCTTTAAGTGTGCTGAAGGCTGACTTTTTAATGAGAGTTGCTTGACTTCCGGTGTCCACAAAAACTGTCAATCTCACACCTTCAACCGTCATCTCAAACGTAGGTCTGCCACCACCCGAGGCGGGATTTTCTCATGATTCTGTTCTCCCCTTCCGGCATCTCGCTTTTACGTGGCCTCTTTTCCCACAATTAAAACAAGTACGCGGGTCCCACCAGTCATTACGTGGGGGTTGTTGCGTGCGCCCACTGCCCGCCGCTTTCGTCTGGGGGGGTCCTGACCTATTGCCCCCTTGCCCGCTCTCTACCTTCCTGCTCACCGCATTGACATATGGCGACGTCCGCGCCTCCTCCGCATCCAAGTCCTCATCTATATGGTCTTCGGCGTATTGTACGAGTTCCCTAAAACTCAGGGAAGCCGTGTCCGTAGCGAGGTATGGACCGATATGAGCGGGCAAGGCCTTACAAAATAGCTGCTTTGCAAACCGTTCCTCCTGCTGCGCATCGTAACCCAACTCCTGAGTGAGATCGCCTATCCTGGTCCTAAGGAAGGCACCAAAATCTTTTAATTGAGTACCTTTATCCCTCTGCAATGACGTTAAGTAGCGACGAGCCTCCTCTTTAGTAATTTTCGCCTTAAATCGATCCTTGATGGCCTGCACAAATTGTGGCCACGTCACCAAATGCCTGAATTCCTCAGACTTCCTCAGGAGCCCGTCGCGACCCACACATGCCCCAGTGGCCAGATTAATTTTAGTTTCATCGTCAGGAGCCGCGGCTAACACAGAATCCATCTCCCACAACCAATTTTCCACACAACGGTTGCGTTCCACTTTATTCGATGGGAGTTCAGCACAATTTAACCTTGGTAACGACAACTTCGGGAGTGACGCCACAAGTCCCGGTCTATAGGATGGAGTACTAGGAATGTAAGGGGGTGCCTGACCAGGGGTGGAAGGAACTATGAGGGGTTGGGTGTAGGATGGGGATAGGGGTTGGGAGAGGGGTGAGGAGGGATTTCCCAGTGACCAAGGGGCTACCCCAGGTGCGTAACTATTTGAGGCATTACTCTGACAAGGTGGTTGTTGACCCTGTTGTTGATTGTGTGAGGGTTGTGAACCGTTCTGTCCTTGTAGTAACTGTAGCAGCATCTGTAGTACCTGTGGTTGTTGTTGTGCAACCTGGTGTACTTGTTGTTGTTGTTGTGCTACCTGATGTACCTGATGTTGTGCAAACTGTTGTGCCTGTTGTACCTGGTGTTGTTGTGCAACCTGTTGTACCTGGTGTTGTTGTGCAACCTGTTGTACCTGGTGTTGTTGTGCAACCTGTTGTACCTGGTGTTGTTGTGCAACCTGTTGTACCTGATGTTGTTGTGCAACCTGTTGTACCTGATGTTGTTGTGCAACCTGTTGTACCTGGTGATGTTGTGCAACCTGTTGTCCCTGTTGTTGTTGTGCAACCTGTTGTACCTGGTGTTGTTGTTGTGCAACCTGTTGTACCTGATGTTGTTGTGCAACCTGTTGTACCTGATGTTGTTGTGCAACCTGTTGTACCTGCTGTTGTTGTGCACCCTGTTGTATTTGTTGTTGTGATCCGTTTTGCCCCTGTATTAACTGTAGTAGCATCTGTATGGCTTGTTGTTGTGCATCGGGTTGTACCTGTTGTAATTGTTGAGGTTGTGGGGGTGGTGTGTGTACGTTCATAAGCCCAGAGATCGTCAGACCTTGAGAACCCGCAATGGCATCATCCCCGGGAACTCCTTGTTCAACTGGTGTGGATGTTCTAATAGTGGGGTCCACAACCCCATCACCCCCTATCGCCTCACCAATCATCGTGATGTCCGCTGAGCCAGAGCCCCCCAATGAAATCCTGCTTTCGTCCAGGGCTGCCGCCCCTTGAGCACCCGGATCCGTTACACCCCCCGTGGGGTTCGCTTGGGGTCCCTCCGCAAGGGCTAACGTCTGTACTGCCCTCACCAGGTGAGGGTCTGTCGATGGTGCTCCCCCGGTAGCCTCGTCGTCTACCATACCTTTACTCCTGAGCTTCATGTGCTTATCACACGACATATTCTCGCTAAACCTCGCAACCTAACCCTACCTGGGGAAAACAGGCAAAGTTCTGATCCCGCCAAGCGATTGCGGTGAAATTTTAACACAACCCCGATCTCAACAACTAATCACTCGCTCAATAATCTCTAACCTTTTATGTTAAACCTCTTGAACATCTAGACCGGAACTACTCTTCATTCACGTCGGTCACCGCGTTCCGCAGCCCCAGTGAAAACCATAAATTACCGAAGCTTGTTGACAGACGATGACAGCTGTCGGTGTCGGTGTCAGTGTCTCGCTGACTACGCTACACCAATGAATGAATTCCTTTAGTCATATTATCCTCTTCTCTCATTCGTAAAATTTATATGCGGACAGATGGAAATACGCAGCCGGCATCGACTACTAATCATCACTTGTGAAACAAACACTGTATACGATGTTGAACAAACTATATATGCGCACTTATAATCTACATAAAAAGGTTACGTTAATTGTCAATCGATCAAACTACTAGAATAAACTTGAAAAAAATGTAATTAATTTCCACTATATTTATTAGACACTCGAAGTGGACTGGTAACGCAAATATAAAAAGAATTACAGTACGACTTTCTTGTCTGTAAATGCAAATTCCATATAAATCTTAGAAAATTGATAATTACCGAATTCTTGAACCAGATATACTGAATTTATACAATTAATATATACGTGAAAGGAATTACACTGAATTTACTGTAAATAATTTAGTTTCCACTCTGTTTTTATTTATCGAAAATAATCAGTCTAGTTTACCAGCGCATAATAAATACAACACTTTACGTTAACTGAATTTCTTAAATTTTTCTTGAAAATCTTAGGCGTACTAGGAATGAATGACGTTATCGTTAATTTAACACTGGCGCGATGTTTATATCTTCAACAATTATTTTTAATTCCGTAACGCCCGACGCTAACAACGGCGCTCGGATATAATTATAAGTATTATTAGTTAAACCAAATTAATGTTAAATTAATTATTTACGTTACTGTATGAACTCGATGTTTACATAGCATACACTTGTTCACCGCCGGTCGCGTTGTAGAATACTGAGAAATATACACTGATAGCTGCGACGCTCACAGCTACAGAGTCGCGCTCAACCTTAAGTAAAAATTAGTAATTAATTTCCCAAAATTATAATTTAAATACTGGCGCGTAGTTGACTTGTTACTTTAACGGAATATAATACTCGCTAACCACCTAGACACGTTGATAAGTGTACAAAAATTGAAAGTGCGCTCACTGTCACGAAGCCTAATCCTCAGAAAGTTGTCTCCGCACTAATTCTTAATTAACTAAGTATTTCTTTTCTCAAAATTATAAATTAAGTACCGACGTGTAGTTCGCTTATCACTTGAAATGAATATACTACTCGCGAGACACTTAGACACTTGGTTGAGCGCAAACAATTACTGGGCGCTGTCACACTGGGCGCTGAGTAAAACCGTTAGAAAATTCAGTCCTAACGCTAATTCGCTTAAATGACCAAAATTCGACTTTTGGTCTCTCAAAGTTCGCACTCGGATCACTTTAATCGCACACTTGAATTAACACTGACGACCCGATGATCGTATGGCCAGGCACAAAACTAGAATTTATTCCGAAATTGAGATTTTCCAAGCGACTTTGAAAAATGTTATCACAAAAATTTTCCACGATTTCACTGATTTCAGTTCTTTCACTGACTTCACTTTATACACCGTACTTCACTTGAACACAGTAAACCACTCACCTTTTAGTAATTCCCTCAAAGAATTAATACTGCACAATACGAAAACAAAATCCAGACTTAAACATGTAAAACAAATACTTAAAAAAAATAATAACACTTATATACGAGAATTACGTAAACAAGGGGGAACACTTAACTACCGAAGGGATACTTAACCTGAAAAGGAACTTAATATACAGGGAACTTAATTTAGTACTTAAGGAAATCTCGATTTAACCTATAACCGTCCCGTCCCGGCCCGCCCTGTCGCTTCTCCAAGCCTAGGTAACCACATTCACCTAGATGCCGACAGTACCAAATAATCCTGTCCTTCGCGGTCAACGGTTAGACTAGATAGCGGAACAACCGACGGATCTAACTGTCCGACACCACCGTTATTCCGTTGCTAGAGAATCTACTAGGCCATCCCTCAGTGAACTCTTGGTACCTTCATGGCTGTACCGTAAAAATCTAGCGATTGGGTCGCCTACCACGCCCTCGGGGATAATAATTAGCGTCCTAATACTTCCCCGCCCCGACAATTCGACACCTAGAATTGTTGCTGCGAAAACCACCACGCAGCACCCTTGTCCGTAGTTGCAGAGGGTCGAGAAAAATAATACCCTTTCCAACTACCCAAGGCGGCCTCCACGCTAAACTGCCTGCTTAGCGCATACGCTTACTGTATATAATTAAACTTACCAGCCCCTCACGACCCTAGAATCGCCTACTCTATGCGAATCGCACCACATAGGATTACCGTCGACTCTATCTCATGGGCCCCGGCTGCACCCTCACCACATAGCATAACCGAACGGACAGGCGCGTGAGGCTTCAATAATCGTCAAGAAATTATTGAAACACCGCTGCTACCATTGTAATGACCGCTTACCCTGTCGTAATAACCGCGGCCTCTCTTGTAATAACCCGATGTTCCCCAGTATTAATCCTGTTATCTTGTTATCTCTCGTGATCGTAATCTACGCTCTCTGTTGTACATCTCTGTCTCTCTCCACTCAATACCCCAGCTTAACACTGTTACAGTCCAGCATGACCCCTCACTGGACTGCCACGTATGTAAGAGGAATATTAAATGAGGAAGATACACCAAGGACAAGGGTTATTAGTTAAAAAAAAAAACAATAACAAAACACATTTACACTGCCACCACCTTCCCGACCAACCATACCTGAATGTGTCAATCACCGATCCCCCAGGAAGGCAAGGAATCAGTAACCATGGGACTCCGGGTAATATGAATTTCAGTAATAAATTTTGGAAAATTAGTTTGTGTAATTTACGTTACTAATTTAAATCCAAGGGCAACTTTAGTATCGATTAATTGTTAGGAGAACCTGGGGGGGCTTCCAATACAACACCTAAAAAATGACAAAGTAGCAAAATATATCAAAGGGGAGTTAAGTGAATACCACTGGACAAGCTATACAATTTATTTTATGAAACATGTAAATTAAGACAATTTGAACACATCACCTATTCTATTTCCCTAGAGGCACAATGGATATTTACCGAGGACACAAAACTCAAGTGCTACTATACCTTAAATACCCGCACTACGGCCACGATGTTGATGGCTGCCCTCAGCCCCGAGGATACGGGCTTGCGGCCCTGTTCCTAATACACTCCCAAGACACACTGATGAAATTTTGTTTTTCCAACTTATTGCTGGGAAGGATTACTCCTCCCACCATCTACTACAGCCCCAGGCTCCACCCATATTTTTGGGCAATGGCCAACCATTTAACACGTAGGCCTGAGGTCTGTCACTCTAGGGCCAATAAGGACTTGGCCCTTATCTCAGGCCAATCACCTTCACTGATCTGTCGTGGAAAGCTACATGAATTCCTGAAGATTGAGTCAGCTCTCCCCAGCTAAAGAGAAGGGGGACAAGGCGCGTCTATGGAGCCAAGGCACCTGCGAGCAATGTTTACAAAACTGATAAATTATGTTCAAGCCTGTCTCCTCTAAGATAGCGAGTAGGGACATTTGACTCTGCCTGGTATGGGGAAGGCCGCTGCTGAGAGGGAAAGAGAGGGAATGAGAGGGAAAGAGAGGGGATGAGAGGGGGAAGTTGAGTGGGAGAAACCAAGGTATCCAAGACCACCCTACCCTCAGGTCAACCTCTTGACCCTGACAAATGGGCGACAGGGGGGGGGGGGAAGAGGAGAGGAGACGAATGACGGCCAAGGGGAGGGGAGAAGGAAGGAGGGGAGAGGGAGAAGGAAAGGAGGGGAGAAGGAGAGGGAAAAGAGGGGAGAAGGGAGAACCAATGATCTGAGCCCCAGATCATTACAGGTGGACCAGTGATGATGGACCAGTGATGACGGCCCAGTGACGGACCAGTGATGGACCAGTGATGATGGACCAGTGATGGACCAGCGATGGACCAGTGATGACGGACCAGTGATGACGGACCAGTGATGACGGACCAGTGATGACGGACCAGTGATGGACCAGTGACGACGGACCAGTGATGGACCAGTGATGACGGACCAGTGATGACGGACCAGTGACGAACCAGTGATGGACCAGTGACGGACCAGTGATGACGGACCAGTGATGACGGACCAGTGATGATGGACCAGTGATGACGGACCAGTGATGACGGACCAGTGATGACGGACCAGTGATTACGGACCAGTGATGGACCAGTGATGACGGACCAGTGACGACGGACCAGTGATGGACCAGTGACGGACCAGTGATGACGGACCAGTGATGGACCAGTGACGGACAAGTGATGACGGACCAGTGATGACGGACCATAAGTGATGATGGATCAGTGATGACGGACCAGTGATGACGGACCAGTGATGACGGACCAGTGATGACGGACCAGTGATGGACCAGTGATGACGGACCAGTGATGACGGACCAGTGATGACGGACCAGTGATGGACCAGTGATGACGGACCAGTGATGGACCAGTGATGGACCAGTGATGACGGACCAGTGGTGGACCAGTGATGATGGACCAGTGATGACGGACCAGTGATGACGGACCAGTGATGACGGATCAGTGATGGACCAGTGATGATGGACCAGTGATGGACCAGCGATGGACCAGTGATGACGGACCAGTGATGACGGACCAGTGACGGACCAGTGATGACGGACTAGTGATGACGGACCAGTGATGACGGACCAGTGATGACGGACCAGTGACGGACCAGTGATGGACCAGTGATGACGGACCAGTGATGGACCAGTGATGACGTACCAGTGACGGGCCAGTGATGACGGACCAGTGATGACGGACCAGTGATGACGGACCAGTGATGACGGACCAGTGATGACGGCCCAGTGATGACGGACCAGTGATGGACCAGTGATGACGGACCAGTGATGACGGACCAGTGATGGACCAGTGATGATGGACCAGTGATGGACCAGTGATGGACTAGTGATGACGGACCAGTGATGACGGACCAGTGACGGACCAGTGATGACGGACCAGTGATGGACCAATGATGACGGACCAGTGATGGACCAGTGATGACGGACCAGTGACGGACCAGTGATGACGGACCAGTGACGGACCAGTGATGGACCAATGATGACGGACCAGTGACGGACCAGTGATGACGGACCAGTGATAGACCAGTGATGATGGACCAGTAATGGACCAGTGATGGACCAGTGATGACGAACCAGTGGTGGACCAGTGATGATGGACCAGTGATGACGGACCAGTGATGACGGACCAGTGATGGACCAGTGATGATGGACCAGTGACGGACCAGTGATGACGGACCAGTGATGACGGACCATAAGTGATGATGGACCAGTGATGACGGACCAGTGATGACGGACCAGTGATGACGGACCAGTGATGACGGACCAGTGATGACGGACCAGTGATGACGGACCAGTGATGGACCAGTGATGGACCAGTGATGACGGACCAGTGATGGACCAGTGATGGACCAGTGATGACGGACCAGTGGTGGACCAGTGATGATGGACCAGTGATGACGGACCAGTGACGGACCAGTGATGACGGACCAGTGATGGACCAGTGATGATGGACCAGTGATGGACCAGCGATGGACCAGTGATGACGGACCAGTGATGACGGACCAGTGACGGACCAGTGATGACGGACCAGTGATGACGGACCAGTGACGGACCAGTGATGGACCAGTGACGACGGACCAGTGATGGACCAGTGACGACGGACCAGTGATGGACCAGTGATGACGGACCAGTGACGGGCCAGTGATAACGGACCAGTGACGGACCAGTGATGGACCAGTGACGGACCAGTGATGACGGACCAGTGATGACGGACCAGTGATGACGGACCAGTGATGATGGACCAGTGATGACGGACCAGTGATGACGGACCAGTGATGACGGACCAGTGATTACGGACCAGTGATGGACCAGTGATGACGGACCAGTGATGACGGACCAGTGATGGACCAGTGATGATGGACCAGTGATGGACCAGCGATGGACCAGTGATGACGGACCAGTGATGACGGACCAGTGACGGACCAGTGATGATGGACCAGTGATGACGGACCAGTGACGGACCAGTGATGGACCAGTGATGACGGACCAGTGATGGACCAGTGATGACGGACCTGTGACGGACCAGTGATGACGGACCAGTGACGGACCAGTGATGGACCAGTGATGACGGACCAGTGACGGACCAGTGATGACGGACCAGTGATGGACCAGTGATGACGGACCATAAGTGATGATGGACCAGTGATGACGGACCAGTGATGACGGACCAGTGATGACGGACCAGTGATGACGGACCAGTGATGGACCAGTGATGACGGACCAGTGATGACGGACCAGTGATGGACCAGTGATGGACCAGTGATGACGGACCAGTGGTGGACCAGTGATGATGGACCAGTGATGATGGTCGGGAATTGAACGTCGACCTGCATGAAGCGAGACCGTCGCTCTACCGTCCACCCCCAGATGGTTGGAACGAAAAAGGAGGAAGGCTAATACACAGAAAACTATAAAGATATATGTGAGGAGCTCAATTCTAGCTGGCATGTAATGTGCACAACAGAGCCTGAGCCCTCAGCGAGCCTCTGGCACTGATCTTTAACGAGTCACTTGAACCAGACAGCGTATCCCCATAGATGTTAAAAGAAGCAGCACAGGCCCTCAGCGAGCCTCTGGCAGTGATCTTTAACGAGTCACTTGGACCGGACAGCGTATCCCCATAGATGTTAAAAGAAGCAGCTCAGGCCCTCAGCGAGCCTCTGGCACTGATCTTTAACGAGTCACTTGGACCAGACAGCGTATCCCCATAGATGTTAAAAGAAGCAGCACAGGCCCTCAGCGAGCCTCTGGCAGTGATCTTTAACGAGTCACTTGGACCGGACAGCGTATCTCCATAGATGTTAAAAGAAGCAGCACAGGCCTTCAGCGAGCCTCTGGCAGTGATCTTTAACGAGTCACTTGGACCGGACAGCATATCCCCATAGATGTTAAAAGAAGCAGCACAGGCCCTCAGCGAGCCTCTGGCAGTGATCTTTAACGAGTCACTTGGACCGGACAGGGTATCCCCATAGATGTTAGAAGAAGCAGCGCAGGCCCTCAGCGAGCCTCTGGCAGTGATCTTTAACGAGTCACTTACACATACAGGGGGAGTTGCCAAACTGCTGCAAAAAGGCAAACGTGGTGCCAATCTACAAGAAAGGAGATTGAGAAGAGGCACTTAACTACAGACCAGTGCCACTTGATGTTTATAAACAAAACATCAATTGATGTTTGTAAACAAACATCAATTTGAAAACATGGCTTTAGGGAAGGGAAATATATCCTCCTCCTACATCCTACAATCCTCCTACAACTCATTACTACAATCACCTACAACACGCTACTACAATCACCTACAATACGTTACTACAATCACCTACAACACGCTATTACAATCACCTACAATACGTTACTACAATCACCTACAACACGCTACTACAATCTCCTACAACACGTTATTACAATCACCTACAACACGTTATTACAATCTCCTACATCACGTTATTATAATCACCTACAACACGTTATTACAATCTCCTACAACACGCTACTACAATCTCCTACAACACGCTACTACAATCACCTACAACACGTTATTACAATCTCCTACAACACGCTACTACAATCACCTACGACACGTTATTACAATCTCCTACAACACGCTACTACAATCTCCTACAACATGTTACTACAATCACCTACAACACGTTACTACAATCTCCGCTTCGTTTCCGTTTCCGCCTCGGCTGGGAATCGAACCCGGATCCCTTAGGACTCCAACTCCTGAGCGCTGTCCACTCAGCCGCGAGACCCCCCCCCCCTCCTTTGTACTCACCTAGTTGTATTCATCTAGTTGTGCTTGCTGCACTCCAGTATGTGTCTTTTGCCTTCTAGATCCTTCCATAATCTGTTCATGAGTTTCCAGTACCTTCCAGTTCACGAGTTTCCAGAAGGATCCAATGTGTGTTTCTGTCACAGAACCTTCCAGTAATCCTCGACAACTGGAACACCGCCGTAGAGTCTCAACAATATTCCCTCCACAAGCAACTTTAACAATTTATGGGCGGGTCTCCCAGGGCGAGGGCGGGCAGTTAGGGCGTGAAATATGGCTCCCGCGCCGCCACGCTCAACGCCACTCCTGATTCACGCGGGCAGTCAGGGCGTGAAATATGGCCCCCGCGCCGCCACGCTCAACGCCGCTCCTGATTCACGCGGCAATATCCGCGGTCCAGGCGCCCACGACGCTATCCAGGAATGGTGAAGTTTGCAGAGGATGCAAGAATGGTAAACCAGTTTTAGGCCGAGGCTTTCAGAAGTTTCCTGGATCTTTCGGAAGCTTCCAGAAGCTTCCAGAAGCTTCAAGGAGGTTCTAGAGGCTTCCGTAAGCTTACAGAAGCTTCCTGGACCTTCCAGAAGCTTCCAGGAACTTCCAGAAGCTTCCAGGAAATTCCAGAAGTTCCCGTTTAGGCGAAAAAAGGTTCCAGTAGTAGTGGCATATGGCTCATAGAAGGACCGTTTTGCTTTTTTCGACGGTCCCTCTATGAGTCGAGCATTTTTCGTAACCCCGCTGACCCTTGCACAGACATCGCTAATGGTCAATGACGTCACCAAGTCTTCATCTTCCCTGCATAAGCCCGATTACTGTTATGGTGTATTTATTCCCAACCCATACTTATCTAGACGTTTTTCATGTATAGTGTCCCAAATTTTTTCCTGGGATTGTCGTAGCCACAGGGGTGTTTTCAATTTTTTTTTCCGACGGCTGCCTCTAGCCCAGGGTATGTTTTTCAATTTTTATTTGTTAGTGCCTCGTAGTCTCCTAATCTTTTCATTCATTTATCATCCGATCTCGTTCATCATATGTAATTTTCCAAACAAAGGAGATTAAAAGGTACCCTCCTAGACCCTGCCATTTTGGTTTCCATTCCATTTATGGTTTCCAGATGTTCTAACATTGGCTACTAAATGTTTCAACACTGGCTTCTAGAGGTTTCAACACTGGCTTCTAGATATTCCAACACTGGCTTCTAGAGGTTCCAACACTGGCTTCAAAAAACATATGTGCAGTATAGAGGCTTTCAGGGCTTGTGTAATCCAAGGAACTCTGTTTTAGGGGTTATAGACTCCAAGGGGGGTCCAAGGAGTTCCAAGGGGGTCCAAAGAGGTCCAAGGGGGTCCAAAGAGGTCCAAGGGGGTCCAAGGGGATCCAAGGTTGTCCAAGGAGGTCCAAGGTTGTCCAAGGAGGTCCAAGGGGGTCCAAGGAGGTCCAAGGGGGTCCAAGGTTGTCTAAGGAGGTCCAAGGTTGTCCAAGGAGGTCCAAGGGGGTCCAAGGAGGTCCAAGGGGGTCTAAGAAGGTCCAAGGGGGTCCAAGGAGGTCCAAGGAGGTCCAAGGGGGTCCAAGGAGGTCCAAGGTTGTCCAAGGAGGTCCAAGGGGGTCCAAGGAGGTCCAAGGTGGTCCAAGGAGGTCCAAGGGGGTCCAAGGAGGGTCCAAGGGTGGTCCAAGGAGGTCCAAAGGGGGTCCAAGGAGGTCCAAGGTTGTCCAAGGAGGTCCAAGGTTGTCCAAGGATGTCCAAGGTTGTCCAAGGAGGTCCAAGGTTGTCCAAGGTTGTCCAAGGAGGTCCAAGGTTATCCAAGGAGGTCCAAGGGGATCCAAGGGGGTCAAGGAGGTCCAAAGTTGTCCAAGGAGGTCCAAGGGTGTCCAAGGGGGTCCAAGGGAGTCCAAGGGGGTCCAAGGGGGGGGGGGGGTCCAAAGGAGTCCAATGGGCTGTGGGAATCCTATAAACGTTTCCCAGGGAAGGTGGCAACGTTCCAGAGCAGGGATGCCAGATTGTGCTACTTGTAGCCCAATTGGGTTACCAATTAGGATAATTGCATTCAATTACAAGGCCAGCTATGTATATCATTACTTATTACTTTTTCAGCGACAGTTAAAATAAGCTGTTTATTCTGAAAAACGAGTCAATCGGGAAAAAATATTTAGCTACTTTTATTGTAAAGTTTATGACATTTAGTTCTTCAGCTCGCGACTTTCGGCAATTCAAATCTGGCACCCTTGTTCCTGTGAGAACCGCGAGAACGTTTCTATCATCGACAAGTCAGAAACGTCCAACAGGAAGCTGGAAGTTCGAAGCCTCCAGCGGTCTGAGAGTACTTTACGCTGTTCCAGGAATATTTTCAGTGACTTTTCGGCTCAGGTTCCAGTATTTTCTCTGGCTTCGTACTGTTTTAGTCCATAAATTTTTGCTCAGCGATATCAGCAAATAATTTCAGCACCTTACCAGATAGTGAATAATGTTTGAAGTTGTTGATATATGTTTTGATGATGATTTATTGGGAGAAAAGTTGATTGTTTATAAGTTTAGTTGATTGTTTATGAGTTTTTCGGAGTTCTAATTTACCCCTCGTAATCTCTAACCCCCTTGTCCTAGACAACACTGCGTCACAGTCGCGTCACAGTCGCCGTCAAGGGCTGTCAGGTCGCTCTCCTCGGCGCCCTTTCAGGCACGTTGCTTGAGCTGCAAAGATTTTTATCTTTTTTGGCGCGTTCTCCCAGTTTCCATTTATCCAGTTCCCCCGTGTAAGGTGTCTCAGGTTCTCTAGCTACGCTCCGGTGCCTTCCTGTTCGCTTCTGGGAGCACGGAAATGGCTTATTTTGTCGTTCTTGTTGTATTTGTGTATTTTGTTGTATATTTTTGTTGCCCGTGATGTAAAGATAATCAGATATGGGACAGAGTAAGTGCTGGGATATGAGACAGACTAAGAGCTGGGATATGAGGCAGAGTTAGTGCTGGGATATGAGACAGACTAAGAGCTGGGATATGAGACAAAGTGCTGGGATATGAGACAGACTAAGAGCTGGGATATGAGACAGACTAAGAGCTGGGATATGAGACAGATTAAGAGCTGGGATATGAGACAGACTAAGAGCTGGGATATGAGACAAAGTGCTGGGATATGAGACAAAGTGCTGGGATATGAGATAGACTAAGTGCTGGGATATGAGACAGACCAAGAGCTGGGATATGAGACAGACTAAGTGCTGGGATATTAGACAGACTAAGTGCTGGGATATGAGACAGACTAAGTGCTGGGATATGAGACAGACTAAAATCTAGGCCTTGAAACAGACTATGTCGTCCGTCGAAGGAGAACGTCGTTGCTATGTCGACTAAATCAACGTGCGCTAAAAAAATACTCAACACCTTGAGAAGCTCAGGAAACATACTCAACGCCTTGAGAAACTCAGGAAACATACTCAACGCCTTGAGAAGCTCAGGAAACGTACTCAACGCCTTGAGAAGCTCAGGAAACATACTCAACACCTTAAGAAGCTCAGGAAACATACTCAACGCCTTGAGAAGCTCAGGAAACATACTCAACGCCTTGAGAAGCTCAACAAACATACTCAACGCCTTGAGAAGCTCAGGAAATATACTCAACACCTTGAGAAGCTCAGGAAACATACTCAACGCCTTGAGAAGCTTAGGAAACATACTCAACACCTTGAGAAGCTCAGGAAAATACTCAACGCCTTGAGAAGCTCAGGAAACATACTCAACACCTTGTATTGCTCAGAAAACATACTCAACGCTATGTGTAGCTCAGGAAACGCACAAACCCAATCATCAGGGTGTGAGTTTTCAATCGCATATAGTCCTGGAGACCATTCAGGCTTGTTTGCATTTGTGTTCCTCACGTGTTACCCCCAAAAATGAGGTGATTTGATAAAATGCTATGCCCAAGATTACCATCCGAGTGCCGGCGGGGAAGTGGTTCAAATAGCTTCGGCTATCACTTAATTATGTCCGGTCGTGATGGTCAAGTGCATTAATTAAGGCATCCTGTAGTTACCAGTTGCGTTGCTCCTGGGAGTATGGGTTCGAGTCACTTCTGGGGTGTGAGTTTTCAGTCGCATATAGTCCTGGGGACCATTCAGGCTTGTTTGCATTTGTGTTCCTCACGTGTTGCCCCAAAAAATGAGGTGATTTGGTAAAATGCTATGCCCAAGATTACCATCCGAGTGCCGGCGGGGAAGTGGTTCAAATAGCTTCGGCTATCACTTCCTTATGTCCGGTCGTGATGGTCAAGTGCATTAATTAAGGCATCCTGTAGTTACCAGTTGCGTTGCTCCTGGGAGTATGGGTTCGAGTCACTTCTGGGGTGTGAGTTTTCAGTCGCATATAGTCCTGGGGACCATTCAGGCTTGTTTGCATTTGTGTTCCTCACGTGTGCCCCAAAGAATGAGGTGATTTGATAAAATGCTATGCCCAAGATTACCATCCGAGTGCCGGCGGGGAAGTGGTTCAAATAGCTTTGGCTATCACTTCCTTATGTCCGGTCGTGATTGTCAAGCGGATTAAGGCGTCCTGTAGTTACCAGTTGCGTTGCTCCTGGGAGTATGTGTTCGAGTCACTTATGGGGTGTGAGTTTTCAGTCGCATATAGTCCTGGGGACCATTCAGGCTGGTTTGCATTTATGTTCCTCACGTGTGCCCCCAAAGAATGAGGTGATTTGATAAAATGCTATGCCCAAGATAACCATCCGAGTGCCGGCGGGGAATTGGTTCAAATAGCTTCGGCTATCACTTCCTTATGTCTGGTCGTGATGGTCAAGCGGATTAAGGCATCCTGTAGTTACCAGTTGCGTTGCTCCTGGGAGTATGGGTTCGAGTCACTTCTGGGGTGTGAGTTTTCAGATATATATATATATATATATATATATATATATATATATATATATATATATATATATATATATATATGTCGTACCTAATAGCCAGAACGCACTTCTCAGCCTACTATTCAAGGCCCGATTTGCCTAATAAGCCAAGTTTTCATGAATTAATGTTTTTTCGTCTACCTAACCTACCTAACCTAACCTAACCTAGCTTTTTTTGGCTACCTAACCTAACCTTACCTATAAATATAGGTTAGGTTAGGTTAGGTAGGTTTGGTTAGGTTCGGTCATATATCTACGTTAATTTTAACTCCAATAAAAAAAAATTGACCTCATACATAGAGAAAAGGGTTGCTTTATCATTTCATAAGAAAAAAATTATAGTAAATATATTAATTCAGGAAAACTTGGCTTATTAGGCAAATCGGGCCTTGAATAGTAGGCTGAGAAGTGAGTTCTGGCTACTAGGTACGACATATATATATATATATATATATATATATATATATATATATATATATATATATTGGTAGCAGTCTTTCCTGTAGACATATATTATTAAATATGACAGTAAATGAAAAATCAATTCTCCAAAATTCATTTTTATTTCTAGTCTGACGCGACACTTGAGCGCGTTTCGTAAAACTTATTACATTTCCAAAGACTTTAGTTAACACACACACACACACAACTATAACAGAATAGAGCTTAAACATCTTCGATTTTTTATACCTGCATTTGGGTGAGGTGATATGTTACAACAGTTTTGGATGAGGTGAAAACAAACTTTCAACACAAGCCAGAACACGAAACAATGGGTATTGAAGGTAAGAATGGAAATAATTGCAGAGGGCCTATTGGCCCATATTTCTTGATGCTTCTATATTGGAGCGGAGTCTTGAAGTGGGTAGAATATAGTTGTGCATTAATTGGCTGTTGATTGCTGGTGTTGACTTCTTGATGTTGTTACGGCCCTCTCGGGTCGCAACTGGGTTCATACTCTGATGTCGCTAGAGGAAGGGTATCCGGCCCTAAGCCAGTAGTGGCTTTCAAGGGATGAGATCTGTGACGCAAGTAACTTAAAGGGGAAGGGAAATAAAGTTAAGAACTTAAGATTATAATTGTTTCCATCACCAATAAATAATATATAAAAAGAGTGCACAGGGGGAGGGGTATTAACACTGTACAGGGGAATTACACAATCGTCTTCTCCTGAAGACTCTGGATCCAAGCTCTCGGTGCTTTCGTGGCCTCACAACGAATCCTTTGAGAAGCTGAGTCTACCCCAGCCACAGGTCAGCCAAAACACAGTTCCACTGGGGGCACCGCCGTGGAGGCCGTCAACCACAAGTCCAGCAGGTCTGCTGGCAGGTTCCGGATCAGCAACGCTGGTCAGGCCACTCCACGAGCGATACTAGGGTAGCGCCCTAGTCAGGAGCCTCGTGTGATACCACAAATCACTCTCCTGTCCTCAATACCCCAGTGGTTAATCGTCTCCAGCAGTCGGTCCCGGGTACGACAAGCTTTCACTGCCGCTTCACAGGCAGGGTAACAGCACAGTGTTCCTCCGGGAGACGACTCACAGCTGCTGCAGTAAAGCACAAGGTATGGAGACGGCTGCCTTGGGTAGACTGACTCAACTTCCATCACAGCAGTCCCAGGTCGACTCTGTAAGCAGACACGTCATCAATAACAGGGACACACTAAAGCACCTCACTTACAGGCTCAGACACAAACGCCCGACGTATCCACTCCATAGATGGCGCTGTCGTCTGAGTACCACCTCACCAGAGGTCAGCAGCGGCGGTGTTGTGAGTTGAACAGGACTGGAATCTGGCCCTTGTGGCCAGTACGCCTTGTCCTCACCAGGTGTCGTCGTCCATTTGGTGGGGGTTTCGGGAGCTGACCCACAGATGGCGCGGTCGTCACTGCTCCGTGCTCGGACGCCGGATCCGGGTCCGTAACAGATGTGTAGTGCCTTGCAGATGTCAAGCCGCCTGCTATCGCTGTATCTATCGATGATTTCTGTGTTGTTTGCTAAGATTTCTCTGGTGATGGTTTGGTTGTGGGAAGAGATTATATGTTTCTTAATGGAGCCCTGTTGCTTATGCATCGTTAAACGCCTGGAAAGAGATGTTGTTGTCTTGCCTATATACTGAGTTTTTTTAGGCTTACAGTCCCTAAGAGGGCATTTGAAGGCATAGACGACGTTGGTCTCTTTTAAAGCGTTCTGCTTTGTGTCTGGAGAGTTTCTCATGAGTAGGCTGGCCGTTTTCTTGGTTTTATAGTAAATCGTCAGTTGTATCTTCTGATTTTTGTCTGTAGGGATAACGTTTCTATTAACAATATCTTTCAGGACCCTTTTCTTCGTTTTATGAGCTGTGGAAAAGAAGTTCCTGTAAAATAGTCTAATAGGGGGTATAGGTGTTGTGTTAGTTGTCTCTTCAGAGGTTGTATGGCATTTCACTTTCCTTCTTATGATGTCTTCAACGAAACCATTGGAGAAGCCGTTGTTGACTAGGACCTGCCTTACCCTACAGAGTTCTTCGTCGACTTGCTTCCATTCTGAGCTGTGGCTGAGAGCACGGTCGACATAAGCGTTAACAACACTCCTCTTTTACCTGTCTGGGCAGTCACTGTTGGCATTTAGGCACATTCCTATGTTTGTTTCCTAGGTGTAGACTGCAGTGTGGAAACCTCCGCTCCTTTCCATGACTGTTACATCTAGAAAGGGCAGCTTCCCATCCTTCTCCATCTCGTAAGTGAAACGCAACACAGAATTCTGCTCAAATGCCTCCTTCAGCTCCTGCAGATGTCTGACATCAGGTACCTGTGTAAAAATGTCGTCAACATACCTGCAGTATATGGCCGGTTAAAAGGTTCATGTCGACTAAGACTTTTTACTCGATGGTACCCATGTAGAAATTCGCAAACAGGACACCTAGGGGAGAACCCATGGCGACCCCATCTACTTGCTTATACATGTGCCCATCCGGGCTCAAGAAGGGTGCCTCTTTAGTACAAGCTTGGAGTAGTTTCCTTAGAATGTTTTCTGGTATGTCCAGAGGACATACATGTAGGTCAAAATGTCAAAACGCAACTACTTCATGCTACAAACGAATGGAGAAACAGCAACATCGACGAAAGTCTCCGTACTCGCATCGAGCAACACCTCGATATCCTCACAGACCGACATCACCTCAGCACTGAAACAAGGATAATCAAGAAACTAACAACATTATATGGAGGACCTATGGCAATTCCACGACCAAGAGACGGTTTCCTGAACCTTGCAGGAATCAACCTCAATGACGACCAAGTCACTCTCCTAAATCTGGGTATAAACTGTCACGTTATGTCCAGACCAAGTGAGATGGCCCTGAAAGTGGAGTTGAAGATTCTGTTGGACGACATATTCGACCTCGAGGCACAAAAGAAGGTCACCACCAAAGACACCTTACAAGCAGAACTTATTGCGGAAGGAGGAAAGAATCGAGGCAACTACAGAAGCACCATACTGTCCCCCGAGCTCAAAGCGGCAGCTAAGAGCCTTCGTGAGAATAAGGAGATAGTTGTCAGGAGAGGTGACAAGTCACCAATATACGTTATTCTAAAAAAGACGAATATCTGGCGAAAATGAACCTCATACTCTCTGACCAAACTAAATTCCAAAGGGTAACGAAGGACACTACAGCCGAATTGAAAACAAAGGTCAACAAATTGATCGAAACTGTGAACGCCAAGAAATCCTTGACTCCACCTGCCAAAGATTATTGGGGAATATAAACCTGTATCGAGGGCTGGGGTTGTTGCTGTTGCGAACTCGTTGGAACCAGTGGTTAGAGGTGTTTGTTTGGGTTTAAACTGTTAGTAGATAGTGGTATGGGAATTGATTTGGAGGAAGGAGGTAATAAAAGTATGTGTTCGTGGGAGAAAAGAATTGGCAAAATGATCAGGGGAAAGAGAAGGGCCTCAAAATAACAATTCACTTAGGGTATATTACACTAACACTAGAAGTCTAAGAAACAAAATAAACGAGTTAAATGCTCTTGTCTGCACAGAAAAAATAGATATTATTGCACTTACCGAAACGTGGATGAATGTAGAAAACAGAGAACTATTAGCTGAATATCAAATCAATGGATTTAAACTATTTCACACAGATAGATATATTAGACGAGGAGGGGGAGTAGCCATATATGTTAGGGACAATTTGAAATGTAGTTTCAATGAGGGAATCAAAACTGAGCCACATACAGAAACTATTTGGACAGAATTAAACGAAAAAGCAAATAACATTATAATAGGAGTTATATATAGGCCACCAAATTTAGACAGAATGGAAGCAAAGCATCTATGGGATGAAATATCTAGAACATCTAGATCTAACAGTATTTATGTCATGGGTGACTTTAATTTTAGTGGAATAAACTGGTTGAACAAAACAGCGAATAATGAAGCAGAAGATTTTCTAGAATTAATTGACGATTGCTTTCTTACGCAACACATTAAGGAACCAACGCGGGGAAATAATATTTTAGATTTAGTGTTAACTAACAGGGAGACACAAATTAAGGACATCGAAATAGGGTGTGAGCTAGGGAACAATGATCATAAAGAAATCAGATTTAGCGTTCAATGGAATAGATCTGTAGGAGAAAATTCTGTTAAAGTGCCTGATTTTCGAAAAGCTGATTTCAATAGCTTTCTTTGGTCAAATAGATTGGAAAGTCTTAGGTATGGGGTGTGGGCCGGTATTGGAGCTAGACGTGAACCCAGCGATAGGTGACGTAAAAGGGGTTTTCGATGTGGATTCAAAATATAACCTATTTAAAAATATTCTAACCAAAGCCCAGGAATGTAAAGTACCATATAAATTGAATAGATCGAATACTAATGATCCAAAGTGGATAACAAAGGATCTGAAGAACCTTATAGGTAAAAAGAGAGCGTGGTACAACAGGATTAGGAATTGGGAAGTCAGTTTAGAACAGGAATTCGTACAACTGGTTAGAAATACTAAAAAAGAGATAAGGAAAGCAAAAAGAAACTATGAAGTTCGCATAGCAGAGCAAGCAAATACAAATCCTAAAGGGTTTTTCCAGTTATACCGGACAAAGATTAGGGAAAGTATAGATCCATTAAAAAATGAGACAGGTCAAATAACAGATAGTGATGAAGAGATGAGTAGTATTTTTAATAAATATTTTATATCTGTGTTTACTAAAGAGGAACTTAACAATATGCCTTCAGCCGAACAAGTCTATGTGGGTGGGGACGAGGACAGGTTAACTAGTTTAGCAGTTACCAGGGAGGATGTAAGTAAACAAATAGTTAAACTCAAACCAAACAAATCCCCAGGGCCGGATGAAGTGTTTGCCAGGGTGCTTAAAGAATGCAAAGAGGAGCTTTGTGACCCACTGTCAACCATATTTAATAAATCAATTGAGTTAGGCAGAGTGCCAGAGTTATGAAAAGTTGCTAATGTGATACCAATTTTTAAGAAAGGAGATAGATCATTTGCGTCAAACTATCGACTAATTAGCCTAACGTCTATTGTGGGAAAGTTACTTGAATCGATAATTGCAAATAAAATTCGTCTTCATCTTGAAAAACACAAATTAATAAATGAGTCGCAACATGGTTTTACAAATGGCCGTTCATGTTTAACAAATTTGTTATCTTTTTATTCCAGCATAGTTGAGGCAGTTCATAGTGGTAAGGATTGTGATGTTGTGTACCTTGACTTAAGCAAAGCTTTTGATACAGTGCGACATGAAAGACTGATTAAAAAAATAGAGCCTCATGGTATTGGAGGTGCTATATTAAGCTGGATTAGGGCATGGCTATTCCAAAGGAAACAGAGAGTTAGTATAAATGGG
The DNA here is from genome assembly GCF_040958095.1 of Procambarus clarkii. Classification (NCBI taxonomy): domain Eukaryota; kingdom Metazoa; phylum Arthropoda; class Malacostraca; order Decapoda; family Cambaridae; genus Procambarus; species Procambarus clarkii. The sequence goes on along the minus strand of NC_091204.1, from coordinate 32,281,586 downwards.
GTTAAGTCAGAGTGGGAAAATGTTGTAAGTGGAGTGCCTCAGGGCTCTGTCCTGGGACCTCTGTTGATTATAATATATGTCAATGATTTAGATTCAGGTTTGAGTAGCAACATTTGCAAATTTGCCGATGATACAAAAATCGGTAGGGAAATTAATACGGAAGAAGACTCACTATCACTTCAAGTTGATCTAAATAGGGTTTTGAAATGGTCAAAGGATTGGCAGATGCAGTTTAATGCTGATGAATGTAAAGTTTTGAGGCTAGGTAATGATGATAGAGTTACAAGATACGAGCTAGATGGTGTTGAGATTGCGAAGTCGAATTGCGAAAGGGATCTGGGAGTTATGATAAGTAAGAATTTAAAACAAAAGGATCAATGCATGAATGTTCGTAATAAGGCAAATAGGACACTGGGATTTATTAATCGAAGCGTTAGTAACAAGACACCTGGTGTGGTTCTTCAGCTATATCTTGCTCTGGTTAGGCCCCATTTAGATTATGCAGTTCAGTTTTGGTCGCCTTACTATAGAATGGATATAAATTCACTTGAACGTGTCCAGCGTAGGATGACTAAGTTAATTTTCCAAATTAGAAACCTTTCATATGAAGAAAGATTAACACAGCTTTCACTGGAAAGGCGAAGAGTTAGGGGTGACATGATAGAGGTTTACAAGTGGGTGAATGGACATAACAAAGGAGATATTAATAGGGTATTAAAAGTATCAACAATGGGTATAAACAATGGTATAAATTGGATAAGTTTAGATTTAGGAAAGACTTGGGTAAATTACTGGTTCGGTAACAGGGTTGTTGATTTGTGGAACCAATTACCGCGTAACGTGGTGGAGGTGGGGTCCCTCCATTGTTTCAAGCACGGGTTGGATAAGTATATGAGTGGGATTGGGTGGTTATAGATAGGAGCTGCCTCGTATGGGCCAATAGGCCTTCTGCAGTTACCTTTGTTCTTATGTTCTTATTTTCTAACGTATATGGCTACTCCCCCTTCTCTTCTAATATATCTATCTGTGTGAAATAGTTTAAATCCATGTGTTTGATATTCAGCTAATAGTTCTCTATTTTCTACATTCATCCGGCCCTGGGGATTTGTTTGGTTTTAGTTTTACTATTTGTTTAATTACATCCTCCCTGGTAACTGCTAAAATAGTCACCTTGTCCTCGTCCCCACCCACATGTACACTTGCTCGGCTGAAGGCATATTGTTAGGTTCCTCTTTAGTAAATTCAGATATAAAATAGTTATTAAAAATACTACTCATCTCCTCGTCATTATCCGTTACTTGACCTGTCTCAGTTTTTAATGGACCTATCGTTTCCCCTAGTCTTAGGTCGATATAACCGAAAAAAAACATTTAGGATTTGTCTTCGCTTGTCCTGCTATGCGAACTTCATAGTTTCTTTTTGCTTTCCTTATCTCTTTTTTAACGTTTCTAACTTTCTAATTTCTTGTACGAATTCCTGTTCTAAACTGACTTCCCAATTCTTAATCCTTTTGTACCACGCTCTCTTTTTACATATAAGATTTTTCAAATTCTTTGTTATCCACTTTGGGTCATTAGTATTCAATCTATTCAATTTGTATGGTATACTACGTTCCTGTGCTTTGCTTAGAATATTCTTAAAAAAGTTATATTTTGAATCTATATCGAAATCCCCTTTTATGTCACCTATCGCTGGGTTCAAACGTCTGTTGTGGGAAAGTTACTCGAATCGATAAGAACAAGAACATTAGAACAAAGGCAACTGCAGAAGGCCTATTGGCCCATACGAGGCAGCTCCTATTTATAACCACCCAATCCCACTCATATACATGTCCAACCCATGCTTGAAACAATCGAGGGACCCCACCTCCACAATGTTACGCGGCAATTGGTTCTACAAATCAACAACCCTGTTACTGAACCAGTATTTACCCAAGTCTTTCCTAAATCTAAACTTATCCAATTTATACCCATTGTTTCGTGTTCTGTCTTGTGTTGATACTTTTAATACCCTATTAAGGGGGCATATCAAACGACAAAATTCGGAAAAATCGAATATTTTTGAAAAATTTATAAAAATACTACAACGTTCTGGCAACACTTTGGCGCAAACACGATAATGTTATGATATAAATTAAAGTATTTATGGTACATTTCCATGCGTAATTGTGCAGAATCCGGTGCCCCGCGGCTGTGGCGCGCCAAGAGTATTGCGTCATACGTTCTAAACGTCAATTTTTTCGTAATAACGTCGGAAATAACTATGTATATATGACAACAAATATACACTAATTGGCAACCGTCTCCTAGTGAAGGTGAGTGAGGTACCCAGCTACAGTCACATGGTGTGTCCTGTTGAGAGAGGAGGTGTTGACGCGCGCTCCATTTTGGCTCCTGAAATCTCGCCTGTTAGCGTCTAGTGCACAATGACCTATAAACGGAGGACTCGGAAGACAAAGGAAGCCAATTTGGCACGCGGTCGCCGTCTTTGGCAGGAAAAAAAGCCGCTGTAGCACAAGGGAGAGTTATATCAAGTGAGGATGTAGGCGGCCTCCCCGCCTCAGCTGTGAGAGGCCTGACGCCGCCGCCACACGCCTTGACCCTCCTCACACACACTCCTCAGCCCCTCGATGTGTATGGACTGGCCACGACAGTGCCATCTACATCTACTGGTGTGGCAGTGCCATCTACATCTACTGATGTGGCAGTGCCATCTACATCTACTGGTGTGGCAGTGCCATCTACTGGTGTGGCTGGTGTTGCAGTGCCATCTACTGCTGTGGCTGGTGTTGCAGTGCCACCTTGAGGACCCACAATTCGGACCAATTTCAATAGGTTAGTATCTTTTAGTGTTATAATTTGGTATTTTGTAATAATTGTAATATGTATGTGCAGGATATATATATGTATCATTTTTTTTTTTTTTTTTATTTTTTTTTTTTTTTTTTTTTCGTTTGTTATCAGGGGATGTGCATGGAACTTGCACACCTTGCTCAATGGATGCTTATCTGCAAGGCTGCCAATTATGAACAAAATCTGTCGAAGTCAAGCTCAGCAACAGGTGGCCGAACTTTGATCTTATTTTACTCAGGTAAGTAATTTACAACTTCAAAGTATTTCATAGCTTTCATTTATTAATCAATTTACATGCAAATTACACCTTATATGTAGAGTTTGTGCTTCTACAAAATCTAGTAGACATTTTAGTCCAAAGTCCATTTGTTGATTTTATAAACATCATATATTGCATATTTTTCGAAGGGTAACTTTGAAAAATTATATTATTGCACTAAACACTTTATTGATAAAACTGATCACTACAATCCTTTATTATGTGCTAATTTTAATATCTGAGTGTTATAGAAATGATTTTAGTTAACAAATGTGGTCCCTAAAATTATTTGAAAATGTTGAAAATTCGTTGCATAATACGTTGTGTATTTTGTTTCTCCTTTTCTGTTTAGGGTGTGATGGTGAAACTTGGACCAGTTGCAGCCCTTTCTATAACCATTTCATAAATAAATTTATAAGCAAATTGAACAATTTTTAATTTCACCTTGATATGCCCCCTTAATATCCCCTTTGTTATGTCCATTCACCCACTTGTAAACCTCTATCATGTCACCCCTAACTCTTCGCCTTTCCAGTGAATGCAGCTTAAGCTTTGTTAATCTTTCTTCATATGAAAGATTTCTAATTTGGGGAATTAACTTGTCATCCTACGCTGGACACGTTCAAGTGAATTTATATCCATTCTATAATATGGCGACCAAAACTGAACTGCATAATCTAAATGGGGCCTAACTAGAGCAAGATATAGCTTGAGAACCACACCAGGTGTCTTGTTACTAACGCTGCGATTAATAAATCCAAGTGTCCGATTTGCCTTATTACGAACATTTATGCATTGATCCTTTTGTTTTAAATTCTTACTAATCATAACTCCCAGATCCCTTTCGCAATTCGACTTCGCAATCTCAACACCATCTAGCTCGTATCTTGTAACCCTATCATCATTACCTAACCTCAGAACTTTACATTTATCAGCATTAAACTGCATCTGCCAATCCTTCGACCATTTCAAAACCCTATCTAGATCAACTTGAAGTGACAGTGAGTCCTCCTCCGAATTAATTTCCTTACCGATTTTCGTATCATCGGCAAATTTGCAAATGTTGCTACTCAAACCTGAATCTAAATCATTTATATATATATATATTATAAACAACAGAGCCTTGAGGCACTCCACTTACAACATTTTCCCACCCTGACTTAATTCCATTTATACTAACTCTCTGTTTCCTTTGGTATAGCCATGCCCTAATCCAGCTTATTATAGCACCCCCAATACCATGAGACTCTATCTTTTTAATCAGTCTTTCATGTGGCACTGTATCAAAAGCTCTGCTAAAGTCAAGGTACACAACATCACAATCCTTACCACTATCAACTGCCTCAACTATGCTAGAATAAAAAGATAACAAATTTGTTAAACATGAACGGCCATTTTTAAAACCATGTTGCGACTCAGTTATTAATTTATGTTTTTCAAGATGGAGACGAATTGTATTTGCAATTATCGATTCGAGTAACTTTCCCACAATAGACTAATTACGTCATCGGCTAATTGGCCGATAGTTTGACGCAAGTGATGTATCTCCTTTCTTAAAAACTGGTATCACATTAGCAACTTTCCAAAACTCTGGCACTCTGCCTGACTCTATTGATTTATTAAATATGGTTGACAGTTGGTCACAAAGCTCCTCTTTGCATTCTTTAAGCACCCTGGCAAACACTTCATCCGGCCCTGGGGATTTGTTTGGTTTGAGTTTTACTATTTGTTTAAGAACTCCCTCCCTGGTAACTGCTAAACTCGTCAACCTGTCCTCGTCCCCACCCACATAGACTTGTTTGGCTGAAGGCATATTGTTAAGTTCCTCTTTAGTAAATACAGATACAAAATATTTATTAAAAATACTACTCATCTCTTCATCACTATCTGTTATTTGACCTGTCTCAGTTTTTAATGGACCTATCCTTTCCCTAGTCTTAGTACGATATAACTGAAAAAAACCTTTAGGATTTGACTTTGATTGCTCTGCTATGCGAACTTCATAGTTTCTTTTTGCTTTCCTAATCTCTTTTTTAACATTTCTAACCAGTTGTATGAATTCCTGTTCTAAACTGACTTCCCCATTCTTAATCCTTTTGTACCAAGCTCTCTTTTTACCTATAAGGTTCTTTAAATTATTTGTTATCCACTTTGGGTCATTAGTATTCGATCTATTCAATTTGTATGGTATACTACGTTCCTGTGCTTTGTTTAGAATATTCTTAAATAAGTTATATATTAAATCCACATCGAAATCCCCTTTTACGTCACCTATCGCTGGGTTAACGTCTAGCTCCAATACCGGCCCACACCCCATACCTAAGACTTTCCAATCTATTTGACCCCAAAAAATTCTTAGGCTATTGAAATCAGCTTTTCGAAAATCAGGCACTTTAACAGTATTTTCTCCTACAGATCTATTACATTCAATGCTAAATCTAATTTCTTTATGATCACTGTTCCCTAGCTCACGCCCTATTTCGATGTCCTTAATTTGTGTTTCCCTGTTAGTTAACACTAAATCTAAAATATTATTTCCCCGCGTCGGTTCCTTAATGTGTTGCGTAAGAAAGCAATCGTCAATTAATTCTAGAAAATCTTCTGCTTCATTATTCCCTGTTTTATTCAACCAGTTTATTCCACTAAAATTAAAGTCACCCATGACATAAATACTGTTAGATCTAGATGCTCTAGATATTTCCTCCCATAGATGCTTTGCTTCCATTCTGTCTAAATTTGGTGGCCTATATATAACTCCTATTATAATATTATTTGCTTTTTCGTTTCATTCTATCCAAATAGTTTCTGTATGTAGCTCAGTTTTGATTCCCTCTTTGAGACTACATTTCAATCTGTCCCTAACATATATGGCTACTCCCCCTCCTCGTCTAATATATCTATCTGTGTGAAATAGTTTAAATCCATTGATTTGATATTGAGCTAATAGCTCTCTATTTTCTACATTCATCCACGTTTCGGTAAGTGCAATAATATCTATTTTTTCTGTGCAGACAAGAGCATTTAAATCGTTTATTTTGTTTCTCAGACTTCTAGTGTTAGTGTAATATACCCTAAGTGAATAGTTATTTTGAGGCCCTTCTCTTGCCCTGATCATTTTGCCAATTCTTTTCTCCCACAAACACATACTTTTATTATTTCCTTCCTCCAAATCAATTCCCATACCACTATCTACTAACAGTTTAAACCGAAACAAATGCCTCTAACCACTGGTTCCAATGAGTTCGCAACAGCAACAACCCCAGCCCTCGATAGATGCACTCCATCCCGAGCATACATTTCATTTCTTCCATAGAAGTTGTCTATGAAAGATATTGCATTTGATTTGCAATATCTTTCCAGCCGGCAATTGACACCAAGTGCCCTCGATATCCATTCATTTCCCACTCCCTTTCTTGGAAGAATGCCACATATGATCGGGATTCCTCCCTTGCTCCTAACTAATTCTATGACTGTTTTATACCTTTTAATCAGTTCCTCACTCCTAACTCGACCAACATCATTTCCTCCCACGCTAATGCAAATAATGGGATTGTTCCCATTTCCAGCTATAATATCATTCATGTTGTTCATAATATCACCAATACCAGCTCCGGGATAGCAAACCCTTAACCTGTTCCCCCTATCTCTGGCACAAAACGTTCTATCCAAATACCTTATCTGGGAATCTCCCACAACTAAGGTTTGCTTAGCTACTTCCTTTACTCTCTGAGGGGTCTGTGCTTCCTTGCTCTTCGTTGCTTTCCCTTTTGTGCGATCCGCAGTCTCACCACAGCACTCGTCCTCCAAAACGTCAAATGAATTAGAAGTTGCTATGGCGTTTGAAGGCGGCTTTATCAAAGTCTTCTTAAGGCCCCTGTCTTTCACAACTCTCCAAGACGAGGTCCCTTTACTACTGGTCTCCTCCTTCGTTACTTCTCGTTGTTCTTTCAGCTGACGCACCTCCTCCCGCAGAGAGTCCAACTCTGTCCACAGGGCTCCCACTAGAGTCACCAGGTCCTTCACTACAACTTCCATATTGCTATGATAATATAACAACACTCAGGACCTCCGGCTAACACACCCTCTCACTGAGACTGTCTGCGCCTGACTGAGACTGTCTGCGCCTGACCTGTCTCAGTTTTTAATGGACCTATCCTTTCCCTAGTCTTAGTTCGATATAACTGAAAAAAACCCTTAGGATTTGACTTTGCTTGCTCTGCTATGCGAACTTCATAGTTTCTTTTTGCTTTCCTAATATCTTTTTTAACATTTCTAACTAGTTGTATGAATTCCTGTTCTAAACTGACTTCCCCATTCTTAATCCTTTTGTACCAAGCTCTCTTTTTACCTATAAGGTTCTTCAAATTATTTGTTAATAACTTTGGGTCATTAGTATTAGATCTATTCAATTTGTATAGTATACAATGTTCCTGTACTTTGTTTAGAATATTCTTAAATAAGTTATATATTAAATCCACATCGAAATCCCCTTTTCCGTCACCTATCGCTGGGTTCATGTTAGTAGAGTGCCTCAAGGCTCTGTCCTGGGACCTCTGTTGTTTATAATATATATAAATGATTTAGATTCAGATTTGAGTTGCAACATCTGCAAATTTGCAGATGATACGAAGATCGGTGGGGGAATTGGCACGGAAGAAGACTCACTATCACTTCAAGTTGATCTAGATAGGGTTTTGAAATGGTCAAAGGATTGGCAGATGCAGTTTAATGCTAATAAATGTAAAGTTCTGAGGCTAGGTAGTGATGATTTGCAGAGTTACAAGATACGAGCTTGATGGTGTTGAGATTGCGAAGTCGGATTGCGAAAGGGATCTGGGAGTTATGATTAGTAAGACTTTAAAACAAAAGGATCAATGCATGAATGTTCGTAATAAGGCAAATAGGACACTGGGATTTATTAATCGATGCGTTAGTAACAAGACACCTGGTGTGGTTATTCAGCTATATCTTGCTCTGGTTAGGCCCCATTTAGATTATGCAATTCAGTTTTGGTCGCCGTACCATAGAATGGATATAAATTCACTTGAACGAGTCCAGCGTAGGATACCTTAAGGTTACCTTGAGGTGCTTCCGGGGCTTAACGTCCCCCGCGGCCCGGTTGTCGACCAGGCCTCCTGGTTGCCGACCTGATCAACCAGGCTGTTGGACGCGGCTGCTCGCAGACTTACGTATGAGTCACAGCCTGGTTGATCAGGTATCCTTTGGAGGTGCTTATCCAGTTCTCTCTTGAACACTGTGAGGGGTCGGCCAGTTATGCCTCTTATGTGTAGTGATGTAGGATCTTCTTGAGGTTATCTTGAGATGATTTTGGGGCTTTTTAGTGTTCCCGCGGCCCGGTCCTCGACCAGGCCTCAACCCCCAGGAAGCAGCCCGTGATAGCTGACTAACACCCAGGTACCTATTTTACTGCTAGGTAACAGGGGCATAGGGTGAAAGAAACTCTGCCCATTGTTTCTCGCCGTTGTTGTTGAGAGAGAGGTTTTGAGAGGAGAGTTGTAGTTAAGAGAGGTTTTAGCATGTTTCTTTGAGGGTTTGGTTTGTATGTTCCCAGATTATCCACTTGTTAATCCCATGCTCACCTTGGGTGGAAGATGACATGAAAATTCAATGGGTATGGAGCTAAGTATACTTATGCTTTCTGTCCGTGTCCTTCTCATGCCCGAAACGCTTTGCGTAATAGTGGCTTTAGGCATTGTATGTACTAGCTCTACCTATAAGTCAACCAATCTTTGTAAAAATTTATTGTATGTATGTACCTTATCTAAATAAACATTTTTTTTCTTCTTTTTTTTTATTCTTATATTATTATTATTTCAAGTTGTTAGTGATGTTTGTATATTCATGTTGAATACTACATATATGTAGTAATAAAAGTACTGTTTTTGTGCTTCAAAAATCAACTTAGCATTTTTCTAATACTATAACAACTTTGTACCAACCAATTTCCATTTACTGTATCTGGAATTATTTTTGACATGTCAGAAAATACAATCTTAAATCTAATAATGCAAAAAAATTGCATAAAATTAAAATTAGCTTACAAACAACTTTCTCAAATTTATTATCACATTACCTGAGGATGACAATGATGCCATCAAAAACATTGAAACCATTGCTTATGTAACCAAAGGGTCCCTCGGCAATAACCTTTAGCAACATTTCGACGGCAAACACGGCTGAGAAGCCGAAGTTGCTCAGTTCCACAATAATTGTCAACATCATTGGCTGGTTATGGTACTCGACGCCCATGCTGAGGGTGTTGATGAGGATAGCAATAAGAATGCCCCGTGGAAAGTATCGGTGATCCACCAGCTTCTTCATACGAAGAAGCTGGTGGATCCGTGTGGATATACACACGAATTTGTGAACAAAATCTGTGGGCTAAAGAAGGCTGTTTTGTCCCCTCATCCTTCCAATCTTCATCACTCCAGTCAGACTCTGAGTCACAGGAATCAGACTCTGAATAGTAATTTGTGAAACTTGCAGGGGCTTGATCAGCAGAAAAGAATAAAGTTGGTGCTGAAAAGTGTTTGACTCCTTTGGCCAATGAAGAATAAAGTGTGTGGACGGAACGGGAGTCAATGCCCAAGTGTGTGGGCAAAGCAGCAGAAAGAGCACCACTAAGTGCCAGTAGTTCTCCACAAGTGAGAGAACCCTTTCCCCCTGAACCATTATTTGAGGGTGTTCGCGAGACAGAACGCAAGGAAAATTTATTCTTGTTAAGGGGTAGGAGGGCTGGGGGTAGTAGAGCAGGGGGTAGTAGAGCAGGAGGCATAAGAGAAGGTGGTCCTGGTGTGTGAGGTGATGGGGTAAGGGCTCACGGAAATATGATGGATCTAGAGGTTCATCGTCAGTTTGCGTAGTCTTCTCACTGTGACAGACATTTTTTGTTGCTGTCTCCCCAGCATGACCATGGAGAAGCACTACATCACTGAACATGACAGAGCTACGTCGATGCTGTCGTGGGGTACAGGTGCCCTGACCACCTGGTGATGGTGGCAAGAGCTCATTGCTGCCATCCCCACTTGTACCGCTTGAGATTTTGAGGAGAACAGGACGATGTGTGGAGGCTTGAGGATCTATGTCAGAAAATTCTGGGCTAATGCGGGGATTATTATTGTTTCTCGAGTCGTCTGGAACTTCGTGTACTTCTGGAGGTGACAAAAGCTGTGGACATGTTGAGCTTATGTTATTCATCACAGTTAAGGCTCCACCAGGTCCAATGCCACCAACAGTAGGAGCCATGGCTACTACAGTGCTTGGCACTCCAGATGCTCCACCTTCCCGACTGATAATGGCACTCTGTGCTGCCTCATATTGTCGACGACGACGCTGCTTCTTGAGGCTCAGCTGATGAGGATGATCAGACTTGTTTCTCCGGCGAAACTGTTTGTACCGAATGTAAAATTTTCTCTTTCCTCGTCTCCATAAGTGAGCAATATATTTTATAATTTCTGCATAGCATGAATTTGGTTCCGAAGTGGAACCAGATGCAAGTGTACTAGTTGACTGAAACCTGGCACGCTCCATTTTCATTCGCTCCATTTCTCGCTTCTTAGTCTCTGAAAACTGAGTAGCAATAACAACCAGGCACAAGTTGATCATGAAAGAATGACCCAATCACAATTAGTAGCATAAAATATATCCAGTCCCAAAAGGGGTGAGTATCCCCTTGCGTATGGTATGCTCACCCCAAAAGGGGTGAGCATACCATACAAATTGAACAGATCGAATACTAATGACCCAAAGTGTATAACAAAGAATTTGAAGAACCTTATAGGTAAAAAGAGAGCTTGGTACAAAAGGATTAAAAATGGGGAGGTCACTTTAGAACAGGAATTCGTACAACTGGCTAGAAATGTTAAAAAAGAGATAAGGAAAGCAAAAAGAAACTATGAAGTTCGCATAGAAGAGCAAGCAAAGACAAATCCTAAAGGGTTTTTTCAGTTATATCGTACTAAGACTAGGGAAAGGATAGGTCCATTAAAAACTGAGACAGGTCAAATAACAGATAGTGATGAAGAGATGAGTAGTATTTTTAATAAATATTTTGTATCTGTATTTACTAAAGAGGAACTTAACAATATGCCTTCAGCCGAACAAGTCTATGTGGGTGGGGACGAGGACAGGTTGACGAGTTTAGCAGTTACTAGGGAGGATGTTCTTAAACAAATAGTAAAACTCAAACCATACAAATCCCCAGGGCCGGATGAAGTGTTTGCCAGGGTGCTTAAAGAATGCAAAGAGGAGCTTTGTGACCCACTGGCAACCATATTTAATAAATCAATAGAGTCAGGCAGAGTGCCAGAGTTTTGGAAAGTTGCTAATGTGATACCAGTTTTTAAGAAAGGAGATACATCACTTGCGTCAAACTATCGACCAATTTGCCTAACGTCTATTGTGGGAAAGTTACTCGAATCTATAATAGCAAATAAAATTCGTCTTCATCTTGAAAAACATAAATAAATAATTGAGTCTCAACATGGTTTTATAAATGGCCGTTCATGTTTAACAAATTTGTTATCTTTTTATTCTAGCATTGTTGAGGCAGTTGATAGTGGTAAGGATTGCGATGTTGTGTACCTTGACTTTAGCAAAGCTTTTGATACAGTGCCACATGAAAGACTGATTAAAAAGATAGAGTCTCATGGTATTGTGGGTGCTATATTAAGCTGGATTAGGGCATGGCTATACCAAAGGAAACAGAGAGTTAGTATAAATGGAGTCAAGTCAGAGTGGGAAAATGTTGTAAGCGGGGTGCCTCAGGGCTCTGTCCTGGGACCACTGTTGTTTATAATATATATAAATGATTTAGATTCAGGTTTGAGTAGCAACATTTGCAAATTTGCCGATGATACGAAAATCGGTAAGGAAATTAATTCGGAGGAGGACTCACAATCACTTCAAGTTGATCTAGATAGGGTTTTGAAATGGTCGAAGGATTGGCAGATGCCGTTTAATGCTGATAAGTGTAAAGTTCTGAGGTTAGGTAATGATGATAGGGTTACAAGATACGAGCTAGATGGTGTTGAGATTGCGAAGTCGAATTGCGAAAGAGATCTGGGAGTTATGATTAGTAAGAATTTAAAACAATAGGATCAATGCATAAATGTTCGTAATAAGGCAAATCGGACACTTGGATTTATTAATCGCAGCGTTAGTAACAAGACACCTGGTGTGGTTCTCAAGCTATATGTTGCTCTAGTTCGGCCCCATTTAGATTATGCAGTTCAGTTTTGGTCGCCATATTATAGAATGGATATAAATTCACTTGAACGTGTCCAGCGTATGATGACTAAGTTAATTCCCCAAATTAGAAATCTTTCATATGAAGAAAGATTAACAAAGATTAAGTTGCATTCACTGGAAAGGCGAAGAGTTAGGGGTGACATGATAGAGGTTTACAAGTGGGTGAATGGACATAACAAAGGGGATATTTATAGGGTATTAAAAGTATCAACACAAGACAGAACACGAAACAATGGGTATAAATTGGATAAGTTTAGATTTAGGAAAGACTTGGGTAAATACTGGTTCAGTAACAGGGTTGTTGATTTGTGGAACCAATTGCCGCGTAACATTGTGGAGGTGGGGTCTCTCGATTGTTTCAAGCATGGGTTGGACATGTATATGAGTGGGATTGGGTGGTTATAAATAGGAGCTGCCTCGTGTGGGCCAACAGGCCTTCTGCAGTTGCCTTTGTTCTTATGTTCTTATGATTCAAAGTGCAGCCAACCACTCAATCCCACTGAAAAAACAGTCCACCGGACACCATAAAGATCATTGGTACTATTGCGAACGTGTCAAAGAACTCAACCATAGACTCAATAGAACAAGAAAGCTATACAAAAAGCAGCCAAGTGACCGCAACAGGATCTTACTTTGTGAGGTCAAGGAATATGTACATCGAGAGACCAGACAAATAAAAGAACAAAAGTGGCTGGAATGGTGTTCACACCTGAATGAACCAACCCGTTCTCACACAAGACAGCACATATATGACTTAATGCTTAAAGTCAATATGTTGAATATGAATTAGTAAATATGTGATATATTCCCAGTTACTTTTTTTACCAAGGCCCAAACTCTTCCTCACGTACCAATTTACGTGTCACAGTACCCGTCCGTCAACATAGATAGCAGAATATTCGTGATTGGTTCAATTATAAGGAAAACTTGTAGTTTTCAGGTCCCACATGGGTTGTGAAATTTACCTACTGTTGTCCATGCTCTTATAATATTACAGATCAGCTATATCCTATTGAAGGCTCGTAGTTTTGTTTTGAGAAATATTAGTTGTTCTTAGTAAATTATAATAAGCACTATAAATTATTACATAGAATAACAGTGCTTCACCAATCAATATTATATACCATAGTTTGGCTTTAAAAATCTTTAAAGAATGTTTTGTAGGAACGCTAACAGAAAACGATGTTACATTTGAATGTCTATGGGGTAAACTACTGCAAACAGGACGGTATTGTGTCTACTATACCAACTATAGCTAGGATGGGTATATTGTCACCTACCGCCTGTTAGGTGGGAAAGGGGTCCAATACCACCCTCAGGATGGGTATGAGGGTCACATCCACCCACAGGATGAGTATGGGGATCACATCCACCCACAGGAAGGGTATGGGGTCCAATACCACCCCACAGGATGAGTATGGCGTCCACTACAACCCACAGGATGGGTATGGGGCTCCAACCACCCATAGAATGGGTATGGGGCTCCAACCACAAATAAAATGGGTATAGGGTCCAATAATACCCACTGGATGTTTAAGGCGTCCATTGCCGCGCGTCGAGCTCGAAAACCGCAGCATTCATCTCAGAACCATGCCTATTTCACACAGATTCCTTAATAAACGTAAGAGTTTTATATGTCACAAGAAAGATAGAAATATAAGCTTCATTCTAAATACCTTACCATGGGCATATTTAAATTTAAAGCGAAGATACGTGTACTTTTATAATAGCCGAGCTTTAACCCCGGACAGATTGATCGACCGAGCAACTCTCTCTCAGAACAATGTTTATTTCACGTGAATTCGTTAATAAACATATATGTTTTATATGTCTCAAGAAAGGCAGACATATAAGCTTCACTTTAAACACTTTACCATAGACATATTTAAAGTTCTAATGAAGATACATGTATTTTAAAAATTACGGAGCTCCCACCCCGTACAGACTGAACGACAGAGCAACTCTCTCTCAGATCAATGTTTATTTCACGTAAATTCGTTAATAAACACAAATGTTTTATATGTCTTAAGCAAGATAGAAATAAGAGCTTCATTTTCAATACATTACAATAGACATATTTATAGCTCAAGTGAAGATACATATGTTTTTATAGTAGCGCTCAGTAGCTTGTCGGGCATGGAGTGCAGACGCCTACGCACTTGCCGATATATTGTATAATTATCAAAGATACGCTAATAAAGCCTAAAATCTTATATGCCTCCAGAAAGACCGAGATATGAACATTATTATGATTTCACCAAATGAAATATATCATGTTCGAGAACAAAGATATATCAATTTTAAATTAAGTTTCGATTCTTGCTCGGGCGAGAGAGAGGGAGCGGCTCTCGCCCCATCTATTGGAGATTCTGTCCACTAAAGACCCAAAGCTACTCAAACCCTCCTAGCATTATTTAAGTAATGAAGTAATATGGTATATTTACTATAATGTGGGTGCTGAATGCAGAACATGAGAAAACATATATTTACTCCAAACTAATATAATTTCATTATGAAATAAGTAAATAAGTAGCATCAAAGGAAGTCGACGGTCCAAGCGTCAATGTTGTGGAACGACTTATCCAAGATATATCGTTGTTTGGAAAGTGTTTGTTGGCATATCCAGTTGTCGCACTTCTCTGCACAAATTATCACAAATTTAAATTATAATGTTAACAAGTAGAATACGTATTTTTAATAAAATCTAACATAGCTAGCCAGAAAACATTTAACATTTATTAAAAAAATATATGTTTGGAAGTTAAATCGACTTCATAGGACAATAGTGTTGTTATATATACTCGTTATTCGTTGACATGCGTTCGCTACTTAAACTACCATGTACTGTACTTATGTGAAATCTCCCATGTCTCTTCGCTCATCTCACCGAACCCTACAGGCTCTGTGATATACTGCTTAATTAATTGAGATTCACAAATAAAGCTTATAATTGTATATGTTATAAAAAAGGCAGAGCTTATTTTAGTTCATTTATTATGCACCCCATACCCATCCTATGGGCGATAGTGGAGTGTTACAGAGGCGCATAATGGGCTCAGGGACTGAGCCCCACAATTCATATAGCCAAGGAAGTTATAATCTTGATAAGCTAGTTACAAAAGTCAATGCACATTGTCACATCAACAATGGGCTCGAGACCGACCACAAGTACAGTTTATAATTTAAGCAACTGACATATATGGAGGGCTAGTGTCACAATTGATTTGTTTTTCCTACACATAACCCCCTCTCCCCCATCCAATGGGCAGCGGTGGATAGGTTACAATCAAGTCGTTTTTTGCGTTTTATTCAGAGATTAGATCTTATTGGGTGAGGAAAGATATTCATATTTTAAAGAAGGCTTCTTAGCTGATGCTCTCCATTGATGGAAAATATACAAATTTTTGAAAATCAATGTTAGTTTGATCTAATATTGTAATTAACGCAGTTACCTGATGTTATTCTTCACCTATATCTTTTTCTGGTTAATCCCTATTTACATTATGCAGTTCAGGCTTCGTCGCCAGACTATAGTTTTTAGTTTAGTTAATTTATCACATAATGGGTTCAGGGACTGAACACACAATTTATTTATCTAAGCAAGTTACAATCTTGAGGAGCTAGCCACAAAATTCATAACACATCGTCACATCAACAACATGGGTTCGAGATCGACCACAAGTACAGTTTCTAAATTAAGCAAATGCCATAAGTGGAGAGCTAGTGTCACAATTGATATGTTTGTCCTGCACATTTCCACAGTGGTTTGCTTGGGTTCATTTAATTATCTTAGATATCATTGAAGAGAACCTCCTAGGTACTATACTGTATATATGCTGGTAAGAAGTATAATTATCCTGAGAAATCGTGTAAATTATGTTGTACGAGTGCTTCCAGTTAAGTAACATTGTTCATTTGTGTGCGCGTGCTTGAAGAGGAAATGTTATCCCACCCCCCCCACCCCCCATTGTAAATATTTGTGGGTTTCAGACCATACGGCCACGGCTTACCCTCGCCGCGGTCGAGGGTAAGAACACCGGATGTATACCCAGTATTACAAGTAAACATTAGCAATAACAATTATGGAAAGTTCCTTCACCTATACATAGACAAGAGACTGAACTTCAGCACCCACATACAACACATAAGGGGATGCTCTGAGAGAGAGAGAGAGAGAGAGAGAGAGAGAGAGAGAGAGAGAGAGAGAGAGAGAGAGAGAGAGAGAGAGAGAGAGAGAGAGAGAGAGAGAGAGAGAGAGAGGGAGAGAGGAGAGAGAGAGAGAGAGAGAGAGAGAGAGAGAGAGAGAGAGAGAGAGAGAGAGAGAGAGAGAGAGAGAGAGAGAGAGGGAGAGGGAGAGGGAGAGAGAGAGAGAGAGAGGGGGAGAGGGAGAGGGAGAGGGAGAGGGAGAGAGAGAGAGAGAGAGAGAGAGAGAGAGAGAGAGAGAGAGAGAGAGAGAGAGAGAGAGAGAGAGAGAGAGAGGGAGAGGGAGAGGGAGAGGGAGAGAGAGAGAGAGAGAGAGAGAGAGGGAGAGAGAGAGAGAGAGAGGGAGAGTAAAATTATCCACTGAGGTCTGATTAAGTCCTTTTGGGGACCTTAATCATTAGGACGTCCAATGATTAACGCAAAGTGAAGCGTATTCAGATGGTATATTGACAACATTCAGCATATCTCATAATGACCTAGTAGTACTTGGTGCACAAATACCTTTTCCATAGGAATCGCAAAACATAATTAAACACAACTGTACCGTACAGTGTTATATATTTATTTCAGTTTGAACAATTTTTAACATTAACATTCCAACATTCATTTTAGCAAGTTCTCTCATAATGACGTGTAGGTTAGCAATGTCAAAGGCTGACTTAAGATCTAGGAAAGTGGTATATGACCTATCAGTATGCAGGGTGAGGAATGTGGTAATACAGTGATGTACACTCTTTCCATGCATAAAGCCATATATCTAGGGAGACAACATATTATTAATTTTGTAAAGGAGACGGTTGAGAACCATCTTCTCAAGACACTTATAGAGACAACTAGTGAGGGAGACTGGGCATAAAGCACTCGGCTGGTGAGGTTTAGGAATGGGAATAATAACACTGTTGGTCCATGACTTAGGAAGCTCCCCAGTTACATAGCTCATATTATACAATTGAAGAAAGGTATTCCTTGGAACTAGCAGAAGCATAAGCAGTATGCCGTAAGTAACTCCATCCTCCCCGGGTGATGTAGCTTTGCCTTTATGTAGAGCAGAATCTAGTTTGTATTCAGTAAAAAGCATGTCACAGTCATCCTCTTGATGAAGCATGAAGTCAAGGAACCTTGCCCTATCAGTATATCTATCATTTAATTCATTCTGTGAGGGTAGAGGAAGACTGTCAAAGCTGAAAGTCGTGGCCCAAGCATCAACAAGATCATTTGCTCTGTGCAGAGGATTAGGGTACGAGATCTCTGCAGCATTTTTCCCCTTGATCTTGTTGATATCCTTCCATGCCCGACTTAGTGGCGTGTGAGAATTGAGACCACGGACAAAAGTTTCCCAGTCTGTCTGCCTCAGCTCCACCATACGTTCCCTGGCCTTAGCCAGAGCCGCTTGAAAGAGCCTAAGCATTTCAGCAGTGCGGGTCCTTCTACAAGCTAGTCCAATTATTCTGGCAGTGCGTTTTAGTGCATGCAATTTAGAATCATTATAATAAGCATAAGTGCTATGACCAGTGTAATTTGGGTTACGTGGCCTGGACGATGAATCAAGTGATTCTATAAACTGCTCGATAGTACCTGTGAGCTCATTGTTAAAATCTTCAACTGATGAAGGCTCAGATGAACTGCACCAATCTGACACACATGAGCAACAAGATTGTCTCGTTGATCGATGGGCACAGCCAGCCTCTTCCGCTTGAACACTCCACCAGGGAGGATAGAGCTTCCAATGCTTACAGTGGCTAATATGGCCAGATGATCAGACGCCATAACTGGCACTATTGACGAGGCGCACACGGTGTGGGAGACGTTGACACCGAGACTAGATCAAGAATACCTCCGTAGATATGCGTTGGTTCAAGGTCACCCACAATCTGTGCATCATCGTGGCTACCTAATAGTGACACCAGTTGGTTGCCGTTACGATTACTGAACTGCGAATTACCAATATTCCTATGGCTAGCGTTATAATCACCTTTAATGATGGTAGGCTCAGTCTGAATACAGATAGGAAGGTCAGCATAATTAAAGTTACAAGGAGTTGATTATTTAGTATAGTTGTTTTTTCTCTTTAACTGGATGATAGAGGGGGAGTCTTTAACGTGATTGGGAATACATACATACACACATGCATACATACATAGATACATACATACACACATGCATACATACATACATACATACATACATACATACATACATACATACATACATACATACATACATACATACATACATACATGCATACATACATACATACATACATACATACATACATACATACATACATACATACATACATACATACATACATACATACATACATACATACATGCATACATACATACATACATACATACATACATACATGCATACATACATACATACATACATACATACATACATACATACATACATACATACATACATACATACATACATACATACATACATGCATACATACATACATACATACATACATACATACATACATACATACATACATACATACATACATACATACATACATACATACATACACACACATGCATACATACATACATACATACATGCATACATACATACATACATACATACATACATACATACATACATACATACATACATACATACATACATACATACATGCATACATACATACATACATACATACATACATACATACATACATACATACATACATACATGCATGCATACATACATACATACATACATACATACATACATACATACATACATACATACATACATACATACATACATACATACATACATACATACATACATACATACACGTCCAGTCAGCATATAGCTATTTCGGGACAAAATCCAATACAGTTTATATTGGTGAGACGCCACTGTGATGAGGAGTTTAAATATCACAGGAACTGTAGGTTAATGTGTGACATAAGTGAGGTTAGATGAGGCATCTACAAGCATCAGCTGGAGGCTGATGGAGTGTTGTGGAGGCTGGTGGTACTATGTCCAGATGTTGGAGGGTGGATTTGACTCTCCCACCCTCCCTCCCCCTCCCCCCCCCCACATTGACCGCAGTGCGTCTAAGGTTACTTTTCACTCTCGCTTACCAAGGGTATAACCCCCGCCCCCCTCCCAACACAAACACATGCATCAGATTCTTAACTTACAATATTTATTATTTACCAATTTATGTTACTACACTGACTCTCAATTTCACAATATTGTATAAACTTTGATGAATCGCTCGTCTATGGGTCATCCAATAATGTTAGCAGACTTCTAGATGTTACCACTGCTAGGTTTAGGCTCAGCTACAAGTACCTCTGGAAGTTTGTAACATCTGATGATCTAGATTTGACTAAATGTAAACTCTGTCAGCAGAACTATTCGCATACTTTGCGTCATTATATAATGGAATGTGAAAAATCGCGGAATTTAAAGATAACAACATCAATAGTGTCCATGAAATGTGTAAGTACTTCATTCATAATGATGTGCTGCCCGAAATCTTAGCGAAGTATCCAAAATTTGCTTACTGTAGGTAATGCATACACATGACTGTAAAGCTGCCGCCCAGTTGGGTGGGTGTGGAGCACATGACTGTAAAGCTGCCGCCCAGTTGGGTGGGTGTCGAGCACATGACTGTAAAGCTGCCGCCCAGTTGGGTGGGTGTGGAGCACATGACTGTAAAGCTGCCGCCCAGTTGGGTGGGTGTGCAGCAAGACTAGTAACTGTGCGACTCCTCATAAATGTAAAGTGCCTTGTATAGTGACTGTTGTGAGCCTCTTGTTGAATCACTTGTGACACAAAAGATTACTGATGTGTGTATTTGTGGTGGTGATTAAATATGTATGTGTATGTATATATGTATACGTATGAATATGTACATGTATGCATAAGTATGTGTACATTAATAATTTTGTAACTAGCGTCAAAAGATTGTTATTTGCTTAGCTAAACGAACTAGAGGGTTCAGTTCCTGAACCGATTATGTGCCTCTGTAATCCTTTACACCACCGCCCACGGGATGTGTATTATGGGGTGCATAATAAAGAAAGAAAATGAATGGACCGAACCCCACAAATCATTTAGCTAAGCAAGTTACAATCTTGATGAGCTAGTTACAAAATTCACTATAAGTCGTCACATCATAAATGGGTTCGAGATGGACCACAAGTAGAGCATTACATAATTTATCAGTATTGTGCAGCCTGTGATCCCCGCCTGGCTGGATACTGATACCTAGGTAATTTTTATGTGTCCGGACACCGGCGATAAGGTGATATTATTTATTTAACTTAAGATATATATATTTTTAAATGTTGTCACATTAACGGCTACATCTTCCTTTCTTCTGACATATAGATTTTTAAGATTAATTAAAATATATGGAAACTAATTATACAATTTATTGGCTGGTGTGCAGGGCTTCACACTCTCAGAGCTAGCCATCAAGTAACTATCAAAACGCATATATCTTCGTTTTCACTTCAGTTATATTTATGACAAAGGATTTTAGATGTAGCCTATATTTCTACCTTTCAGATGACATAAATACTTTCGTTAATTACAATATCTAGATCAAACTAACATTGATTTTCAAAAGGTTGTATATTTTCCATCAATGGAGAGCATCAGCCAAGAAGCCTTCTTTAAAATATGAATATCTTTCCTCACCCAATAAGATCTAATCTCTGAATAAAACGCAAAAAACGACTTGATTGTAACCTATCCACCGCTGCCCATTGGATGGGGGAGAGGGGGTTATGTGTAGGATAAACAAATCAATTGTGACACTAGCCCTCCATATATGTCAGTTGCTTAAATTATAAACTGTACTTGTGGTCGGTCTCGAGCCCATTGTTGATGTGACAATGTGCATTGACTTTTGTAACTAGCTTATCAAGATTATAACTTCCTTGGCTATATGAATTGTGGGGCTCAGTCCCTGAGCCCATTATGCGCCTCTGTAACACTCCACTATCGCCCATAGGATGGGTATGGGGTGCATAATAAATGAACTAAAATAAGCTCTGCCTTTTGATAACATATACAATTATAAGCTTTATTTGTGAATCTCAATTAATTAAGCAATATATCACAGAGCCTGTAGGGTTCGGTGAGATGAGCGAAGAGACATGGGAGATTTCACATAAGTACAGTACATGGTAGTTTAAGTAGCGAACGCATGTCAACGAATAACGAGTATATATAACAACACTATTGTCCTATGAAGTCGATTTAACTTCCAAACATATATTTTTTTAATAAATGTTAAATGTTTTCTGGCTAGCTATGTTAGATTTTATTAAAAATACGTATTCTACTTGTTAACATTATAATTTAAATTTGTGATAATTTGTGCAGAGAAGTGCGACAACTGGATATGCCAACAAACACTTTCCAAACAACGATATATCTTGGATAAGTCGTTCCACAACATTGACGCTTGGACCGTCGACTTCCTTTGATGCTACTTATTTACTTATTTCATAATGAAATTATATTAGTTTGGAGTAAATATATGTTTTCTCATGTTCTGCATTCATCACCCACATTATAGTAAATATACCATATTACTTCATTACTTAAATAATGCTAGGAGGGTTTGAGTAGCTTTGGGTCTTTAGTGGACAGAATCTCCAATAGATGGGGCGAGAGTCGCTCCCTCTCTCTCGCCCGAGCAAGAGTCGAAACTTAATTTAAAATTGATATATCTTTGTTCTCGAACATGATATATTTCATTTGGTGAAATCATAATAATGTTCATATCTCGGTCTTTCTGGAGGCATATAAGATTTTAGGCTTTATTAGCGTATCTTTGATAATTATACAATATATCGGCAAGTGCGTAGGCGTCTGCACTCCATGCCCGACAAGCTACTGAGCGCTACTATAAAAACATATGTATCTTCACTTGAGCTATAAATATGTCTATTGTAATGTATTGAAAATGAAGCTTATTTATTTATTTATTTTATTTATTTATTTATGCATATACAAGAATGTACATAAGGAATGTGAGGATACAATTATGGTAATTACAGTCTTGTAAAGCCACTAGCACGCGCAGCGTTTCGGGCAGGTCCTTAATCTAAGAAAATTTTAAGGAGGTAAATACTTGCAAAATTTATAGACAAAAAAATGATAACAGATTACATGGAATGAAAAAAAAAAGATGAGAGAAAATTATAGGTACAGTATATTAAAGCACATAGGTAGCTATGATTGATTGCAATGACATCTTAAAATGGTAGTTGACAACAAATTGGTAGGCACAATACAGCAGAAACAATATAAGATTGATTGCAATGACAGCTTGAATGGTAGTTGACAAAAATTGGTAGTCACAATACAGCATATGGCTAGCACATAAAAGAAGACAGCAATGAACACAATGATAAGGTTGTTTGATATTACATAAAAATTAGGAGATTGGGTACCACTAGGTACAGAGCAAATTTAAAGCTCAGTGTAGGAAACTAAATAGATGAAGTTAGGTACTTTTTGGTTTTGCTTTTAAATAAGGCAAAAGTTTTACAGTTTTTCAATTCACTAGGGAGTGAGTTCCATAGACTAGGTCCCTTAATTTGCATAGAGTGTTTACACAGATTAAGTTTGACCCTGGGGATATCAAAGAGATATTTATTTCTGGTGTGGTGATAATGGGTCCTATTACATCTGTCCAGGGAGAGTTTCAGAGCATGGTTTGCATTTAAGAACAGGGTTTTGTAAATGTAGTTGACACAAGAGAATGTGTGGAGGGAGTTAATATTTAGCAAGTTTAGAGATTTAAACAAGGGAGCTGAGTGTTGTCTGAAAGCAGAGTTAGTTATTATTCTGATAGCAGATTTTTGCTGTGTGATGATGGGCTTAAGGTGGTTTGCAGTGGTAGACCCCCATGCACAGATACCATAATTAAGATAGGGGTGGATTAGTGCATAATATAGTGAGAGGAGAGCAGAGTTAGGAACATAATATCTGATTTTGGAGAGTATACCAACTGTCTTAGAGACTTTCTTAGTTATGTGTTGAATGTGGGTGCTGAAGTTGAGTCTCTTGTCTAGGAATAGGCCAAGAAACTTGCCATCATTTTTATTACTGATGTTAATGTTGTCTATCTGTAGCTGAATTGCATTTGATGATTTGCTTCCAAATAAGATGTAGTAAGTCTTTTCGATGTTAATGTTAGTTTGTTCGTTGACATCCATAAGTGGACTTTTTTTAATTCATTATTCACAACATTATTTAGTGTATGTGGGTTGAGGTTTGAGTAGATAAGGGTAGTATCGTCAGCAAACAATATAGGTTTGAGAATATTAGAGACATTAGGCAGATCGTTTATATATATAAGAAATAGAAGAGGTCCTAAGATGCTGCCCTGTGGCACTCCAACGGTAATTGGTAGAGTGGAAGAAGTTGTATCATTGATGGTTACATATTGGTGTCTGTCACTAAGATAGGATCGGATGTAGTCAAGGGCAAGGCCTCGGATTCCATAATGCTGGAGTTTAAGTAAGAGGTAGTTGTGATTAACAGTATCAAAGGCTTTTCTTAGGTCAATGAAGAGTCCAATCGGAAACTCATTTTTGTCAAGGGCTGAGTAGATAATGTCAAGGAGACTAATGATTGCATCATTGGTACTCTTTTGGGACCGGAAGCCAAACTGGCAGGGGCTGAGTATGTCGAATTTTACGAGGTAGGAATAGAGCTGTTTGTAAATAATTTTTTCAAATATTTTTGATAGAATGGGTAGATTTGATATTGGTCTATAATTGTTTATGTCCGCCGGATTGCCTCCTTTATGGACTGGCGTTACTCTTGCTTTTTTGAGGATATCAGGGAAGGTGTGACACTCTATAGATTTGTTGAACAGTAGTGCTATGGGTGGGGCAAGGGTATGGGAGGCTCTCTTGTACACAATGGACGGAATTTCACTGGTGTTCCCTGCCTTGGTTTTTAGAGAGTGTATGATGGACACAACATCTGCCGGGCTGATTGGTGAAAGGAGAAGAGAGTTGGGATAGCTGCCTGAGAGATATGTGTTAATATGTGTCTGAGTCTGTGGGATTTTACTGGCAAGATTAGCACCAACCGATGAAAAGAAACTATTAAATTCATTTGCCATTTCTAAATCAGTTGACGGTATATCCCCATCCTTGTAGAGTTTTATTTGGTTATGTGAGTGTTGTTTAGTTCCTAGGATACTAGAGATAGTTTTCCAGGTGTTTTTCATGTTGCCTTTTGCTTCATTGAATCTATTCACATAATATGCAAGTTTTGCCTTTCTTATGATACTGGTAAGCATTGATGAGTACCTTTTAGCTACTTCCTTTGAAACTAGGCCAATCGTAACTTTCTTTTCATATTCATGTTTCTTGTTGATTGAGTTGAGAATGCCACTTGTGAGCCATGGATTGTTTAATCTTTTGTCAGTTACTTGCTTTGTAAGAAGGGGACAATGAAGGTTGTAGAGGCTTAGAGTTTTGGAGAGGAAGAGGTTAGCTAATGAATTTATATCATGGGTATTATTGAATTCAGAATCCCAGTTAATATTGTGAAGCTCTTATTTCTATCTTGCTTAAGACATATAAAACATTTGTGTTTATTAACGAATTTACGTGAAATAAACATTGATCTGAGAGAGAGTTGCTCTGTCGTTCAGTCTGTACGGGGTGGGAGCTCCGTAATTTTTAAAATACATGTATCTTCATTAGAACTTTAAATATGTCTATGGTAAAGTGTTTAAAGTGAAGCTTATATGTCTGCCTTTCTTGAGACATATAAAACATATATGTTTATTAACGAATTCACGTGAAATAAACATTGTTCTGAGAGAGAGTTGCTCGGTCGATCAATCTGTCCGGGGTTAAAGCTCGGCTATTATAAAAGTACACGTATCTTCGCTTTAAATTTAAATATGCCCATGGTATGGTATTTAGAATGAAGCTTATATTTCTATCTTTCTTGTGACATATAAAACTCTTACGTTTATTAAGGAATCTGTGTGAAATAGGCATGGTCTGAGATGAATGCTGCGGTTTTCGAGCTCGACGCGCGGCAATGGACGCCTTAAACATCCAGTGGGTATTATTGGACCCTATACCCATTTTATTTGTGGTTGGAGCCCCATACCCATTCTATGGGTGGTTGGAGCCCCATACCCATCCTGTGGGTTGTAGTGGACGCCATACTCATCCTGTGGGTGGTATTGGACCCCATACCCTTCCTGTGGGTGGATGTGATCCCCATACTCATCCTGTGGGTGGATGTGACCCTCATACCCATCCTGTGGGTGGTATTGGACCCCTTTCCCACCTAACAGGCGGTAGGTGACAATATACCCATCCTAGCTATAGTTGGTATAGTAGACACAAAACCGTCCTGTTTGCAGTAATTTACCCCTTAGACATTCAAATGTAACATCGTTTTCTGTTAGCGTTCCTACAAAACATTCTTTAAAGATTTTTAAAGCCAAACTATGGTATATAATATTGATTGGTGAAGCACTGTTATTCTATGTAATAATTTATAGTGCTTATTATAATTTACTAAGAACAACTAATATTTCTCAAAACAAAACTACGAGCCTTCAATAGGATATAGCTGATCTGTAATATTATAAGAGCATGGACAACAGTAGGTAAATTTCACAACCCATGTGGGACCTGAAAACTACAATTTTCCTTATAATTGAACCAATCACGAATATTCTGCTATCTATGTTGACAGACGGGTACTGTGACACGTAAATTGGTACGTGCGGAAGAGTTTGGGCCTTGGTAAAAAAGTAACTGGGAATATATCACATATTTACTAATTCATATTCAACATATTGACTTTAAGCATTAAGTCATATATGTGCTGTCTTGTGTGAGAACGGGTTGGAATGAACACACCCCTCTCGGGGAGATGTGGCAGCAAATTCACCGGGCCAAAGGGAATAAAACACCTAAAGCTCCACACCCCAAGGATCCTCAACAGGAAGCCGAAGTACTGGCAACCAGGTTTGCAGAGAGAGCAGCCAGCAATCAACTTCCACCAGGTGTATTAGCAGTACAGACCGGACTAGAGGAAGAAAGGTGGCACAGAATCCTTACAGCATGTGAAGAAGTCTCTGACACTAATGCCCCCTTCACACTGGATGAACTCAATAGGGCTAAGAAAAACTCCAAGGATACATCCCCTGGAGCCGACAAAATAACCTATAAAATGATTAGAAACCTCGGCCCAGAGGGAGACGCTGCATACCTAAGGATAATTAATTGAGCCTGGACTTCTCAAACTAGACCTTCTGCTTGGAATAGAGCAGACATAGTGCCGATCCCAAAACCCAAAGATCCAGCGAATCCCAGGCCCATCTCTCTCCAAAGCTGTGCAGCCAAGACGGCTGACAGAATGGCACTCAACAGACTGGAGTGGAAAATGCCTAAACTGCACCATGATATGTATGCCTATAGAAGAGGGGTTGGCACAGTGGAATGTATTACAACTCTGTTAGCCCACTTGAATGACAGACCAGGAATGCTGATATTCCTGGACCTCGAAAAAGCCTTTGAACTGGCTAGCGCCCCAGCTATTCTCTGCTGCCTCATTGACAAAGAGGTCAGAGGCAACCTGCTCTCCTGGACCAAAAAACTGTCTCATAAACAGAGAAGCAAGAGTAAAACTTCATGGCACAGTCTCTGAGTACAAAAGACATGAAAATGGTACACCGCAAGGAGGTATTCTTAGCCCTCTTCTCTTCAACTGTTTAATGGAAAGAATAATGAGGTTGAAACTCCCACATCACTGCAGGCTGCTAAACTACGCGGACGACTTTGTCATCATCATAAAAGGAAGGGATGCGGCGCGCCTTGCACCCAAATGCTTAGACTGCATCAGTAAAGAGGCAAAAACAGATTGGGATCAAACTCAACCCCTCAAAGTCAAAGGCCATGCCCATAAAAATAGCGAAGCCCAACATCCAACTCACTGTACAGGGTCAACCAATAGAATGGGTCGACACCTATCAGTATCTAGGAATCATCCTGGACACACACATGAATTTTAATGCTGAGGTCACTTACTTGAGAGAGCGAACTGCGGCCCAGACGGCAATCCTCAGGTCGCTAACCTCCCTTTCTGGAGGAGCCAATCTGCAAGTCCTTCGCACATACTATGTACAGGCAGTCAGATCAGTGATCGATTATGCCGCACCTGCACTCACAAATCTATCACACAAACAGTGGAAAAAGCTTGAAGTTGCCCAAAACAATGCTATGAGAGCTGCACTGGGAGCCCCCATGTGGACCATGCTTGAAACTCTTAGACTGGAGACGGGTTTGCCCTCTCTACAAGAAAGAATATCACAAAGGACAGCTACAATTATCAGTAAGATAATTATTTCTTCTGATCCAATCCCAGTACGGCAGGCCTTGGTGGTTGGACTAGGCCAAAACAATGGAAACTCTTGGGTTGCAAGAGCAGGAAAAGTCCTAAACAGACTACGTTTAAAAAACATGATTCTTGATAGAGAGGGTGATCATCCACACCCAAATTACACTCCTTCTGCGCCGTGGGAAGAGCCTACTTTCAAAATAGTAATAGAAAGTCTCCCAATGAAAAAGGCTGCCTATGATCCGACAATCCTAAGGCGCATAATAGAAGAGCAAATGTATAGCATAGCAGTAGCAGGAGCCACCCACATCTTCACAGACGGATCGGTGGACACAGAATATGAGAGTGCTGGCGCTGCTCTTTGCACGACCAGCGTTCAGGCATATTGGAGACTGGGAGGACTATAGTATCATCAACCCAAACTGAGCTGTTTGCCATACAACAGGCATTCGCATATGTGATTGCACAAAACACTCAAAAAGCAATCATACAAACAGACTCAAAAGCTGCACTTCAAATACTAGGACAAAAACAGTGGAAAGATAATGTGGAAATAATTACCACCATTTTGTATCTTGGAGCAGTCGCTAAAGGCAAAGGACTCAACATAACTTTAAACTGGATCCCATCCCATATTGGAATCCCATTAAATGAAAAAGCTGATGAAATTGCTAAATTGGCAACTCGTCATCCAGTGATACATAAAACAATTCAACCCAGCCTAGAGAACATAAAAAACATCATCACCAAAAAACTCTCACATCTCAACAAAGCCTACCTACACCAGAGAATAGCTGAAGGTTTGCCATCTGCAACATGGTATCTTCAGGCAACCAAATTAGAAAGGTTAAATATCCCACAAGGAATCCACAGGGCAATAGCAGTTAAATAAAATAAATAAATATGTTTATTCAGGTAAGGTACATACATACAAGTGATGTTACATTAATGGATTGATATATAGATAGAGCTAGTACATACAATGCCTAAAGCCACTATTACGCAATGCATTTCGGGCAAGAAAAACATTAATATCTAGAACTTAATACTAAGTGAGAATAAAGAATAAAAAGTGTTGAGAACAAATACAAATAAAGATAAAAAAAAAAGGGGGGGGAACATGACTGAAAAAGCAGCACAAATACAATAGGTTGACAGTGTTGATTAAAAAAATAGACATGGGTTGACAATAGAGGAGTGAGGTAGGTTACAGGGAATTTATTAGGTAGTTTTTAGTTTTATCTTAAACTGGTTGAGAGAGGTACAGTCTTTAACATGGTTGGGAAGGTCATTCCACATTCTGGGTCCCTTGATTTGTAGAGCATTTCTAGTTTGATTAAGTCATACTCTACGAATATCAAAACTGTATTTATTTCTGGTGTGGTGCTCATGGGTTCTGTTACAACCTTCAATGAAGCTTTTGAGGTCAGGATTGGCATTACAGTTCAGCGTTTTATATATGTATAATACACAAGAGAGAATGTGCAGTGACTTAATATCTAACATATTCAGAGATTTGAGTAAGGGTACCGAGTGATGTCTGGGGCCAGAGTTGGATATTGTCCTAATAGCAGCTTTGTGTTGGGTAATTAGAGGACGTAAATGACTTTGGGTAGTAGAACCCCAAGCACAAATACCATAGTTGAGGTATGGATAGATGAGGGAGTAATAGAGAGTTACCAGGGCAGAGCGGGGTACATAATATCTGATCTTAGAAAGAATGCCAACAGTTTTTGAAACTTTTTTTGATATATTTAGAATGTGTCCCTGGAAATTCAGCTTGTGGTCGATGAGAACGCCAAGGAATTTGCCATCTAATTTGTTACAAATTTGGGTATTGTTTATTTTGAGATTTATCTGATTAGAGGATTTATTGCCAAACAGAATATAAAACGTTTTGTCAATGTTAAGGGTGAGTTTGTTGGCAGTTAGCCAAAGATGGACTTTCTCTAGCTCAGTATTTACTGTGGCATTTAGAGCAAGGAGGTCAGGACTGGAGTAAATGAAGGTTGTGTCGTCAGCAAATAGAATTGGTTTGAGGTGTTGGGAGGCATTTGGAAGGTCATTAATGTAGATGAGAAAGAGGAGAGGGCCAAGTATGCTGCCCTGAGGAACACCAATGTTGATGGGTAGGGTGGGAGAAATTGTATTATTCACAGAAACATATTGGAGCCTGTCAGTAAGGTAAGATTTGAGGTATTGCAGGGAGTGTCCTCTGACTCCATAATGATGTAATTTAAGAAGGTTTTGGTGGTTGACAGTGTCAAAAGCCTTACGCAGGTCCACAAATAACCCAACAGGAAACTCCTTTTTATCAAGAGCTGCGTGAATTAAGTTAATCATACTAATAAGTGCATCGTTAGTGCTTTTTTTGGGTCTGAAGCCATATTGACAAGAGCTAAGTATATTGTGTTTGGCTAGAAAAGAGTAAAGCTGCTTGTAGATTAGTTTTTCGAATATTTTTGACAAGTTAGGCAGGATTGATATAGGTCTGTAGTTGTTAACATCTGTGAGATCACCACATTTGTGGACAGGGGTTACTCTTGCTTTTTTTAGAATGTTTGGAAAGGTTTGGAGTTCAAGTGACTTGTTGAAGAGCAATGCAATAGCAGGGGCTAAAGATCTGGAGTTTTTTTTGTAAATTAAAGTTGGTATCTCCTCGAGGGCACTAGACTTGGTTTTAGGGGAAAGGATTATCTCAGTGACATCAGTGGAACTAGTAGGCTTTAGGTACAGAGACTGTGGATAGTTACCTGTAAGATAGTCCTTAACATCAGTACAGGAAGATGGAATATCATTTGCAAGGGATGACCCAATGGAAGAGAAGAACCTATTGAACTCAATAGCAGAATCAGAGGCTGAAAGCTGACCAACGTTATTGGAAAGGAGTGTTGGTTTGTTATTTAAAATCTTCTTTGATCCCAATATTTGTGAAATTGTGCTCCAAGTTTTTTTAATGTTGCTCTTTATTTGGGTAAATTTATCTTCATAGTAATTAGTTTTGGCTCGTCTAATTATTTTAGATAGCAATGACGAGTAATTCTTTGAGAATTCTTTGGAGACTCTTCCTAACCTATACTTCTTCTCAAGGTCCTGTTTTTTGTTAATGGATTTAAGTATTCCCTTTGTAAGCCAAGGATTGTTATGCCTTTTGCTTGTGACTTGTTTTGTAAGCATAGGACAGTGGGTGTTATAAAGGCTAAGAGTTGTTTGTAGAAAAGATTGCACTGCTAGGTTGATGGGTCACATGTTACCTAACTCGGACTCCCAGTTGACATTATCAGCAGCAGTTATAAAAATGTTTATAGCAGTTTCATTGTGCAGCCTAAAGCTTAACTCCCTTGTCTCTAGAGGTGGTTTGCTAATGTTAGTTAAGAGAAATGTGGGGTAATGGTCTGTA
This sequence comes from Procambarus clarkii, assembly GCF_040958095.1. Taxonomy (NCBI): domain Eukaryota; kingdom Metazoa; phylum Arthropoda; class Malacostraca; order Decapoda; family Cambaridae; genus Procambarus; species Procambarus clarkii. Next base: position 32,250,226 of record NC_091204.1, on the reverse strand, counting down.
GTGCTATCGGTGATTCTACCTGAAGTAAGCGGAGAGGTTATGTTGGTCCAGATGTGATCTAGAGTCGTAGCAGTACTATCAGTGATTCTAGTAGGTCTAGTGATTAAGGGTATGAGGAAGCAGGAATTCATACAGTTGAGGAAGCTAACAGCAGTAGGGTGTTCAGGCTCGCAGAGGTCAATATTAAAGTCCCCTGCGATAATTAGATGGTTTTTGTTCAGTCTGTTATCTAGTATTAGATTTCTAAGGTTTGAGTTGAATTCAGACACATCAGTGTTAGGAATTCTATAGACTGCACCCACAGACAGGACAGACTCGGTACCCTTGACTCTGAAACTGGCGAAGATATACTCCCCACAGCAGTCTCTAGTTCTAATTATTTTTAAGCATGTTAGTTCTTGGTGGTAGTAAAGAGCAGTACCACCACCTCTCTGCATTTGACGACAGTTGTGAATTGCCGAGTAGTTAGGCATGTTAAAGAGTTGAGTAGTATCCTCTTTCAACCACGTTTCAGTAAGTATAATAAAAGAGAATTTGTTGTCAATAGTTTCAATCAAGGCACTAACATCATCGAAGTGTTTACCTAGGGATCTAACGTTCAAGTTGATTACAGAGATATTGTGATTATCTGTTAATACATTGTTTACATCATGTGCTGTAAAATATCTGCAATTTTGATCATTGAAGTGATGATTGTCATAGATAGTGGATAAGAGGTTTAGTTCTGGGTCTATACTTGTCTGCATAAAAAGGCTGTTTGCAGGAAAACAAGGCAAGAATGGCAAATTACAAAATAGAAAACAAAGAAAAAAGTAGATTAAAAATTCTAAAGTAAAATAAACTTAATGGTAATTTTAAGTAAAAAGAAAAAAAACTTAATGGGAACTAGGAATGTAAAAAATTAACTAAAATAATTAATAACAATAGATGACCAAAAAAGTAAAAAAACAATTATGAAACCTATAAAATGAAACGCTTGCTTACTATACTATTATAAGTACACTATAGTTGAATACTAAAGTTACACTAAAACAAACCGAGGTAGTTTAAATAGAGATACACTCAATAACACTGGATAATGAAGTTAATACTAGAGGACACAGGCAAAGCCAGTGTACTATGGAACATGGGAGTAAAAAGAAAAAAGACAATAATAAAGATGACAATATTATTCTTTTTTTTTTTAACTAAAGTTAAAACCTTTTGAAGGGAAAGGCAGAGCTAAAGTACACATAGGTAGTTAAATGAGATTATAATTTGAATTCAGGCTATACAGCAGATATCCCACAGTCATTGAGGAAAGAATTAAGGTGAGCTTCTGTGGTTATTGAATAGGTTTTTCCAGTGTCAGTCCTCCTAGCTATAATTTTACCATCTCGCACAAAACAGTGTTTGATTGACGGGGAATTTTTGCAGAAACCACGCAGTTTAAAAAAGAGATTCTGCCTGCACCTGGTCAGACATTCATTCACATAAACAGTGGATTTACTAGAGACTGCAGATGAGATAAGAATAGTTTTGTTATATATACTTGTTATTCGTTGACATGCGTTTGCTACTTAAACTACCATGTACTGTACTTATGTAAAATCTCCCATGTCTCTTCGCTCGGCTTAGACTCGGTTACAAGTATCACTGGGAATTCTCATTATCTGCTGATGTAGACCTGACCAAATGTAAACTGTCAACAAAATTATTCGCACACCCTCAGTCACTATGTGATGTCTTGCCTACAGTAAGCAAATGCTGGATACTTCGTTAAGATTTCGGGCAGCACATCATTATGAATGAAGTACTTACACATTTCTTGGACACTATTGATGGTGTTATCTCTAAATTCAGCGATTTTTTCACATTCCATTATATGATGACGCAAAGTATGCGAATAGTTCTGCTGACAGAGTTTACATTTAGTCAACTCTACCCTTATTAATATCCCCCTGTGTTATGTTCATTCATAGAATCACTTGATCCATCGTCCAGGCCACGTAACCCAAATTACACTGGTAATAGCACTTATGCTTATTATAATGATTCTAAATTGCATGTACTAAAACGCACTGCCAGAAGAATTAATTGGACTAGCTTATAGAAGGACCCGCACTGCTGAAATGCTTAAGCTCTTTCAAGCGGCTCTGGCTGAGGCCAGGGAACGTATGGTAGAGCTGAGGCAGACAGACTGGGAAACTTTTGTCAGTGGTCTCAATTCTCACACGCCGATCGACTTGGAGAAACTATGAACATGTTTGCCATAAAATTTTCGTTTTCTCTAATAGTCAAAAGCCTATTTGAGAGAACGGCATTGTATTGGATCTTCGTGGTATAACTATTGTTTTGTTGACACGACGAGGGTAATTAATCGACGTAGGTTTTTTTGTTTGTTGCCGGTCTAACGCATCCTTGTTTGACATTTTATACATATGTTCTTGTATAACATTCTATTACGAACACATTGGTACAAAAATGAAATACGTACATTGAAAATTAAGGTCAGGACAGTGAAAAGAATAAACTTTTCAAAACTAATTTCGTCGATGTGCAGTAACGGGTAACACTTCACCCACTTCCCACACTCTTGAAGGTGGGCGCGATCATGATTCTACATTTATATGCTATGTCCGTGTAGGGAATTTTATTGCGATTTTAGTGATACCAAATTTAATGCTGTAGAACAAGTATCGAGTTTACAACCCTGAAAAGAATAGAAACATTTCGTCGCTGTTTGGAGCTCACGGCTAGTGATCAATGTATAGTTATTCATTTGCGGCCGGTCTAACGCATCCTTGTGTGACATTTTATACATATGTTCTTGTAGAACAGTCTATTGCGAACACATTGGGCGCTGCCCAATAAACTCGCCCTTCGGAGCAAAATTTAAATTTTTTTTTTTTAATCTTGATGGAACATAAAATGGCCGCCTGTGTTTATGCTGTCGTCAGCTGAGGCTGTGACGTCACAGGTAAGGGAAGCACGTACTGCGCATTAATGCCTCCATCCCTCGTTATTTATTTATTTATTTATTTATTTATTTATTTATTTATTTATTTATTTATTTATTTATTTATTTATTTATTTATTATATTTATTTATATATATACAAAAACGTACATTGGGGGTTAAGAGACAACATAGAGTTTAAGTTGGAATTACAATCTTGTAAAGCCACTAGCTATATATAGCGTTTCGGGCAAGTCCTTAAACAAACAAAGTTTTAGAGAAATAATTAGGAGTAAAATTGATAAAAAGTGTTTAACAGGTACATTACAGCTTTACTTTACAAGTACAGATGACTTTAAGCAGGATAATTACAGTAAAATTGTCAAAAAATTTTTTTACAGGTACGATGCAAGAATTTTCGACACAAAAGCAGATCAGAACAATACACAATAATGAACAAGGAATCCTAAGTACAATTAGGAAAACATCTCAGGGTTATACATTGGATTACTGAAGCACAATATGAGGATCATTACAAGGAGTAATGCAGTAGAATATGCACTCATATTCTATTATTAAGTTAATATTAAGTTCCTTCCTCATGTTAAGTATCTTTGTGGTACTAGGGACATCCAAGGATTATCTTCAAGGCTTCGTTCTGCAAGTTTTCAAGCCCTTTAAGCTTTCTTTCAGTCATCAAGGCAAGCACAGGTGCAGCATAATCCACTAAAGATCTGATGTATGCAAGGTACATCATTTTGACAATTGTGACATTGGCACCATAGCCTGAGTGATAACCTGCAACATCTCCAAGAGGGCTTATGGAGCCTCTCTTTATACTGACGACAGAGTTTGAATACAACAGGACAATACAAGGCCAAGGTATTTGAATCTGTTAACATAGTCAAGCTGGGAGCCATCATACAGTTACATCTTGCGAACAGCTCCTCCCTGCCTGGGTGGACACCCGTTTAGTATCTTTGTTTCCTCTGCTGAGATATGCCTAAACCTAAGTCCTGACATAAGACTAATACAGAGTTAAGAGTGTTCTGCATGTTAGCATAACAAGTAGTGTGTATCATTATATCATCAGCATACCCAGTAGTGTGTATCATTATATCATCATGTATGATGATACATGATACAAGGGGGTCTAAATTGATCGATCGAACGATCTAAATTGGGTACTGAAATATGGTCAAAAGATTGGGGGAGGCCGTTTAATTCTGACAAATGTAAGGTTTAGAGGATAGGTAATGACAATAGAGTTAGAAGCAAAAGGCAACATGAAAAACACATGGAAAACCATCTCTAATATCCTAGGAACTAAACAACACTCCCACAACCAGATAACACTCTCTAAGTATGGCCTTACACCATCAACTGACTTAGAAATGGCAAATGAATTTAATAGCTTCTTTTCATCAGTTGGTGCTAATCTTGCCAGTAAAATCCCACAGACTCAGACACATATCAACACATATCTCTCAGGCAGCTATCCAAACTATCTTCTCCTCTCACCAGTCAGCCCGACAGATGTTGTGTCCATCATACACTCACTAAAAACCAAAGCTGGGAACACCAGTAAAATCCCATCCATTGTATACAAGAGCGCCTCCCATGCCCTTGCGCCACCTATAGCTCTGCTGTTCAACAAATCCCTTGAGTGTCATACCTTTCCTGATATCCTTAAAAAAGCAAGAGTAACGCCAGTTCATAAAGGAGGTAATCCGGCAGACATAAACAATTATAGACCAATATCAAACCTACCCATACTATCAAAAATATTTGAAAACATTATCTACAAACAGCTCTACTCCTACCTCGTAAAATTTGACATTCTTAGCCCTTGTCAGTTTGGCTTCCGCTCCCAAAAGAGTACCAACGACGCAATTATTAGTCTCCTTGATATAATTTACTCTGCCCTTGACAAAAATAAGTTTCCGATTGGACTCTTCATTGACCTGTGAAAGGCCTTTGATACTGTTAATCACAATTACCTCTTATGTAAACTCCATCATTATGGAATCTGAGGCCATACACTGGACTATATCCAATCCTATCTTAGTGATAGACACCAATGTGTAGCCATCAATAATATAACCTCTTCCATTCTACCAATAACCGTTGGAGTGCCACAGGGCAGCATTTTGGGACCTCTCTTATTTCTTATATACATCAATGATCTGCCTAATGTCTCTAACATTCTGAAACCTATTTTGTTTGCTGATGATACTACCCTCATCTACTCTAACCCCAACTCACATACACTAAATAATGTTGTTAATAATGAACTAAAAAAATTCCACTTATGGATGTCAACCAACAAACTAACACTTAACATAGAAAAGACCTACTACATCTTATTTGGAAGCAAATCTACAAATGCAATTAAGCTTCAGATAGACAATGTAAACATTAGCAATAAAAATGATGGAAAGTTTCTTGGCCTATTCCTAGACAAGAGACTCAACTTCAGTACCCACATACAACACATAACTAAGAAAGTCTTTAAAACAGTTGGTATACTCTCAAAAATCAAATATTATGTACCTAACTCTGCTCTTATCTCTCTATATTATGCACTAGTCTATCCCTATCTTAATTATGGTATCTGTGCATGGGGTTCAACCACTGCAAACCACCTCAAGTCCATCATCACCCAGCAAAAATCTGCTATCAGAATAATAACAAATTCTGCTTTCAGACAACACACAGCCCCCTTGTTTAACTCCCTAAACATGCTAAACATAATCTCACTCCACAAATTCTCTTGTGTCAACTACATTTACAAAACTCTGTTCTTAAATGTAACCATGCTCTGAAACTTTCCCTGGACAGATGTAATGGGACCCATTATCACCACACCAGAAATAAATATCTCTTTGATATCCCCAGAGTTAAACTTAATCTGTGTAAACACTCTATGCAAATAAAGGGACCCAGTCTATGGAACTCACTCCCTAGTGAATTGAAAAGCTGTCCAACTTTTGCATCATTCAAAAACAATACTAAAAAGTACCTAATTTCATCTTCATAGTTTTTTACCTTTTGGTTTAAATTGCACTGTATCTATTGCTACCCAATCTCCCAATCTTTATGTACCCAATCTGAACATCTTTATCATTGTGATCATTGCTGTCTTCTTATATGTGCTGTCAATCTGCTGTATGGTGTCTATTAATCTTGTTTAAATTACCAATCAAGCTGTCAATGTAATCAATCAGAGCGTTAATATACCAATGTGCTTTAATATACTTACTAATCTCTCTCATCTAATTTTTTTCTTGTAATGTATTTGTTATCATTTTATTAATTCTGATAGAATTTACCTACCTAAAATTATCTGTTAGATTAAGGACCTGCCCGAAACGCTGCGCGTACTAGTGGCTTTACAAGAGTGTAAATACTGTACTATGCTATGTATTCTCACAAACCCAATGTACCTTCTTGTATATAAATAAATAAATAAATGAATAAATTAGGTAGTGCCTAGTTTTTATCTTAACACTTTCTCGCTCTTGGCAAACCAAAAAAAACTTGCCCCAAGTGCCCACAGCGTTTCCGGTGATCGAGCTTCAACACTGAAAAGTGTATACTCTTTTTACTGTCCTGACCTTAATTTTTGATGTAGGTATTTTATTTTTGTACCAATATGTTCGCAATAGAATTTTCTAGAAAAACATAAGTATAAAATGTCACCAAAGCATGAGTTAGACCAGCCCTAAATAAAGAACTCTGTCGATCACTAGCCGTGAGCGCCAAATAGCGACGAAATGTTTCTATTCTCTTCAGGGTTGTCAACTCCACTCTTGTCCTACAGCTTTAAATTTGGTTTCACTGAGACCGCAATAAAATTCCCTACACGGAAAAATGCTTATAAATGTAGAATCATGACCGCGGCCCACCCGCAAGAGTGTGGGAAGTGGCGGAAGTGTTTCCTGTTACTGCACACCCGACGGCACATCGGCGAAACCCCTATTGAAAAGTGTATATTCTTTTCACTGTCCTGACCTCAGTTTTCGATGTACGTACTTAATTTTTCTACCAATGTGTTTGCAATAGAATATTCTAGAAGAACATATGTATAAAATGTCACACAAAGATGCGTTAGACCGGCACCAAATAAAAAACTAGATCGATTACACTCGTCGTGTAAACAATACAATGGTCTTACCACGATGATGTCGTTCTCCCAAATAGGCTTTGTGGCTATTAGAGAAAACGAAAATTTCATGGCTAACATGTTTATACTATCCCCAAGTCGATCGAATAAGAATTGGATCTTATAGAAATATTTTTTCAAATGCCACTTGAGCGCGGCATTTGGGTGCATTCAAGGGAAAAATATATGTCGCGCTCAGGCGACATATGGGTGCGAAAGTGTACTGGTTGAGAGAGGTAGTCTTTAACATGATTGGGAAGGTCATTCCACATTCTGGGTCCCTTGATTTGTAGTGCATTTCTGGTTTGATTAAGTCGTACTCTTGGAATATCAAAAAGGTATTTGTCTTTATTGTGTATTGTTATTATTGTGTATTATTTTGATCTGCTTTTGTGTCAAAATTTCTTCAAATTACCTGTAATCATTTTTTGTTGATATTACTGTAAATATTCTACTTAAAATTATCTGTTCCTGTAAAGAAAAGCTGTAAAATACCTGCTAACATTTTTTATCAATTTTACTGTTAATTTGTCAAAAAAATTCTGCTAGTTTAAGGACTTGCCCGAAACGCTATGCGTGCTAGTGGCTTTACAAGAATGTTAATTTAACTTATTTTCTATATTCTCTGTTAAACCCCAATGTAACTTCTTGTATATAAATAAATAAATAAATAAATACTCCAGAGAATCTGTATAAGTCTCTGGTGCGCCCCCGCCTGGATTATTGCATACAGGCATTGAGACCTTATCTTCAGAAAGACATAGCTGCTCTGGAGAAGATGCAACACCGGGCAACAAAAATCATACCAGAGCTTAGTCATCTCTCGTATCAGGAAGGGTTGAGGGCCACTGGGCTGACAACACGACAATAGGCAACATGAAAGGCACATGGAAAACCATCTCTAGTATCCTAGGAACTAAACAACACTCACATAACCAAATAAAACTCTATAACGATGGCTATACACCGTCATCTGATATAGAAATGGCAAAAGAATTTAATAGCTTCTTTTCATCGGTTGGTTTTCATCTTGCCAGAAAAATCCCACAGACTCAGACACATGTATGGCTGTGAAACTGTGTATGGCTGACTCCATACACAGTTTCAAATGTAGATATGATAGAGCCCAGTAGGCTCAGGAATCTGTACACCAGTTATTAATAAATAAATAAATAAATAAATAAATGTTTATTTAGGTAAGGTACATACATACAAGAGATTTTACAAAGTTTGTTGGATTAATAGATAGAGCTAGTACATACAATGCCTAAAGCCACTATTACACAAAGCGTTTCGGGCAGGAAAAACATTAATGACTAAAGCTTAATACTAATGGGAATAAGGAATAAAATGTGTTGGGAACAAATAAAAATAGAGGTAAAAGAGGGGGGAACATGGCTGAAAAAGCAGCACAAATACAATTACAAATTATTACAGACAATTACATTCAAACAGCGTTGTTTTGAAAAAAAAACAGACATGGGTTGACAATATAGGGGTAAGGTAGGTTACAGGGAATTTATTAGGTAGTGCTTCGTTTTTATCTTAAACTGGTTGAGAGAGGTACAGTCTTTAACATGGTTGGGAAGGTCATTCCACATTCTGGGTCCCTTGATTTGAAGAGCATTTCTAGTTTGATTAAGTCGTACTCTAGGAATATCAAAACTATTTATTTCTGGTGTGGTGCTCATGGGTTCTGTTACAACCTTCAATGAATCTTTTGAGGTCACGATTGGCATTACAGTTCAGCGTTATATATATGTATAATACACATGAGAGAATGTGCAATGACTTAATATCTAACATATTCAGAGATTTGAGTAGGGGTACCGAGGTATGTCTGGGGCTAGAGTTGGATATTGTCCTAATAGCAGCTTTGTGTTGAGTAATTAGAGGACGTAAATGATTTTGGGTAGTAGAACCCCAAGCACAAATACCATAGTTGAGATATGGATAGATGAGGGAGTAATAGAGAGTCACCAGGGCAGGGCGGGGTACACAATATCTGATCTTAGAAAAAATGCTAACAGTTTTTGAAACTTTTTTTGATATATTTAGAATGTGTCCCTGGAAATTCAGCTTATGGTCGATGAGAACGCCAAGGAATTTGCCATCTAATTTGTTACAAATTTGGGTATTGTTTATTTTGAGATTTATTTGATTAGAGGATTTATTGCCAAACAGAATATAAAACGTTTTGTCAATGTTAAGGGTGAGTTTGTTGGCAGTTAGCCAAAGATGGACTTTCTCTAGCTCAGTATTTACTGTGGCATTTAGAGTAAAGGGGTCAGGACTGGAGTAAATGAAGGTTGTGTCATCAGCAAATATAATTGGTTTGAGGTGTTGGGAGGCATTTGGAAGGTCATTAATGTAGATGAGAAAGAGGAGAGGGCCAAGTATGCTGCCCTGAGGAACACCAATGTTGATGGGTAGGGTGGGAGAAATTGTATTATTCACAGAAACATACTGGAGCCTGTCAGTAAGATAAGATTTGAGGTATTGCAGGGAGTGTCCTCTGACTCCATAATGATGTAATTTAAGAAGAAGGTTTTGGTGGTTGACAGTGTCAAAAGCCTTACGCAGGTCCACAAATAACCCAACAGGGAACTCCTTTTTATCAAGAGCTGCGTGAATCAAGTTAATCATACTAATAAGTGCATCGTTAGTGCATTTTTGGGTCTGAAGCCATATTGACAAGAGCTAAGTATATTGTGTTTGGCTAGAAAAGAGTAAAGCTGCTTGTAGATTAGTTTTTCGAATATTTTTGACAAGTTAGGCAGGATTGATATAGGTCTGTAGTTGTTAACATCTGTGAGATCACTACATTTGTGGACAGGGGTTACTCTTGCTTTTTTTAGAATGTCTGGAAAGGTTTGGAGTTCAAATGACTTGTTGAAGAGGAATGCAATAGAAGGGCTAAAGATCTGGAGGCTTTTTTGTAAACTAAAGTTGTATCTCCTCGAGGGCACTAGACTTGGTTTTAAGGGAAAGGATTATCTCATTGACATCAGTGGAACTAGTAGGCTTTAGGTACAGAGACTGTGGATAGTTACCTGTAAGATAGTCCTTAACATCAGTACTGGAAGATGGAATATCATTTGCAAGGGATGACCCAATGGAAGAGAAGAACCTATTGAACTCGATAGCAGAATCAGAGGCTGAAAGCTGACCAACGTTATTGGACAGGAGTGTTGGTTATTTAAAATCTTCTTTGATCCCAATATTTGTGAAATTGTGCTCCAAGTTTTTTTAATGTTGCTCTTTATTTGGGTAAATTTATCTTCATAGTATTTAGTTTTTGGCTCGTCTAATTATTTTAGATAGCAATAACGAGTAATTCTTTGAGAATTCTTTGGAGATGGTTCCTAACCTATACTTCTTCTCAAGGTCGTGTTTTTTGTTAATGGATTTAAGTATTCCCTTTGTAAGCCAAAGTAAGTAAGTAAGTAATTATCAAAAGAAGGCACCAAACCGGGAAGGCTATGTAGCACCATCAAATACGCAAAATAATCAGAGGGCGCTAAATATCACCAAGGATGCCAATACGAGAACAAAAACGCATAAGGCGAACGATATCAAAAGTATCCGAGTCACCAAGAATTCTATCAAGGGACAGGTGACCGCGAGGGGCGGTCGGAAAGCAAGACACACGCTCGTCCTGGAAGTCAGGACATTCAAGAAGGACATGCACGACCGTAAGAGGGACAATGCAACTAGGACAATAAGGAGCAGGGCGGCGCTCCATCAAGTGACCATGGGTTAAGCGAGTATGGCCAATACGCAACCTCGCCAGAGCTGTTTCCCACCGCCGGTTACGGTGGAAGGAGGACGGCCACGAGGAAACACAACATTTAAGAGTACGTAGCTTGTTACCAGTAACAGACAACCAAGAAGCCTGCCAACGGGTAAGGACTGAGGAATGGATAACCGGGTAAAAGTCGGAATACGGAATGCCTTTATGAGAGATGGGACAAGAGCGGACAGCTTCCTTAGCGGCAGCATCCGCACGCTCATTTAAAGACACGCCAATATGGCTGGGAACCCAACAAAACTCAACCGACTTAAATTTACTGTGAACGAGAAACAGCCAATGCTGGATCTCGACAACTACTGGATGAACTGGATTAAAGCACCCGAGAGCCATGAGGGCACTACGAGAGTCAACAACAACCACAAAGGAAGACTGACAACGAGAAAGCAGGAGACGAAGAGCATAGAGAATAGCATAAAGTTCCGTGTAAGCCAAAGATTGTTAAGCCTTTTGTTTGTGACTTGTTTTGTAAGCATAGGACAGTGGGTGTTATAAAGGCTAAGAGTTGTTTGTAGAAAAGATTGCACTGCTAGGTTGATGTCCCCTATGTTACCTAACTTGGACTCCCAGTTGACATTATCAGCAGCAGTTATAAAATTGTTTATAGCAGTTTCATTGTGCAGCCTAAAGCTTAACTCCCTTGACTCAAGAGGTGGTTTGATAATGTTAGTTAAGAGAAATGTGGGGTAATGGTCTGTAGTGCTATCAGTGATTATATCTGAAGTAAGCGGAGAGGTTATGTTGGTCCAGATGTGATCTAGAGTCGTAGCAGTACTATCAGTGATTCTAGTTGGTCTAGTGATTAAGGGTATGAGGAAGCAGGAATTCATATAGTTGAGGAAGCTAACAGCAGTAGGGTGTTCAGGCTCGCAGAGGTCAATATTAAAGTCCCCTGCGATAATTAGATGGTTTTTGTTCAGTCTGTTATCTAGTATTAGATTTCTAAGGTTTGAGTTGAATTCAGACACATCAGTGTTAGGAATTCTATAGACTGCACCCACAGACAGGACAGACTCGGTACCCTTGACTCTGAAACTGGCGAAGATATACTCCCCACAGCAGTCTCTAGTTCTAATTATTTTTAGGCATGTTAGTTCTTGGTGGTAGTAAAGAGCAGTACCACCACCTCTCTGCATTTGACGACAGTTGTGAATTGCCGAGTAGTTAGGCATGTTAAAGAGTTGAGTAGTATCCTCTTTCAACCACGTTTCAGTAAGTATAATAAAAGAGAATTTGTTGTCAATAGTTTCAATCAAGGCACTAACATCATCGAAGTGTTTACCTAGGGATCTAACTTTCAAGTTGATTACAGAGATATTGTGATTATCTGTTAATACATTGTTTACATCATGTGCTGTAAAACATCTGCAATTTTGATCATTGAATTGATGATTGTCATAGATAGTGGATAAGAGGTTTAGTTTTGGGTCTATACTTGTCTGCATAAAAATGGAATGCATTAGGAAGTGATGTGGTGGAGGCTGACTCCATACACAGTTTCAAGTGTAGATATGATAGAGCCCGATAGGCTCAGGCACCTGTACACCTGTTGATTGACGGTTGAGAGGCGGGACCAAAGAGCCAGAGCTCAACCCCCGCAAACACAACTAGGTGAGTACAACTAGGTGAGTACACACCATGGTCCAGTATGGTAATATCACAACACACCATGGACCAGTATGGTAATACCACAACACACCATGGACCAGTATGGTAATATCACAACACACCATGGTCCAGTATGGTAATATCACAACACACCATGGACCAGTATGGTAATACCACAACACACCATGGACCAGTATGGTAATATCACAACACACCATGGTCCAGTATGGTAATATCACAACACACCATGGACCAGTATGGTAATATCACAACACACCATGGTCCAGTATGGTAATATCACAACACACCATGGACCAGAATGGTAATATCACAACACACCATGGACCAGTATGATAATATCACAACACACCATGGACCAGTATGGTAATATCACAACACACCATGGTCCAGTATGGTAATATCACAACACACCATGGACCAGTATGGTAATATCACAACACACCATGGTCCAGTATGGTAATATCACAACACACCATGGTCCAGTATGGTAATATCACAACTTACCTGAGTGATTGTGAGGTGATGGTGATATAGCAGTGATAGTAATATAATAAAGATAGTGTGATAGTGATATTGAGGTGGTGACAGTGAGGTGATGGTAATATATCTGTGATAGTGAGGTTATCTTGAGATAATTTCGGGGCTTTTTAGTGTCCCCGCGGCCCGGTCCTCGACCAGGCCTCCACCCCCAGGAAGCAGCCCGTGACAGCTGACTAACACCCAGGTACCTATTTTACTGCTAGGTAACAGGGGCATAGGGTGAAAGAAACTCTGCCCATTGTTTCTCGCCGGCGCCTGGGATCGAACCCAGGACCACAGGATCACAAGTCCAGCGTGCTGTCCGCTCGGTCGACCGGCTCCTTAGTGAGGTGATATAGCTGTGATAGTGAGGCGATGATGATATGACAGTGATGGTGTGATGATGGTGATATAGCAGTGATGGTGAGGTAGTGGTGCTGTAACAGTGATAGTGATATATCAGTAAATGTAAGGAGGAAATATATTAGAATGAGGAGATATGACCCCAAATGTGGGTCCTGAGGTGATGGTGATATATAGAGGTGATAGTGAAGCTATAGTGATACAGCATTGATAGGTTGCAGTATTGAGAAGATATAGCATTGATGGTGATACAGCCGTGATTGTCAGGCATATGATACCAAAGTATAAATACCAAAGTGTTAAATACCTAAGATAGTGAAGTTATGATGATATAGTGATAAAGGTGTGTCATTAAATAACATTGGCATCAAAACACGCAGTCCATGGTGATGCAGGAGTGATAGTGATGATGGTGGTACAGTGAACTAGAGTGGCAGCACAACACCACAGTAGTGATGGTGATGGTACAGTGAACTAGAGTGGCAGCACAACACCACAGTAGTGATGGTACAGTGAACTAGAGTGGCAGCACAGCACCACAGTAGTGATGGTGGTGGTACAGTGAACTAGAGTGGCAGCACAACACCACAGTAGTGATGGTGGTGGTACAGTGAACTATAGTGGCAGCACAACAGCACAGTAGTGATGGTGATGGTACAGTGAACTAGAGTGGCAGCACAACACCACAGTAGTGATGGTGGTGGTACAGTGAACTAGAGTGGCAGCAAAACACCACAGTAGTGATGGTGATGGTACAGTGAACTAGAGTGGCAGCACAACACCACAGTAGTGATGGTACAGTGAACTAGAGTGGCAGCACAACACCACAGTAGTGATAGTGATGGTACAGTGAACTAGAGTGGCAGTACAACACCACAGTAGTGATGATGATGGTACAGTGAACAAGAGTGGCAGCACAACACCACAGTAGTGATGGTACAGTGAACTAGAGTGGCAGCACAACACCACAGTAGTGGTGGTACAGTGAACTAGAGTGGCAGCACAACTCCAAAGTAGTGATGGTGATGGTACAGTGAACTAGAGTGGCAGCACAACACCACAGTAGTGATGGTGGTGGTACAGTGAACTAGAGTGGCAGCACAACACCACAGTAGTGATGGTGGTGGTACAGTGAACTAGAGTGGCAGCACAACACCACAGTAGTGATGGTACAGTGAACTAGAGTGGCAGCACAACACCACAGTAGTGATGGTGATGGTACAGTGAACTAGAGTGGCAGCACAACACCACAGTAGTGATGGTGGTGGTACAGTGAACTAGAGTGGCAGCACAACACCACAGTAGTGATGGTACAGTGAACTAGAGTGGCAGCACAACACCACAGTAGTGATGGTGGTGGTACAGTGAACTAGAGTGGCAGCACAACACCACAGTAGTGATGGTACAGTGAACTAGAGTGGCAGCGCAACACCACAGTAGTGATGGTACAGTGAACTAGAGTGGCAACACACCACCACAGTAGTGATGGTGGTGGTACAGTGAACTAGAGTGGCAGCACAACACCACAGTAGTGATGGTGATGGTACAGTGAACTAGAGTGGTAGCACAACACCACAGTAGTGATGGTGGTGGTACAGTGAACTAGTGTGGCAGCACAACACCACAGTAGTGATGGTGGTGGCACAGTGAACTAGAGTGGCAGCACAACACCACAGTAGTGATGGTGATGGTACAGTGAACTAGAGTGGCATCACAACACCACAGTAGTGGTGGTACAGTGAACTAGAGTGGCAGCACAACACCACAGTAGTGATGGTGATGGTACAGTGAACTAGAGTGGCATCACAACACCACAGTAGTGATGGTACAGTGAACTAGAGTGGCAGCACAACACCACAGTAGTGGTGGCACAGTGAACTAGAGTGGCAGCACAACACCACAGTAGTGATGGTGATGGTACAGTGAACTAGAGTGGCATCACAACACCACAGTAGTGATGGTACAGTGAACTAGAGTGGCAGCACAACACCACAGTAGTGGTGGTACAGTGAACTAGAGTGGCAGCACAACTCCAAAGTAGTGATGGTGATGGTACAGTGAACTAGAGTGGCAGCACAACACCACAGTAGTGATGGTGGTGGTACAGTGAACTAGAGTGGCAGCAAAACACCACAGTAGTGATGGTGATGGTACAGTGAACTAGAGTGGCAGCACAACACCACAGTAGTGATGGTACAGTGAACTAGAGTGGCAGCACAACACCACAGTAGTGATAGTGATGGTACAGTGAACTAGAGTGGCAGTACAACACCACAGTAGTGATGATGATGGTACAGTGAACAAGAGTGGCAGCACAACACCACAGTAGTGATGGTACAGTGAACTAGAGTGGCAGCACAACACCACAGTAGTGATGGTGGTGGTACAGTGAACTAGAGTGGCAGCACAACACCACAGTAGTGATGGTACAGTGAACTAGAGTGGCAGCGCAACACCACAGTAGTGATGGTACAGTGAACTAGAGTGGCAACACACCACCACAGTAGTGATGGTGGTGGTACAGTGAACTAGAGTGGCAGCACAACACCACAGTAGTGATGGTGATGGTACAGTGAACTAGAGTGGTAGCACAACACCACAGTAGTGATGGTGGTGGTACAGTGAACTAGTGTGGCAGCACAACACCACAGTAGTGATGGTGGTGGCACAGTGAACTAGAGTGGCAGCACAACACCACAGTAGTGATGGTGATGGTACAGTGAACTAGAGTGGCATCACAACACCACAGTAGTGGTGGTACAGTGAACTAGAGTGGCAGCACAACACCACAGTAGTGATGGTGATGGTACAGTGAACTAGAGTGGCATCACAACACCACAGTAGTGATGGTACAGTGAACTAGAGTGGCAGCACAACACCACAGTAGTGGTGGTACAGTGAACTAGAGTGGCAGCACAACACCACAGTAGTGATGGTACAGTGAACTAGAGTGGCAGCACAACACCACAGTAGTGATGGTACAGTGAACTAGAGTGGCAGCACAACACCACAGTAGTGATGGTACAGTGAACTAGAGTGGCAGCACAACACCACAGTAGTGATGGTACAGTGAACTAGAGTGGCAGCACAACATCACAGTAGTGATGGTGATGGTACAGTGAACTAGAGTGGCAGCACAACACCACAGTAGTGATGGTGGTGGTACAGTGAACTAGAGTGGCAGCACAACACCACAGTAGTGATGGTGATGGTACAGTGAACTAGAGTGGCAGCACAACACCACAGTAGTGATGGTACAGTGAACTAGAGTGGCAGCGCAACACCACAGTAGTGATGGTACAGTGAACTAGAGTGGCAACACACCACCACAGTAGTGATGGTGGTGGTACAGTGAACTAGAGTGGCAGCACAACACCACAGTAGTGATGGTGATGGTACAGTGAACTAGAGTGGTAGCACAACACCACAGCAGTGATGGTGGTGGTACAGTGAACTAGTGTGGCAGCACAACACCACAGTAGTGATGGTGGTGGCACAGTGAACTAGAGTGGCAGCACAACACCACAGTAGTGATGGTGATGGTACAGTGAACTAGAGTGGCATCACAACACCACAGTAGTGATGGTGATGGTACAGTGAACTAGAGTGGCATCACAACACCACAGTAGTGATGGTACAGTGAACTAGAGTGGCATCACAACACCACAGTAGTGATGGTACAGTGAACTAGAGTGGCAGCACAACACCACAGTAGTGATGGTACAGTGAACTAGAGTGGCAGCACAACACCACAGTAGTGATGGTACAGTGAACTAGAGTGGCATCACAACACCACAGTAGTGATGGTACAGTGAACTAGAGTGGCAGCACAACACCACAGTAGTGATGGTACAGTGAACTAGAGTGGCAGCACAACACCACAGTAGTGATGGTACAGTGAACTAGAGTGGCAGCACAACACCACAGTAGTGATGGTACAGTGAACTAGAGTGGCAGCACAACACCACAGTAGTGATGGTACAGTGAACTAGAGTGGCAGCACAACATCACAGTAGTGATGGTGATGGTACAGTGAACTAGAGTGGCAGCACAACACCACAGTAGTGATGGTGGTGGTACAGTGAACTAGAGTGGCAGCACAACACCACAGTAGTGATGGTGATGGTACAGTGAACTAGAGTGGCAGCACAACACCACAGTAGTGATGGTGGTGGTACAGTGAACTAGAGTGGCAGCACAACACCACAGTAGTGATGGTGGTGGTACAGTGAACTACAGTGGCAGCACAACACCACAGTCACCTCCGTAATGTCACTGTGGTTGACTGCTGCCCTCACCACATCCAGGCCGCTCACCACATCACCGAAGACACATGACCACCGGCGACCACCCTGGAGGTCCCTGGTGGTGATGGTGAACTGGGCACTCGTGGGACTCCCCGGCCCACCCGAGGCCAACACAGCTCCTGCCCGGCCTGACCCCCGGTACTGCCCCTGGAGGTCAGGCAGCAGTGGGGCTCCTCCCTCACCATCATTACTCTCGTAGTCTCCGCCCGCCACCCACTCCCCCGACTGACCCTTGCCCCACACCCGCAACAGTTTAGTGTTGCGGTAGGTGTGGCCCCGCTGGCCCGTACACAACAACACAAACTGTCTGGCCAGCGGAGTGTCAGGGGTCAGCCGGATGGTGACCCGCCCTCTTGTTGACCCCGCCCACCCGAGGTCAAGGAACGCCAGGGTGCAGGAGGGCTCCAGCATGCCCACAACCTCACTATCCTGCAGAGAAATCAAATAAATCATGCTGATAACTGTATAACAAAACGTTATCATATTAGTTATCATAACTCAGTAAATCAGTAATGTCAGTAAGACAAGTGGGTGTAATAAAGTAACCTGGAGGGTGTGGGCGTGGGCGGGCGTGGGCTGACGCAGGAGTGGGTGGAGGTACAGCTGTCCGTCTTGTAGAGTTATCCTGGCGGAGCGGCGGCCATCTTGGTCTTCCTGGACGGCCACCACCCGGCCAGCCTCCACCACCCTCTTGACGGGCTCCCTCATCCTGCGGAGGTCCTCAACCTGTGGAAAGTGTCAGCCCCATTATCACCTGTGGTCAGTGTCAGCCCCATTATCACCTGTGGTCAGTGTCAGCCCCATTATCACCTGTGGTCAGTGTCAGCCCCATTATCACCTGTGGTCAGTGTCAGCCCCATTATCACCTGTGGACAGTGTCAGCCCCATTATCACCTGTGGTCAGCGTCAGCCCCATTATCACCTGTGGACAGTGTCACCCCCATTATCACCTGTGGACAGTGTCACCCCCATTATCACCTGTGGTCAGTGTCAGCCCCATTATCACCTGTGGACAGTGTCACCCCCATTATCACCTGTGCTCAGTGTCAACCCAATTATCACCTGTGGACAGTGTCAGCCCCGTTATCACCTGTGGTCAGTGTCAGCCCCATTATCACCTGTGGTCAGTGTCACCCCCATTATCACCTGTGGTCAGTGTCAGCCCCATTATCGCCTGTGGTCAGTGTCAACCCAATTATCACCTGAGGACAGTGTCAGCCCCATTATCACCTGTGGACAGTGTCAGCCCCATTATCACCTGTGGTCAGTGTCAGCCACATTATCACCTGTGGACAGTGTCAGCCCCATTATCACCTGTGGTCAGTGTCAGGCCCATTATCACCTGTGGACAGTGTCAGCCCCATTATCACCTGTGGTCAGTGTCAGCCCCATTATCACCTGTGGACAGTGTCAGCCCCATTATCACCTGTGGTCAGTGTCAGCCCCATTATCACCTTTGGTCAGTGTCAGCCCCATTATCACCTGTGGACAGTGTTAGCCCCATTATCACCTGTGGAGAGTGTCAGCCCCATTATCACCTGTGGTCAGTGTCAGCCCCATTATCACCTGTGGACAGTGTCAGCCCCATTATCACCTGTGGTCAGTGTCAGCCCCATTATCACATGTGGTCAGTGTCAGACCCATTATCACCTGTGGACAGTGTCAGCCAAATTATCGCCTGTGGTCAGTGTGAGCCCCATTATCACCTGTGGTCAGTGTCAGCCCCATTATCACCTGTGGTCAGTGTCAGCCACATTATCACCTGTGGTCAGTGTCAGCCAAATTATCGCCTGTGGACAGTGTCAACCCAATTATCACCTGAGGACAGTGTCAGCCCCATTATAACCTGTGGTCAGTGTCAGCCCCATTATCACCTGTGGTCAGTGTCAGCCCCATTATCACCTGTGGTCAGTGTCAGCCCCATTATCACCTGTGGTCAGTGTCAGCCCCATTATCACCTATGGTCAGTGTCACCCCCATTATCATCTGTGGTCAGTGTCAGCCCCATTATCACCTGTGGTCAGTGTCAGCACCATTATCACCTGTGATCAGTGTCAGCCAAATTATCACCTGTGGTCAGTGTCAACCCAATTATCACCTGTGGACAGTGTCAGCCCCATTATCGCCTATGGTCAGTGTCAACCCAATTATCACCTGAGGACAGTGTCAGCCCCATTATAACCTGTGGTCAGTGTCAGCCCCATTATCACCTGTAGCTCCAGCCCCACTCTACCTGCAGGGGGTTGGTGCTGAACCTGAAGCTGCAGCCCCCCTCTACTGGCAGGGGGTTGGTGATGGACCTGTAGCTGCAGCCACCTCTCTACTGGCAGGGGGTTGGTGCTGGACCCGTAGCTGCAGCCACCTCTCTACTAGCAGGGGGTTGGTGCTGAACCTGAAGCTGCAGCCCCCCCTCTACTGGCAGGGGGTTGGTGCTGGACATGTAGCTCCAGCCCCCCTCTACTGAAATGGGGGTGGTGATGGACCTGTTGCTTCAGCTCCCCCTCTACTGGCAGGGGGTTGGTGCTGGACCTGTAGCTCTTGCTTACCCTCTACTGGCAGGGGGTTGGTGCTGGACCTGTAGCTGCAGTCCCCTCTCTACTGGCAGGGGTTTGGTGATGGACCTGAAGCTGCAGCCACCTCTCTACTAGCAGGGGGTTGGTGCTGAACCTGAAACTGCAGTCCCCTCTCTACTGGCAGGGGGTTGGTGCTGGGCCTGTAGCTCCCGCCCCCCTCTACTGGCAGGGGGTTGGTGCTGGACCCGTAGCTGCAGCCACCTCTCTACTAGCAGGGGGTTGGTGCTGAACCTGAAGCTGCAGCCCCCCTCTACTGGCAGGGGGTTGGTGCTGGACATGTAGCTCCAGCCCCCCTCTACTGGAATGAGGGTGGTGATGGACCTGTTGCTTCAGCTCCCCCTCTACTGGCAGGGGGTTGGTGCTGGACCTGTAGCTCTTGCTTACCCTCTACTGGCAGGGGGTTGGTGCTGGACCTGTAGCTGCAGCCACCTCTCTACTAGCAGGGGGTTGGTGCTGAACCTGAAGCTCCAGCCCCTCTCTACTGGCAGGGAGTTGGTGCTGGACCTTTAGCTGCAACCCCTCTCTACTAGCAGGAGCTTAGTTCTGGACCTGTAGCTCCAGCTCCCCCCCCCCTCTACTGGCAGGGGATTGGTGCTGGACCTGTAGCTCCAGCCCCCATCTACTGGCAGGTGATTGGTGCTGGACCTGTAGCTCCAGCCTCCCCTCTAATGGCAGGGGATTGGTGCTGGACCTGTAGCTCCAGCCCCCCTCTACTGGCAGGAGATTGGTGCTGGACGTATAGCTCCAGCCCGCCTCTACTGGCAGGGGGGTTGGTGCTAGACCTGTAGCTTCACCCTTCCCCCTCTATTGGCAGGGGGTTGATGCTGGACCTGTAGCTCCATCTTCTCCCCCCCGCCCTCTACTGGCAGGAGGTTGGTGCTGGACCTGTAGCTCCAGCCCCCCTCTACTGGCAGAGGGTTTGTGCAGGACCTGTAGCTCCAGCCCCCCTCTACTGGCATGGGGCTGGTGTTGGACATATAGCTCCAGCCCCACTCTACTGGCAGGGGGTTGGTGCTAGACGTGAAGTTCCAGCCCCCTCTACTCGCAGGGGGTTGGTGCTGGACCTGTAGCTCTAACCCCCTCTACTGGCAGGGGGGTTGGTGCAGGACCTGTACCTCCTGCCCCCATCTACTGGCAAGGGAGGGGGGGTTGTTGCTGGACCTGTAGCTCCAGCCCCCCTCTACTGGCAGGGGGTTGGTGCTAGACGTGAAGTTCCAGCCTCCTTCTACTCGCAGGGGGTTAGTGCTGGACCTGTAGCTTCAGCCCCCTCTCTACTGGCAGGGGGTAGGTGCTGGACCTGTAGCTCCACCCCCCTCTCTACTGACATGGGTAGGTGCTGGACCTGTAGCTCCAGCCCCTCTCTACTGGCAGGGGGTTGGTGCTGGACCTGTAGCTCCAGTCCCCTCTCTACTGGCAGGGGGTTGGTGCTGGACCTGTAGCTCCACCCCCCTCTCTACTGACATGGGTAGGTGCTGGACCTGTAGTTCCATCCCCCCTTTACTGGCAGGGGGTTGGTGCTAGACCTGAAGCTCCACCCCCTTCAACTGGCAGGGGTTAGTGCTAAACCTGTAGCTCCAGCCCACCTCTACTGGCAGGGGGGTTGGTGCAGGACCTGTACCTCCTGCCCCCTTCTACTGGCAGGGGGGGGGGTCGTTGCTGGACCTGTAGCTCCTGCTTCCCTCTACCAGCAAGGGGTTGGTGCTGGACCTGTTGCCACAGCCCCCCGCTCTACTGGCAGGTGGTTGGTGCTAGACATGAAGCTCCAGCCCCCCCCTCTACAGGCAGGGGGTTGGTTCTAGACCTGTAGCTCCATCCTACCTCTACTGGCAGGGGGTGGTTCTGAACCTGTAGCTCCAGCTCCCCCCCCCCTCTACTGGCAGGGGGTTGGTGCTGGACCTGTAGCTCCAGCCCCCTTCTACTGGCAGGGGATTGGTGCTGGACCTGTAGCTCCAGCCCCACTCTACTGGCAGGGGTGTGGTGCTGGACCTGTAGCTCCAGCCCCACTCTACTAGCAGGGGGTTGGTGCTGGACCTGTAGCTCCAGCCCCACTCTACTGGCAGGGGTTTGGTGCTGGACCTGTAGCTCCAGCCCCCCTCTAATGGCAGGAGTTTGGTGCTGGACCTGTAGCTCCAGCCCCACTCTACTTACAGGGGTTTGGTCCTGGACCTGTAGCTCCAGCCCCCTCTAATAGCCAGAGGTAGGTGCTGGTCCTGTAGCTCCAGCCCCTCTCTACTGGCAGAGGGCTGGTGCTGGACCTGTAGCTCCAGCCCCCCTCTACTGGCAAGGGGTTTGTGCTAGACGTGAAGCTCCAGCCCCCTTTACTCGCATGGGGTTGGTGCTGGACCTGTAGCTCCAGCCCCCTCTACTGGCAGTGGGTTGGTGTTGGACCTGTAGCTCCAGTCTCCCTCTACTGGCAGGGGGTTGGTGCAGTACCTGTAGCTCCACCCCCCTCTCTCTACTGGCAGGGGTTGGTACTTGACCTGTACCTCCAGCTGCCCCTCTACTTGCAGGGGGTTGTTGCTGGACCTGTAGCTCCAGCCCCATTCTACTGGCAGGGGGTTGGTGCTGCACCTGTAGCTACAGCCCCCTCTGCTTAAAGGGGTTGGTGCTGGACCTGTAGCTCCAGCTCAACTCTACTGGCAGGGGGTTGGTGCTGGACCTGTAGTTCCTACCTTTATCTACTGGCAGGGGGTTGGTGCTGGACCTGTATTTCCAGACCCAATCTACTGGCAGGGGGATTATGCTAGACCTGTAGCTACAGGCCCCTTCTACTGGCAGGGGTTAGTGCTAGACCTGTAGCTCCAGCCCCCTCTACTGGCAGTGTGGGTTGGTGTTGGACCTGTAGCTCCAGTCCCCCTCTAGTGGCAGGGGGGTTGGTGCAGTACCTGTAGCTCCACCCCCCTCCCTCTACTGGCAGGGGTTGGTACTTGACCTGTACCTCCAGCTGCCCCTCTACTGGCAGGGGGTTGGTGCTGGACCTGTAGCTCCAGCCCCATTCTACTGGCAGGGGGTTGGTGCTGGACCTGTAGCTACAGCCCCCTCTGCTTGCAGGGTTTGGTGCTGGACCTGTAGCTCCAGCTCAACTCTACTGGCAGGGGGTTGGTGCTGGACCTGTAGCTCCTACCCCTATCTACTGGCAGGGGGTTGGTGCTGGACCTGTAGTTCCAGACCCAATCTACTGGCAGGGGATGGTGCTGGACCTGTAGCTACAGGCCCCTTCTACTGGCAGGGGTTAGTGCTAGACCTGTAGCTCCAGCCCCACTCTACTGGCAGGGGGTTGGTGCTGGACCTGTAGCTACAACCCCCGTCTACTGGGAGGGGGTGGGTGCTGGACCTGTAGCTCCAGTCCCCCTCTACTGGCAGGGGTTTGGTGCTGGACCTGTAGGTCCAGCCTCCCCTCTACTTGCAGGGGGTTGGTTCTGGACCTGTAGCTCCAGTCCCCTCTCCTGGGAGGGGGTGGGTGCTGGACCTGTAGCTCCAGTCCCCCTCTACTGGCAGGGGGTTGGTGCTGGACCTGTAGCTCCAGCCCCACTCTACTGGCAGGGGTTTGGTGCTGGACCTGTAGCTCCAGCCCCCCTCTACTGGCAGGAGTTTGGTGCTGGACCTGTAGCTCCAGCCCCACTCTACTTGCAGGGGTTTGGTCCTGGACCTGTAGCTCCAGCCCCACTCTCCTGGCAGAAGGGTTGTTGCTGGACCTGTAGCTCCAGCCCCCCCTCCCTCGACTGGCAAGGGTTTCGTGCTGCATCTGGTGCCCTATCGCCCCTCTACTGGCAGAGGGTTGGTGCTGGACCTGTAGCTCCAGCCCCTCTCTACTGGCAGGGGGGGGTTGTTGTTGGGCTTGAAACTCCAGTCCCCCTCTACTGGCAGGGGTTTGGTGTTGGACCTGTAGGTCCAGCCCCCCTCTACTGGCAGGGGGTTGGTGCTGGACCTCTAGCTCCAGCCCCCTCTATTTGCAGGGGGTTGGTCCTTGACCTGTAGCTCCAGCCCCCCCTCTACTGGCAGTGGGTTGGTGCTGGACCTGTAGCTCCAGCCCCACTCTACTAGCAGGGGGTTGGTCCTGGACCTGTAGCTCCAGCCCCACTCTACTGGCAGGGGGGGGGTTGTTGCTGGACCTGTAGCTCCAGCCCCCCCCCCCCCTACTGGCAAGGGTTTCGTGCTGGATCTGGTGCCCTATCGCCCCTCTACTGGCAGAGGGTTGGAGCTGGAACTGTAGCTCCAGTCCCCTCTACTGGCAGGGGGTTGGTGCTGGACCTGTAGCTCCAGTCCCCCTCTACTGGCAGGGGGTTGGTGCTGGACGTGTAGGTCCTGCCCCCCTCTACTGGCAGGGGGTTGGTGCTGGACCTGAAGCTCCAGCCCCCTCTACTGGCAGGGGGATGGTGCTGGACCTGTAGCTCAAGTCCCTCTCTACTGGCAGGGGGTTGGTGCAGTACTAGTAGCTCCACCCCCCCCCCTCCCTCTACTGGCAGGGGGTTGGTACTGGACCTGTACCTCCAGCTGCCCCTCTACTGGCAGTGGGGGGGGTTGTTGCTGGACCTGTAGCTCCAGCCCCCCCCCCCTACTGGCAAGGGTTTCGTGCTGGATCTGGTGCCCTATCGCCCCTCTACTGGCAGAGGGTTGGAGCTGGAACTGTAGCTCCAGTCCCCTCTACTGGCAGGGGGTTGGTGCTGGACCTGTAGCTCCAGTCCCCCTCTACTGGCAGGGGGTTGGTGCTGGACGTGTAGGTCCAGCCCCCCTCTACTGGCAGGGGGTTGGTGCTGGACCTGTAGCTCCAGCCCCCTCTACTTGCAGGGGGTTGGTGCTGGACCGGTAGCTCAAGTCCCCCTCTACTGGCAGGGGGTTAGTGCAGTACCTGTAGCTCCACCCCCCTCCCTCTACTGGCAGGAGGTTGGTACTGGACCTGTACCTCCAGCTGCCCCTCTACTGGCAGGGGGTTGGTGCTGGACCTGAAGCTCCAGCCCCCTCTAATAGCCAGAGGTAGGTGCTGGTCCTGTAGCTCCAGCCCCTCTCTACTGGCAGAGGGCTGGTGCTGGACCTGTAGCTCCAGTCTCCCTCTACTGGCAGGGGTGTTGGTGCAGTACCTGTAGCTCCACCCCCCCTCTCTCTACTGGCAGGGGTTGGAACTTGACCTGTACCTCCAGCTGCCCCTCTACTTGCAGGGGGTTGTTGCTAGACCTGTAGCTCCAGCCCCATTCTACTGGCAGGGGGTTGGTGCTGGACCTGTAGCTACAGCCCCCTCTGCTTGCAGGGGTTGGTGCTGGACCTGTAGCTCCAGCTCAACTCTACTGGCAGGGGGTTGGTGCTGGACCTGTAGCTCCTACCTTTATCTACTGGCAGAGGGTTGGTGCTGGACCTGTATTTCCAGACCCAATCTACTGGCAGGGGAATGGTGCTGGACCTATAGCTACAGGCCCCTTCTACTGGCAGGGGTTAGTGCTAGACCTGTAGCTCCAGCCCCCTCTACTGGCAGTGTGGGTTGGTGTTGGACCTGTAGCTCCAGTCCCCCTCTACTGGCAGGGGGGTTGGTGCAGTACCTGTAGCTCCACCCCCCTCCCTCTACTGGCAGGGGTTGGTACTTGACCTGTACCTCCAGCTGCCCCTCTACTGGCAGGGGAATGGTGCTGGACCTGTAGCTCCAGCCCCCCATTACTGACAGGGGGTTGGTGCTGGACCTGTAGCTACAGCCCCCTCTGCTTGCAGAGGTTGGTGCTGGACCTGTTGCTCCAGCTCAACTCTACTGGCAGGGGGTTGGTGCTGGACCTGTAGCTCCTACCCCTATCTACTGGCAGGGGGTTGGTGCTGGACCTGTTGTTCCAGATCCAATCTACTGGCAGGGGGATGGTGCTGGACCTGTAGCTACAGGCCCCTTCTACTGGCAGGGGTTAGTGCTAGACCTGTAGCTCCAGCCCCACTCTACTGGCAGGGGGTTGGTGCTGGACCTGTAGCTACAACCCCCGTCTACTGGGAGGGGGTGGGTGCTGGACCTGTAGCTCCAGTCCCCCTCTACTGGCAGGGGTTTGGTGCTGGATCTGTAGGTCCAGCCTCCCCTCTACTTGCAGGGGGTTGGTGCTGGACCTGTAGCTCCAGTCCCCTCTCCTGGGAGGGGGTGGGTGCTGGACCTGTAGCTCCAGTCCCCCTCTACTGGCAGGGGTTTGGTGCTGGACCTGTAGGTCCAGCCCCCACTCTACTTGCAGGGGGTTGGTGCTGGACCTGTAGCTCCAGTCCCCCTCTAATGGCAGGGGGTTGGTGCTGGACCTGTAGGTCCCGCCCCTCTCTACTGGCAGGAAGTTGGTGCTGGACCTGTAGCTCAAGTCCCCCTCTACTTGCAAGGGGTTGGTGCTAGATGTGAAGCTCCAGACCCCTCTACTCGCATGGGGTTAATGCTGGACTTGTAGCTCCAGCCCCCTCTACTGGCAGGGGGTTGGTGCTGGACCTGTAGCTCCAGCCCCCCTCTACTGGCAGGGGGTTGGAGCTGGTGCTGTAGCTCCAGCTCCACTCTACTAGCAGGGGGTTGGTCCTTGACCTGTAGCTCCAGCCCCCCCTCTACTGGCAGGGGGTTGGTGCTGGACCTGTAGCTCCAGCCCCACTCTACTAGCAGGGGGTTGGTCCTGGACCTGCAGCTCCAGCCCCACTCTACTGGCAGGGGGGGGGGGTTGTTGCTGGACCTGTA
This sequence comes from Procambarus clarkii, assembly GCF_040958095.1. Lineage (NCBI taxonomy): Eukaryota > Metazoa > Arthropoda > Malacostraca > Decapoda > Cambaridae > Procambarus > Procambarus clarkii. The sequence goes on along the minus strand of NC_091204.1, from coordinate 32,223,255 downwards.
GTTCCAGCCCCCCCCCTACTGGCAAGGGTTTCGTGCTGGATCTGGTGCCCTGTCGCCCCTCTACTGGCAGAGGGTTGGAGCTGGAACTGTAGCTCCAGTCCCCTCTACTGGCAGGGGGTTGGTGCTGGACCTGTAGCTCCAGTCCCCCTCTACTGGCAGGGGGTTGGTGCTGGACGTGTAGGTCCAGCCCCCCTCTACTGGCAGGGGGTTGGTGCTGGACCTGAAGCTCCAGCCCTCTCTACTGGCAGGGGGATGGTGCTGGACCTGTAGCTCAAGTCCCTCTCTACTGGCAGGGGGTTGGTGCAGTACCAGTAGCTCCACCCCCCCTCCCTCTACTGGCAGGGGGTTGGTACTGGACCTGTACCTCCAGCTGCCCCTCTACTGGCAGGGGGTTGGTGCTGGTCCTGTAGCTCCAGCTCCTCTCTACTGGCAGAGGATTGGTGCTGGACCTGTAGCTCTAGCCCCCCACTACTGGCAAGGGGTTGGTGCTAGACGTGAAGCTCCAGTCCCCTCTACTCGCATGGGGTTAGTGCTGGACTTGTAGCTCCAGCCCCCTCTACTGGCAGGGGGTTGGTGCTGGACCTGTAGCTCCAGTCCCCCTCTACTGGCAGGGGGTTGGTGCAGTACCTGTAGCTCCTCCCCCCCCCTCTACTGGCAGGGGGTTGGTGCTGGACCTGTAGCTCCAGCCCCCCTTTACTGGCAGGGGGTTGGTGCTGGACCTGTAGCTCCAGCCCCCCCCCTCTACTGGCAGAGGGTTGGTGCTGGACCAGAAGCTCCAGTCCTCTCTACTGGCAAGGGGTTGGTGCTGGACCTGTAGCTCCAGCCCCTCTCTACTGGCAGGGGGTTGGTGCTGGACCTGTAGCTCCAGCCCCCCTCTACTGGCAGGGGGGCTGGTGCTGGACCTTTAACTCCAGTCCCCCTCTACTAGCAGGGGGGGTTGGTGCTGGACCTGAAGCTCCAGTCCCCTCTCCTGGCAAGGGGTTGGTGCTGGACCTTTAGCTCCAGCCCCTCTCTACTGGCAGGGGGTTGGTGCAGTACCTGTAGCTCCACCCTCCCTCTACTTGCAGGGGGTTAGTGCTGGACCTGTAGCTCCAGCCCCCCTTTACTGGCAGGGGGTTGGTGCTGGACCTGTACCTCCAGCTGCCCCTCTACTGGCAGGGGGTTGGTGCTGGTCCTGTAGCTCCAGCCCCCCTTTACTAGCAGGGGGTTGGTGCTGGACCTGTAGCTCCAGCCCCCCCCCCCGTCTACTGGCAGAGGGTTGGTGCTGGACCAGAAGCTCCAGTCCTCTCTACTGGCAAGGGGTTGGTGCTGGACCTGTAGCTCCAGCCCCTCTCTACTGGCAGGGGGTTGGTGCTGGACCTGTAGCTCCAGCCCCCCTCTACTGGCAGGGGGGTTGGTGCTGGACCTGTAACTCCAGTCCCCCTCTACTAGCAGGGGGGTTGGTGCAGTACCTGTAGCTCCACCCTCCCTCTACTGGCAGGGGGTTGGTGCTGGACCTGTAGCTCCAGCCCCCCTTTACTGGCAGGGGGTTGGTGCTGGACCTATAGCTCCAGCCCCCCTTTACTGGCAGGGGGTTGGTGCTAGACCTGAAACTCCAGCCAACCTCTACTGGCAGGGAGTTGGTCCTGGACCTGTAGCTCCTGCCTCCCTCTACTGGCAAGGGGTTGGTTCTGGACCTGTTGCCACAGCCCCCCTCTACTGGCAGGTGGTTGGTGCTGGACCTGAAACTCCAGCCCCCCTCTACTGGCAGGGGGTTGGTGCTAGACATGAAGTTCCAGCCCCCCACTCTACTGGCAGGGAGTTGGTGCTGGACCTGTAGCTTCAACCCCCGTCTACTGACAGGGTGTTGGTGCTGGACCTGTAGCTGCAGCCACCTCTCTACAAGCAGGGAGTTGGTGCTGAACCTGAATCTGCGGCCCCACTCTACTGGCAGGGGGTTGGTGCTGGACCTATAGCTGCAGCCCCCCTCTACTGGCAAGGGGTTGGTGCTGGACCTGTAGCTCCAGCCCCTCTCTACTAGCAGGAGGTTGGTGCTGGACCTGTAGCTCCAGCCCCCTCTACTGGCAGGGGGGTTGGTGCTGGACCTGTAACACCAGTCCCCCTCTACTGGCAGGGTTTTGGTGCTGGACCTGTAGCTCCAGCCCCACTCTACTAGCTGGGGGTTGGTCCTGGGCCTGTACCTCCAGCCCCACTCTACTTGCAGGGGGGGGGGGGGGGGTTGTTGCTGGACCTGTAGCTCCAGCCCCCTCCATACTGGCAAGGGTTTCGTGCTGGATCTGGTGCCCTATCGCCCCTCTAGTGGCAGAGGGTTGGTGCTGGATCTGAAGCTCCAGCCCCCTCTACTGGCAAGGGGTTGGTGCTGGACCTGTAGCTCCAGCCCCTCTCTACTGGCAGAGGGTTGGTGCAGTACCTGTAGCTCCACCCCCCCCTCTACTGGCAGGGGGTTAGTGCTGGACCTGTAGCTCCAGCCCCCTCTACTGGCAGGAGGTTGGTGCTGGACCTGTACCTCCAGCTACCCCTCTACTGGCAGGGGGTTGGTGCTGGACCTGAAGCTCCAGCTCCCTCTAATAGCAAGAGGTAGGTGCTGGTCCTGTAGCTCCAGCCCCTCTCTACTGGCAGAGGGCTGGTGCTGGACCTGTAGCTCCAGCCCCCCTCTACTGGCAAGGGGTTTGTGCTAGACGTGAAGCTCCAGCCCCCGCTACTCGCATGGGGTTAGTGCTGGACCTGTAGCTCCAGCCCCCTCTACTGGCTGTGATTTGGTGTTGGACCTGTAGCTCCAGTCTCCCTCTACTGGCAGGGGGTCGGTGCAGTACCTGTAGCTCCACCCCCTCTCTCTATTGGCAGGGGTTGGTACTTGACCTGTACCTCCAGCTGCCCCTCTACTTGCAGGGGGTTGTTGCTGGACCTGTAGCTCCAGACCCATTCTACTGGCAGGGGGTTGGTGCTGGACCTGTAGCTACAGCCCCCTCTGCTTGCAGGGGTTGGTGCTGGTCCTGTAGCTCCAGCTCAACTCTACTGGCAGGGGGTTGGTGTTGGACCTGTAGCTCCTACCTTTATCTACTGGCAGGGGGTTGGTGCTGGACCTGTATTTCCAGACCCAATCTACTGGCAGGGGGATGGTGCTGGACCTGTAGCTACAGGCCCCTTCTACTGGCAGGGGTTAGTGCTAGACCTGTAGCTCCAGCCCCCTCTACTGGCAGTGTGGGTTGGTGTTGGACCTGTAGCTCCAGTCCCCATCTACTGGCAGGGGGGGTGGTGCAGTACCTGTAGCTCCACCCCCATCCCTCTACTGGCAGGGGTTGGTACTTGACCTGTACCTCCAGCTGCCCCTCTACTGGCAGGGGGATGGTGCTGGACCTGTAGCTCCAGCCCCATTCTACTGGCAGGGGGTTGGTGCTGGACCTGTAGCTACAGCCCCCTCTGCTTGCAGGGGTTGGTGCTGGACCTGTAGCTACAGCCCCCTCTGCTTGCAGAGGTTGGTGCTGGACCTGTTGCTCCAGCTCAACTCTACTGGCAGGGGGTTGGTGCTGGACCTGTAGCTCCTACCCCTATCTACTGGCAGGGGGTTGGTGCTGGACCTGTAGTTCCAGATCCAATCTACTGGCAGGGGGATGGTGCTGGACCTGTAGCTACAGGCCCCTTCTACTGGCAGGGGTTAGTGCTAGACCTGTAGCTCCAGCCCCACTCTACTGGCAGGGGGTTGGTGCTGGACCTGTAGCTACAACCCCCGTCTACTGGGAGGGGGTGGGTGCTGGACCTGTAGCTCCAGTCCCCCTCTACTGGCAGGGGTTTGGTGCTGGATCTGTAGGTCCAGCCTCCCCTCTACTTGCAGGGGGTTGGTGCTGGACCTGTAGCTCCAGTCCCCTCTCCTGGGAGGGGGTGGGTGCTGGACCTGTAGCTCCAGTCCCCCTCTACTGGCAGGGGTTTGGTGCTGGACCTGTAGGTCCAGCCCCCCCTCTACTTGCAGGGGGTTGGTGCTGGACCTGTAGCTCCAGTCCCATCCTCTAATAGCAGGGGGTTGGTGCTGGACCTGTAGGTCCCGCCCCTCTCTACTGGCAGGAAGTTGGTGCTGGACCTGTAGCTCAAGTCCCCCTCTACTTGCAAGGGGTTGGTGCTAGATGTGAAGCTCCAGACCCCTCTACTCGCATGGGGTTAATGCTGGACTTGTAGCTCCAGCCCCCTCTACTGGCAGGGGGTTGGTGCTGGACCTGTAGCTCCAGCCCCCCTCTACTGGCATGGGGTTGGAGCTGGTGCTGTAGCTCCAGCTCCACTCTACTAGCAGGGGGTTGGTGCTGGACCTGTAGCTCCAGCCCCACTCTACTAGCAGGGGGTTGGTCCTGGACCTGTAGCTCCAGCCCCACTCTACTGGCAGGGGGGGGGGGGTTGTTGCTGGACCTGTAGCTCCAGCCCCCCCCCCTACTGGCAAGGGTTTCGTGTTGGATCTGGTGCCCTATCGCCCCTCTACTGGCAGAGGGTTGGAGCTGGAACTGTAGCTCCAGTCCCCTCTACTGGCAGGGGGTTGGTGCTGGACCTGTAGCTCCAGTCCCCCTCTACTGGCAGGGGGTTGGTGCTGGACGTGTAGGTCCAGCCCCCCTCTACTGGCAGGGGGTTGGTGCTGGACCTGAAGCTCCAGCCCTCTCTACTGGCAGGGGGATGGTGCTGGACCTGTAGCTCAAGTCCCTCTCTACTGGCAGGGGGTTGGTGCAGTACCAGTAGCTCCACCCCCCCCCCCTCCCTCTACTGGCAGGGGGTTGGTACTGGACCTGTACCTCCAGCTGCCCCTCTACTGGCAGGGGGTTGGTGCTGGTCCTGTAGCTCCAGCTCCTCTCTACTGGCAGAGGATTGGTGCTGGACCTGTAGCTCTAGCCCCCCACTACTGGCAAGGGGTTGGTGCTAGACGTGAAGCTCCAGTCCCCTCTACTCGCATGGGGTTAGTGCTGGACTTGTAGCTCCAGTCCCCTCTACTGGCAGGGGGTTGGTGCTGGACCTGTAGCTCCAGTCCCCCTCTACTGGCAGGGGGTTGGTGCAGTACCTGTAGCTCCTCCCCCCCCCCTCTACTGGCAGGGGGTTGGTGCTGGACCTGTAGCTCCAGCCCCCCTTTACTGGCAGGGGGTTGGTGCTGGACCTGTAGCTCCAGCCCCCCCCTCTACTGGCAGAGGGTTGGTGCTGGACCAGAAGCTCCAGTCCTCTCAACTGGCAAGGGGTTGGTGCTGGACCTGTAGCTCCAGCCCCTCTCTACTGGCAGGGGGTTGGTGCTGGACCTGTAGCTCCAGCCCCCCTCTACTGGCAGGGGGGTTGGTGCTGGACCTGTAACTCCAGTCCCCCTCTACTAGCAGGGGGGTTGGTGCAGTACCTGTAGCTCCACCCTCCCTCTACTGGCAGGGGGTTGGTGCTGGACCTGTAACTCCAGCCCCCCTTTACTGGCAGGGGGTTGGTGCTGGACCTATAGCTCCAGCCCCCCTTTACTGGCAGGGGGTTGGTGCTAGACCTGAAACTCCAGCCAACCTCTACTGGCAGGGAGTTGGTCCTGGACCTGTAGCTCCTGCCTCCCTCTACTGGCAAGGGGTTGGTTCTGGACCTGTTGCCACAGCCCCCCTCTACTGGCAGGTGGTTGGTGCTGGACCTGAAACTCCAGCCCCCCTCTACTGGCAGGGGGTTGGTGCTAGACATGAAGTTCCAGCCCCCCACTCTACTGGCAGGGAGTTGGTGCTGGACCTGTAGCTTCAACCCCCGTCTATTGACAGGGTGTTGGTGCTGGACCTGTAGCTGCAGCCACCTCTCTACAAGCAGGGAGTTGGTGCTGAACCTGAATCTGCGGCCCCACTCTACTGGCAGGGGGTTGGTGCTGGACCTGTAGCTCCAGCCCCTCTCTACTAGCAGGAGGTTGGTGCTGGACCTGTAGCTCCAGCCCCCTCTACTGGCAGGGGGGTTGGTGCTGTACCTGTAACACCAGTCCCCCTCTACTGGCAGGGGTTTGGTGCTGGACCTGTAGCTCCAGCCCCACTCTACTAGCAGGGGGTTGGTCCTGGACCTGTACCTCCAGCCCCACTCTACTTGCAGGGGGGGGGGGGTTGTTGCTGGACCTGTAGCTCCAGCCCCCTCCATACTGGCAAGGGCTTCGTGCTGGATCTGGTGCCCTATCGCCCCTCTAGTGGCAGAGGGTTGGTGCTGGACCTGAAGCTCCAGCCCCCTCTACTGGCAAGGGGTTGGTGCTGGACCTGTAGCTCCACCCCCCCCTCTACTGGCAGGGGGTTAGTGCTGGACCTGTAGCTCCAGCCCCCTCTACTGGCAGGAGGTTGGTGCTGGACCTGTACCTCCAGCTACCCCTCTACTGGCAGGGGGTTGGTGCTGGACCTGAAGCTCCAGCTCCCTCTAATAGCAAGAGGTAGGTGCTGGTCCTGTAGCTCCAGCCCCTCTCTACTGGCAGAGGGCTGGTGCTGGACCTGTAGCTCCAGCCCCCCTCTACTGGCAAGGGGTTTGTGCTAGACGTGAAGCTCCAGCCCCCTCTACTCGCATGGGGTTAGTGCTGGACCTGTAGCTCCAGCCCCCTCTACTGGCTGTGATTTGGTGTTGGACCTGTAGCTCCAGTCTCCCTCTACTGGCAGGGGGTTGGTGCAGTACCTGTAGCTCCACCCCCCTCTCTCTATTGGCAGGGGTTGGTACTTGACCTGTACCTCCAGCTGCCCCTCTACTTGCAGGGGGTTGTTGCTGGACCTGTAGCTCCAGACCCATTCTACTGGCAGGGGGTTGGTGCTGGACCTGTAGCTACAGCCCCCTCTGCTTGCAGGGGTTGGTGCTGGTCCTGTAGCTCCAGCTCAACTCTACTGGCAGGGGGTTGGTGTTGGACCTGTAGCTCCTACCTTTATCTACTGGCAGGGGGTTGGTGCTGGACCTGTATTTCCAGACCCAATCTACTGGCAGGGGGATGGTGCTGGACCTGTAGCTACAGGCCCCTTCTACTGGCAGGGGTTAGTGCTAGACCTGTAGCTCCAGCCCCCTCTACTGGCAGTGTGGGTTGGTGTTGGACCTGTAGCTCCAGTCCCCATCTACTGGCAGGGGGGTTGGTGCAGTACCTGTAGCTCCACCCCCCTCCCTCTACTGGCAGGGGTTGGTACTTGACCTGTACCTCCAGCTGCCCCTCTACTGGCAGGGGGATGGTGCTGGACCTGTAGCTCCAGCCCCATTCTACTGGCAGGGGGTTGGTGCTGGACCTGTAGCTACAGCCCCCTCTGCTTGCAGGGGTTGGTGCTGGACCTGTAGCTCCAGCTCAACTCTACTGGCAGGGGGTTGGTGCTGGACCTGTAGCTCCTACCCCTATCTACTGGCAGGGGTTTGGTGCTGGACCTGTAGTTCCAGACCCAATCTACTGGCAGGGGGATGGTGCTTGACCTGTAGCTCAAATCCCTCTCTACTGGCACGGGGTTGGTGCAGTACCAGTAGCTCCACCCCCCCCCCTCCCTCTACCGGCAGGGGGTTGGTACTGGACCTGTACCTCCAGCTGCCCCTCTACTGGCAGGGGGTTGGTGCTGGTCCTGTAGCTCCAGCCCCTCTCTACTGGCAGAGGATTGGTGCTGGACCTGTAGATCCAGCCCCCCTCTACTGGCAAGGGGTTGGTGCTAGACGTGAAGCTCCAGTCCCCTCTACTCGCATGGGGTTAGTGCTGGACTTGTAGATCCAGCCCCCTCTACTGGCAGGGGGTTGGTGCTGGACCTGTAGCTCCAGTCCTCCTCTACTGGCAGGGGGTTGGTGCAGTACCTGTAGCTAATCCCCCCACTCTACTGGCAGGGGGTTGGTGCTGGACCTGTAGCTCCAGCCCCCCTTTACTGGCAGGGGTTTGGTGCTGGACCTGTACCTCCAGCTGCCCCTCTACTGGCAGGGGGTTGGTGCTGGTCCTGTAGCTCCAGCCCCTCTCTACTGGCAGAGGATTGGTGCTGGACCTGTAGCTCCAGCCCCCCTCTACTGGCAAGGGGTTGGTGCTAGACGTGAAGCTCCAGTCCCCTCTACTCGCATGGGGTTAGTGCTGGACTTGTAGCTCCAGCCCCCTCTACTGGCAGGGGGTTGGTGCTGGTCCTGTAGCTCCAGTCCCCCTCTACTGGCAGGGGGTTGGTGCTGGACCTGTAGCTCCAGCCCCCCTTTACTGGCAGTGGGTTGGTGCTGGACCTGTAGCTCCAGCCCCCCCCCCCTCTACTGGCAGAGGGTTGGTGCTGGACCAGAAGCTCCAGTCCTCTCTACTGGCACGGGGTTGGTGCTGGACCTGTAGCTCCAGCCCCCCTCTACTGGCAGGGTGGTTGGTGCTGGACCTGTAACTCCAGTCCCCCTCTACTAGCAGGGGGGTTGGTGCTGGACCTGAAGCTCCAGTCCCCTCTCCTGGCAAGGGGTTGGTGCTGGACCTGTAGCTCCAGCCCCTCTCTACTGGCAGGGGGTTGGTGCAGTACCTGTAGCTCCAGCCCCCTTTACTGGCAGGGGGTTGGTGCTGAACCTATAGCTCCAGCCCCCCTTTACTGGCAGGGGGTTGGTGCTAGACCTGAAACTCCAGCCAACCTCTACTGGCAGGGAGTTGGTCCTGGACCTGTAGCTCCTGCCTCCCTCTACTGGCAGGGGTTGGTGCTGGACCTGTTGCCACAGCCCCCCTCTATTGGCAGGTGGTTGGTGCTGGACCTGAAACTCCAGCCCCCCTCTACTGGCAGGGGGTTGGTGCTAGACATGAAGCTCCAGCCCCCCACTCTACTGGCAGGGAGTTGGTGCTGTACCTGTAGCTTCAGCCCCCGTCTACTGACAGGGTGTTGGTGCTGGACCTGTAGCTGCAGCCACCTCTCTACAAGCAGGGAGTTGGTGCTGAACCTGAAGCTGCGGCCCCACTCTACTGGCAGGGGGTTGGTGCTGGACCTATAGCTGCAGCCCCCCTCTACTGGCAAAGGGTTAGTGCTAGACCTGTAGCTCCAGCCCCTCCCTACTAGCAGGAGGTTGGTGCTGGACCTGTAGCTCCAGCCCCCTCTACTGGCAGGGGGGTTGGTGCTGGACCTGTAACACCAGTCCCCCTCTACTGGCAGTGGTTTGGTGCTGGAACTGTAGCTCCAGCCCCACTCTACTAGCAGGGGATTGGTCCTGGACCTGTAGCTCCAGTCCCACTCTACTTGCAGGGGGGGGGGGGGGTTGTTGCTGGACTTGTAGCTCCAGCCCCCCCCCCTACTGGCAAAGGTTTCGTGCTGGATCTGGTGCCCTATCGCCCTTCTACTGGCAGAGGGTTGGTGCTGGACCTGATGCTCCAGCCCCCCTCTACTGGCAAGGGGTTGGTGCTGGACCTGTAGCTCCAGCCTCTCTCTACTGGCAGGGGGTTGGTGCAGTACCTGTAGCTCCTCCCCTCCCCCTCTACTGGCAGGGGGTTGGTGCTGGACCTGTAGCTCCAGCCCCCCTTTACTGGCAGGGGGTTGGTGCTGGACCTGTAGCTCCAGCCCCCCCCCTCTACTGGCAGGGGGTTGGTGCTGGACCTGTAGCTCCAGCCCCACTCTACTAGCAGGGGGTTGGTCCTGGACCTGTAGCTCCAGCCCCACTCTACTGGTAGGGGGGTGGCTGTTGCTGGACCTGTAGCTCCAGCCCCCCCCCCTACTGGCAAGTGTTTCGTGCTGGATCTGGTGCCCTATCGCCCCTCTACTGGCAGAGGGTTGTTGCTGGAACTGTAGCTCCAGTCCCCTCTACTGGCAGGGGGTTGGTGCTGGACCTGTAGCTCCAGCCCCCCTTTACTGGCAGGGGGTTGGTGCTGGACCTGAAACTCCAGCCCCCCCTCTACTGGCAGGGGGTTGGTGCTGGACCTGTAGCTCCAGCCCCACTCTACTAGCAGGGGGTTGGTCCTGGACCTGTAGCTCCAGCCCCACTCTACTGGTAGGGGGGGGGGGGTTGTTGCTGGACCTGTAGCTCCAGCCCCCCCCCCCTACTGGCAAGTGTTTCGTGCTGGATCTGGTGCCCAATCGCCCCTCTACTGGCAGAGGGTTGGTGCTGGACCTGTAGCTCCAGTCCCCCTCTACTGGCAGGGGGTTGGTGCTGGACGTGTAGGTCCAGCCCCCCTCTACTGGCAGGGGGTTGGTGCTGGACCTGAAGCTCCAGCCCCCTCTACTGGCAGGGGGATGGTGCTGGACCTGTAGCTCAAGTCCCTCTCTACTGGCAGGGGGTTGGTGCTGGACCTGAAGCTCCAGTCCCCCTCTACTGGCAGGGGGTTGGTGCTGGACCTGAAGCTCCAGTCCCCCTCTACTGGCAGGGGGATGGTGCTGGACCTGTAGCTCAAGTCCCTCTCTACTGGCAGGGGGTTGGTGCAGTACCAGTAGCTCCACCCCCCTCTCCCTCTACTGGAAGGGGGTTGGTACTGGACCTGTACCTCCAGCTGCCACTCTACTGGCAGGGGGTTGGTGCTGGTCCTGTAGCTCCAGCCCCTCTCTACTGGCAGAGGATTGGTGCTGGACCTGTAGCTCCAGCCCCCCTCTACTAGCAAGGGGTTGGTGCTAGACGTGAAGCTCCAGTCCCCTCTACTCGCAAGGGGTTAGTGCTGGACTTGTAGCTCCAGCCCCCTCTACTGGCAGGTGGTTGGTGCAGTACCTGTAGCTCCTCCCCCCCCCTCTACTATCATGGGGTTGGTGCTGGACCTGTAGCTCCAGCTCCCCTTTACTGGCAAGGGGTTGGTGCTGGACCTGTAGCTCCAGCCCCCCCCCCGTGTACTGGCAGAGGGTTGGTGCTGGACCAGAAGCTCCAGTCCCCCTCTACTAGCAGGGGGGTTGGTGCTGGACCAGAAGCTCCAGCCCCTCTCTACTGGCAGGGGGTTGGTGCTGGACCTGTAGCTCCAGCCCCTCTCTACTGGCAGGGGGGTTGGTGCTGGACCTGTAACTCCAGTCCCCCTCTACTAGCAGGGGGGTTGGTGCTGGACCTGAAGCTCCAGTCCCCTCTCCTGGCAAGGGGTTGGTGCTGGACCTGTAGCTCCAGCCCCTCTCTACTGGCAGGGGGTTGGTGCAGTACCTGTAGCTCCACCCTCCCACTACTAGCAGGGGGGTTGGTGCTGGACCTGTAGCTCCAGCCCCCCTTTAATGGCAGGGGGTTGGTGCTGGACCTATAGCTCCAGCCCCCCTTTACTGGCAGGGGGTTGGTGCTAGACCTGAAACTCCAGCCAACCTCTACTGGCAGGGAGTTGGTCCTGGACCTGTTGCCACAGCCCCCCTTTACTGGCAAGGGGTTGGTGCTGGACCTGTTGCCACAGCCCCCCTCTACTGGCAGGTGGTTGGTGCTGGACCTGAAACTCCAGCTCCCCTCTACTGGCAGGGGGTTGGTGCTAGACATGAAGCTCCAGCCCCCCACTCTACTGGCACGGAGTTGGTGCTGGACCTGTAGCTTCAACCCCCGTCTACTGACAGGGTGTTGGTGCTAGACCTGTAGCTGCAGCCACCTCTCTACAAGCAGGGAGTTGGTGCTGAACCTGAAGCTGCGGCCCCACTCTACTGGCAGGGGGTTGGTGCTGGACCTATAGCTGCAGCCCCCCTCTACTTCAAGGGGTTGGTGCTGGACCTGTAGCTCCAGCCCCTCTCTACTAGCAGGAGGTTGGTGCTGGACCTGTAGCTCCAGCCCCTCTCTACTGGCAGGGGGTTGGTGCAGTACCTGTAGCTCCAGCCCCCCTTTACTGGCAGGGGGTTGGTGCTGAACCTATAGCTCCAGCCCCCCTTTACTGGCAGGGGGTTGGTGCTAGACCTGAAACTCCAGCCAACCTCTACTGGCAGGGAGTTGGTCCTGGACCTGTAGCTCCTGCCTCCCTCTACTGGCAGGGGTTGGTGCTGGACCTGTTGCCACAGCCCCCCTCTATTGGCAGGTGGTTGGTGCTGGACCTGTAGCTCCAGCCCCCTCTACTGGCAGGGGGGTTGGTGCTGGACCTGTAACACCAGTCCCCCTCTACTGGCAGGGGTTTGGTGCTGGACCTGTAGCTCCAGCCCCACTCTACTAGCAGGGGATTGGTCCTGGACCTGTAGCTCCAGCCCCACTCTACTTGCAGGGGAGGGGGGGGTTGTTGCTGGACATGTAGCTCCAGCCCCCCCCCCCCCTACTGGCAAGGGTTTCGTGCTGGATCTGGTGCCCTATCGCCCCTCTACTGGCAGAGGGTTGGTGCTGGACTTGACGCTCCAGCCCCCTCTACTGGCAAGGGGTTGGTGCTGGACCTGTAGCTCCAGCCTCTCTCTACTGGCAGGTGGTTGGTGCAGTTCCTGTAGCTCCTCCCCCCCCCTCTACTGGCAGGGGGTTGGTGCTGGACCTGTAGATCCAGCCCCCCTTTACTGGCAGGGGGTTGGTGCTGGACCTGTAGCTCCAGCCCCCCCCCCTCTACTGGCAGGGGGTTGGTGCTGGACCTGTAGCTTCAACCCCCGTCTACTGACAGGGTGTTGGTGCTAGACCTGTAGCTGCAGCCACCTCTCTACAAGCAGGGAGTTGGTGCTGAACCTGAAGCTGCGGCCCCACTCTACTGGCAGGGGGTTGGTGCTGGACCTATAGCTGCAGCCCCCCTCTACTGGCAAGGGGTTGGTGCTGGACCTGTAGCTCCAGCCCCTCTCTACTAGCAGGAGGTTGGTGCTGGACCTGTAGCTCCAGCCCCCTCTACTGGCAGGGGGGTTGGTGCTGGACCTGTAACACCAGTCCCCCTCTACTGGCAGGGGTTTGGTGCTGGACCTGTAGCTCCAGCCCCACTCTACTAGCAGGGGGTTGGTCCTGGACCTGTAGCTCCAGCCCCACTCTACTTGCAGGGGGGGGGGGTTGTTGCTGGACCTGTAGCTCCAGCCCCCCCCCTCCTACTGGCAAGGGTTTCGTGCTGGATCTGGTGCCCTATCGCCCCTCTACTGGCAGAGGGTTGGTGCTGGACCTGAAGCTCCAGCCCCCTCTACTGGCAAGGGGTTGGTGCTGGACCTGTAGCTCCAGCCTCTCTCTCTACTGGCAGGGGGTTGGTGCAGTACCTGTAGCTCCACCCCCCCCTCTACTGGCAGGGGGTTAGTGCTGGACCTGTAGCTCCAGCCCCCCCTCTACTGGCAGGGGGTTGGTGCTGGACCTGTAGCTCCAGCCCCTCTCTACTGGCAGGGGGGTTTTTGCTGGGCCTGTAGCTCCAGCACCCCTCTACTGGCAGGGGGTTGGTGCTGGACCTGAAGCTCCAGCCCCCTCTACTGGCAGGGGGATGGTGCTGGACCTGTAGCTCAAGTCCCTCTCTACTGGCACGGGGTTGGCGCAGTACCAGTAGCTCCACCCCCCCCTCCCTCTACTGGCAGGGGGTTGGTACTGGACCTGTACCTTCAGCTGCCCCTCTACTGGCAGGGGGTTGGTGCTGGTCCTGTAGCTCCAGCCCCTCTCTACTGGCAGAGGATTGGTGCTGGACCTGTAGCTCCAGCCCCCTTCTACTGGCAAGGGGTTGGTGCTAGACGTGAAGCTCCAGTCCCCTCTACTCGCATGGGGTTAGTGCTGGACTTGTAGATCCAGCCCCCTCTACTGGCAGGGGGTTGGTGCTGGACCTGTAGCTCCAGTCCTCCTCTACTGGCAGGGGGTTGGTGCAGTACCTGTAGCTAATCCCCCCACTCTACTGGCAGGGGGTTGGTGCTGGACCTGTAGCTCCAGCCCCCCTTTACTGGCAGGGGGTTGGTGCTGGACCTGTACCTCCAGCTGCCCCTGTACTGGCAGGGGGTTGGTGCTGGTCCTGTAGCTCCAGCCCCTCTCTACTGGCAGAGGATTGGTGCTGGACCTGTAGCTCCAGCCCCCCTCTACTGGCAAGGGGTTGGTGCTAGACGTGAAGCTCCAGTCCCCTCTACTCGCATGGGGTTAGTGCTGGACTTGTAGCTCCAGCCCCCTCTACTGGCAGGGGTTTGGTGCTGGTCCTGTAGCTCCAGTCCCCCTCTACTGGCAGGGGGTTGGTGCAGTACCTGTAGCTCCTCCCCCCCCTCTCTACTGGCAGGGGGTTGGTGCTGGACCTGTAGCTCCAGCCCCCCTTTACTGGCAGGGGGTTGGTGCTGGACCTGTAGCTCCAGCCCCCCCCCCCTCTACTGGCAGAGGGTTGGTGCTGGACCAGAAGCTCCAGTCCTCTCTACTGGCACGGGGTTGGTGCTGGACCTGTAGCTCCAGCCCCCCTCTACTGGCAGGGGGGTTGGTGCTGGACCTGTAACTCCAGTCCCCCTCTACTAGCAGGGGGGTTGGTGCTGGACCTGAAGCTCCAGTCCCCTCTCCTGGCAAGGGGTTGGTGCTGGACCTGTAGCTCCAGCCCCTCTCTACTGGCAGGGGGTTGGTGCAGTACCTGTAGCTCCAGCCCCCCTTTACTGGCAGGGGGTTGGTGCTGAACCTATAGCTCCAGCCCCCCTTTACTGGCAGGGGGTTGGTGCTAGACCTGAAACTCCAGCCAACCTCTACTGGCAGGGAGTTGGTCCTGGACCTGTAGCTCCTGCCTCCCTCTAATGGCAGGGGTTGGTGCTGGACCTGTTGCCACAGCCCCCCTCTATTGGCAGGTGGTTGGTGCTGGACCTGAAACTCCAGCCCCCCTCTACTGGCAGGGGGTTGGTGCTAGACATGAAGCTCCAACCCCCCACTCTACTGGCAGGGAGTTGGTGCTGGACCTGTAGCTTCAGCCCCCGTCTACTGACAGGGTGTTGGTGCTGGACCTGTAGCTGCAGCCACCTCTCTACAAGCAGGGAGTTGGTGCTGAACCTGAAGCTGCGGCCCCACTCTACTGGCAGGGGGTTGGTGCTGGACCTATAGCTGCAGCCCCCCTCTACTGGCAAAGGGTTGGTGCTGGACCTGTAGCTCCAGCCCCTCTCTACTAGCAGGAGGTTGGTGCTGGACCTGTAGCTCCAGCCCCCTCTACTGGCAGGGGGGTTGGTGCTGGACCTGTAACACCAGTCCCCCTCTACTGGCAGGGGTTTGGTGCTGGACCTGTAGCTCCAGCCCCACTCTACTAGCAGGGGATTGGTCCTGGACCTGTAGCTCCAGCCCCACTCTACTTGCAGGGGGGGGGGGGTTGTTGCTGGACCTGTAGCTCCAGCCCCCCCCCCTACTGGCAAGGGTTTCGTGCTGGATCTGGTGCCCTATCGCCCCTCTACTGGCAGAGGATTGGTGCTGGACCTGACGCTCCAGCCCCCTCTACTGGCAAGGGGTTGGTGCTGGACCTGTAGCTCCAGCCTCTCTCTACTGGCAGGTGGTTGGTGCAGTTCCTGTAGCTCCTCCCCCCCCCCCTCTACTGGCAGGGGGTTGGTGCTGGACCTGTAGCTCCAGCCCCCCTTTACTGGCAGGGGGTTGGTGCTGGACCTGTAGCTCCAGCCCCCCCCCCCTCTACTGGCAGGGGGTTGGTGCTGGACCTGTAGCTCCAGCCCCACTCTACTAGCAGGGGGTTGGTCCTGGACCTGTAGCTCCAGCCCCACTCTACTGGTAGGGTGGGGGGGGGTTGTTGCTGGACCTGTAGCTCCAGCCCCCCCCCCTACTGGCAAGTGTTTCGTGCTGGATCTGGTGCCCTATCGCCCCTCTACTGGCAGAGGGTTGGTGCTGGACCTGAAGCTCCAGCCCCCTCTACTGGCAAGGGGTTGGTGCTGGACCTGTAGCTCCAGCCTCTCTCTACTGGCAGGGGGTTGGTGCAGTACCTGTAGCTCCACCCCCCCCCCTCTACTGGCAGGGGGTTAGTGCTGGACCTGTAGCTTCAGCCCCCCCTCTACTGGCAGGGGGTTGGTGCTGGACCTGTAGCTCCAGCCCCTCTCTACTGGCAGGGGGTTTTTTGCTGGGCCTGTAGCTCCAGCACCCCTCTACTGGCAGGGGGTTGGTGCTGGACCTGAAGCTCCAGCCCCCTCTACTGGCAGGGGGATGATGCTGGACCTGTAGCTCAAGTCCCTCTCTACTGGCACGGGGTTGGTGCAGTACCAGTAGCTCCACCCCCCCCCCTCCCTCTACTGGCAGGGGGTTGGTACTGGACCTGTACCTTCAGCTGCCCCTCTACTGGCAGGGGGTTGGTGCTGGTCCTGTAGCTCCAGCCCCTCTCTACTGGCAGAGGATTGGTGCTGGACTTGTAGCTCCAGCCCCCCTCTACTGGCAAGGGGTTGGTGCTAGACGTGAAGCTCCAGTCCCCTCTACTCGCATGGGGTTAGTGCTGGACTTGTAGATCCAGCCCCCTCTACTGGCAGGGGGTTGGTGCTGGACCTGTAGCTCCAGTCCTCCTCTACTGGCAGGGGGTTGGTGCAGTACCTGTAGCTAATCCCCCCACTCTACTGGCAGGGGGTTGGTGCTGGACCTGTAGCTCCAGCCCCCCTTTACTGGCAGGGGGTTGGTGCTGGACCTGTACCTCCAGCTGCCCCTCTACTGGCAGGGGGTTGGTGCTGGTCCTGTAGCTCCATCCCCTCTCTACTGGCAGAGGATTGGTGCTGGACCTGTAGCTCCAGCCCCCCTCTACTGGCAAGGGGTTGGTGCTAGACGTGAAGCTCCAGTCCCCTCTACTCGCATGGGGTTAGTGCTGGACTTGTAGCTCCAGCCCCCTCTACTGGCAGGGGGTTGGTGCTGGTCCTGTAGCTCCAGTCCCCCTCTACTGGCAGGGGGTTGGTGCAGTACCTGTAGCTCCTCCCCCCCTCTCTACTGGCAGGGGGTTGGTGCTGGACCTGTAGCTCCAGCCCCCCTTTACTGGCAGGGGGTTGGTGCTGGACCTGTAGCTCCAGCCCCCCCCCCTCTACTGGCAGAGGGTTGGTGCTGGACCAGAAGCTCCAGTCCTCTCTACTGGCACGGGGTTGGTGCTGGACCTGTAGCTCCAGCCCCCCTCTACTGGCAGGGGGGTTGGTGCTGGACCTGTAACTCCAGTCCCCCTCTACTAGCAGGGGGGTTGGTGCTGGACCTGAAGCTCCAGTCCCCTCTCCTGGCAAGGGGTTGGTGCTGGACCTGTAGCTCCAGCCCCTCTCTACTGGCAGGGGGTTGGTGCAGTACCTGTAGCTCCAGCCCCCCTTTACTGGCAGGGGGTTGGTGCTGAACCTATAGCTCCAGCCCCCCTTTACTGGCAGGGGGTTGGTGCTAGACCTGAAACTCCAGCCAACCTCTACTGGCAGGGAGTTGGTCCTGGACCTGTAGCTCCTGCCTCCCTCTAATGGCAGGGGTTGGTGCTGGACCTGTTGCCACAGCCCCCCTCTATTGGCAGGTGGTTGGTGCTGGACCTGAAACTCCAGCCCCCCTCTACTGGCAGGGGGTTGGTGCTAGACATGAAGCTCCAGCCCCCCACTCTACTGGCAGGGAGTTGGTGCTGGACCTGTAGCTTCAGCCCCCGTCTACTGACAGGGTGTTGGTGCTGGACCTGTAGCTGCAGCCACCTCTCTACAAGCAGGGAGTTGGTGCTGAACCTGAAGCTGCGGCCCCACTCTACTGGCAGGGGGTTGGTGCTGGACCTATAGCTGCAGCCCCCCTCTACTGGCAAAGGGTTGGTGCTGGACCTGTAGCTCCAGCCCCTCTCTACTAGCAGGAGGTTGGTGCTGGACCTGTAGCTCCAGCCCCCTCTACTGGCAGGGGGGTTGGTGCTGGACCTGTAACACCAGTCCCCCTCTACTGGCAGGGGTTTGGTGCTGGACCTGTAGCTCCAGCCCCACTCTACTAGCAGGGGATTGGTCCTGGACCTGTAGCTCCAGCCCCCCCCCCCTACTGGCAAGGGTTTCGTGCTGGATCTGGTGCCCTATCGCCCCTCTACTGGCAGAGGGTTGGTGCTGGACCTGACGCTCCAGCCCCTTCTACTGGCAAGGGGTTGGTGCTGGACCTGTAGCTCCAGCCTCTCTCTACTGGCAGGGGGTTGGTGCAGTACCTGTAGCTCCTCCCCCCCCCGCTACTGGCAGGGGGTTGGTGCTGGACCTGTAGCTCCAGCCCCCCTTTACTGGCAGGGGGTTGGTGCTGGACCTGTAGCTCCAGTCCCCTCTACTGGCAGGGGGTTGGTGCTGGACCTGTAGCTCCAGCCACCCATTACTGGCAGGGGGTTGGTGCTGGACCTGAAACTCCAGCCCCCCCTCTACTGGCAGGGGTTTGGTGCTGGACCTGTAGCTCCAGCCCCACTCTACTAGCAGGGGGTTGGTCCTGGACCTGTAGCTCCAGCCCCACTCTACTGGTAGGGGGGGGGGGGGTTGTTGCTGGACCTTTAGCTCCAGCCCCCCCCCCCCCCTACTGGCAAGTGTTTCGTGCTGGATCTGGTGCCCTATCGCCCCTCTACTGGCAGAGGGTTGGTGCTGGACCTGTAGCTCCAGTCCCCCTCTACTGGCAGGGGGTTGGTGCTGGACGTGTAGGTCCAGCCCCCCTCTACTGGCAGGGGGTTGGTGCTGGACCTGAAGCTCCAGCCCCCTCTACTGGCAGGGGGATGGTGCTGGACCTGTAGCTCAAGTCCCTCTCTACTGGCAGGGGGTTGGTGCTGGACCTGAAGCTCCAGTCCCCCTCTACTGGCAGGGGGTTGTGCTGGACCTGAAGCTCCAGTCCCCCTCTACTGGCAGGGGGATGGTGATGGACCTGTAGCTCAAGTCCCTCTCTACTGGCAGGGGGTTGGTGCAGTACCAGTAGCTCCACCCCCCCCTCCCTCTACTGGAAGGGGGTTGGTACTGGACCTGTACCTCCAGCTGCCACTCTACTGGCAGGGGGTTGGTGCTGGTCCTGTAGCTCCAGCCCCTCTCTACTGGCAGAGGATTGGTGCTGGACCTGTAGCTCCAGCCCCCCTCTACTGGCAAGGGGTTGGTGCTAGACATGAAGCTCCAGTCCCCTCTACTCGCATGGGGTTAGTGCTGGACTTGTAGCTCCAGCCCCCCTTTACTGGCAAGGGGTTGGTGCAGTACCTGTAGCTCCTCCCCCCCCTCTACTGGCAGGGGGTTGGTGCTGGACCTGTAGCTCCAGCCCCCCTCTACTGGCAGGGGGGTTGGTGCTGGACCTGTAACTCCAGTCCCCCTCTATTAGCAGGGGGGTTGGTGCTGGACCTGAAGCTCCAGTCCCCTCTACTGGCAAGGGGTTGGTGCTGGACCTGTAGCTCCAGCCCCTCTCTACTGGCAGGGGGTTGTTGCAGTACCTGTAGCTCCACCCTCCCTCTACTGGCAGGGGGTTGGTGCTGGACCTGTAGCTCCAGCCCCCCCCTTACTGGCAGGGGGTTGGTGCTGGACCTATAGCTCCAGCCCCCCTTTACTGGCAGGGGGTTGGTGCTAGACCTAAAACTCCAGCCAACCTCTACTGGCAGTGAGTTGGTCCTGGACCTGTAGCTCCTGCCTCCCTCTACTGGCAAGGGGTTGGTGCTGGACCTGTTGCCACAGCCCCCCTCTACTGGCAGGTGGTTGGTGCTGGACCTGAAACTCCAGCGCCCCTCTACTTGCAGGGGGTTGGTGCTAGACATGAAGCTCCAGCCCCCCACTCTACTGGCAGGGAGTTGGTGCTGGACCTGTAGCTTCAAACCCCGTCTACTGGCAGGGTGTTGGTGCTGGACCTGTAGCTGCATCCACCTCTCTACAAGCAGGGAATTGGTGCTGAACCTGAAGCTGCAGCCCCACTCTACTGTCAGGGGGTTGGTACTGGACCTATAGCTGCATCCCCCCTCTACTGGCAAGGGGTTGGTGCTGGACCTGTAGCTCCAGCCCCTCTCTACTAGCAGGGGGTTGGTGCTGGACCTGTAGCTCCAGCCCCCTCTACTGGCAGGGGGGTTGGTGCTGGACCTGTAACACCAGCCCCACTCTACTTGCAGGGGGGGGGGGGTTGTTGCTGGACCTGTATCTCCAGCCCCCCCCCTACTGGCAAGGGTTTCGTGCTGGATCTGGTGCCCTATCGCCCCTCTACTGGCAGAGGGTTGGTGCTGGACCTGACGCTCCAGCCCCCTCTACTGGCAAGGGGTTGGTGCTGGACCTGTAGCTCCAGCCTCTCTCTACTGGCAGGGGGTTGGTGCAGTACCTGTAGCTCCTCCCCCCCCCCTCTACTGGCAGGGGGTTGGTGCTGGACCTGTAGCTCCAGCCCCCCTTTACTGGCAGTGGGTTGGTGCTGGACCTGTAGCTCCAGCCCCCCCCCCCTCTACTGGCAGGGGGTTGGTGCTGGACCTGTAGCTCCAGCCCCACTCTACTAGCAGGGGGTTGGTCCTGGACCTGTAGCTCCAGCCCCACTCTACTGGTAGGGGGGGGTTGTTGCTGGACCTGTAGCTCCAGCCCCCCCCCCCCTCTACTGGCAAGTGTTTCGTGCTGGATCTGGTGCCCTATCGCCCCTCTACTGGGTGAGGGTTGGTGCTGGAACTGTAGCTCCAGTCCCCTCTACTGGCAGGGGGTTGGTGCTGGACCTGTAGCTCCAGCCCCCCATTACTGGCAGGGGGTTGGTGCTGGACCTGAAACTCCAGCCCCCCCTCTACTGGCAGGGGGTTGGTGCTGGACCTGTAGCTCCAGTCCCACTCTACTAGCAGGGGGATGGTCCTGGACCTGTAGCTCCAGCCCCACTCTACTGGTAGGGGGGGGGGGTTGTTGCTGGACCTGTAGCTCCAGCCCCCCCCCCCTACTGGCAAGTGTTTCGTGCTGGATCTGGTGCCCTATCGCCCCTCTACTGGCAGAGGGTTGGTGCTGGACCTGTAGCTCCAGTCCCCCTCTACTGGCAGGGGGTTGGTGCTGGACGTGTAGGTCCAGCCCCCCTCTACTGGCAGGGGGTTGGTGCTGGACCTGAAGCTCCAGCCCCCTCTACTGGCAGGGGGATGGTGCTGGACCTGTAGCTCAAGTCCCTCTCTAATGGCAGGGGGTTGGTGCTGGACCTGAAGCTCCAGTCCCCCTCTACTGGCAGGGGGTTGGTGCTGGACCTGAAGCTCCAGTCCCCCTCTACTGGCAGGGGGATGGTGCTGGACCTGTAGCTCAAGTCCCTCTCTACTGGCAGGGGGTTGGTGCAGTACCAGTAGCTCCACCCCCCCCTCCCTCTACTGGAAGGGGGTTGGTACTGGTCCTGTAGCTCCAGCCCCTCTCTACTGGCAGAGGATTGGTGCTGGACCTGTAGCTCCAGCCCCCCTCTACTGGCAAGGGGTTGGTGCTAGACGTGAAGCTCCAGTCCCCTCTACTCGCATGGGGTTAGTGCTGGACTTGTAGCTCCAGCCCCCTCTACTGGCAGGGGGTTGGTGCAGTACCTGTAGCTCCTCCCCCTCCCCCTCTACTATCATGGGGTTGGTGCTGGACCTGTAGCTCCAGCCCCCCTTTACTGGCAGCAGGTTGGTGCTGGACCTGTAGCTCCAGCCCACCCCCCCGTCTACTGGCAGAGGGTTGGTGCTGGACCAGAAGCTCCAGTCCTCTCTACTGGCAAGGGGTTGGTGCTGGACCTGTAGCTCCAGCCCCTCTCTACTGGCAGGGGGGTTGGTGCTGGACCTGTAACTCCAGTCCCCCTCTACTAGCAGGGGGGTTGGTGCTGGACCTGAAGCTCCAGTCCCCTCTCCTGGCAAGGGGTTGGTGCTGGACCTGTAGCTCCAGCCCCTCTCTACTGGCAGGGGGTTGGTGCAGTACCTGTAGCTCCACCCTCCCACTATTGGCAGGGGGGTTGGTGCTGGACCTGTAGCTCCAGCCCCCATTTAATGGCAGGGGGTTGGTGCTGGACCTATAGCTCCAGCCCCCCTTTACTGGCAGGGGGTTGGTGCTAGACCTGAAACTCCAGCCAACCTCTACTGGCTGGGAGTTGGTCCTGGACCTGTAGCTCCTGCCTCCCTCTACTGGCAAGGGGTTGGTGCTGGACCTGTTGCCACAGCCCCCCTCTACTGGCAGGTGGTTGGTGCTGGACCTGAAAATCCAGCTCCCCTCTACTGGCAGGGGGTTGGTGCTAGACATGATGCTCCAGCCCCCCACTCTACTGGCACGGAGTTGGTGCTGGTCCTGTAGCTTCAACCCCCGTCTACTGACAGGGTGTTGGTGCTAGACCTGTAGCTGCAGCCACCTCTCTACAAGCAGGGAGTTGGTGCTGACCCTGAAGCTGCGGCCCCACTCTACTGGCAGGGGGTTGGTGCTGGACCTATAGCTGCAGCCCCCCTCTACTGGCAAGGGGTTGGTGCTGGACCTGTAGCTCCAGCCCCTCTCTACTAGCAGGAGGTTGGTGCTGGACCTGTAGCTCCAGCCCCCTCTACTGGCAGGGGGGTTGGTGCTGGACCTGTAACACCAGTCCCCCTCTACTGGCAGGGGTTTGGTGCTGGACCTGTAGCTCCAGCCCCACTCTACTAGCAGGGGGTTGGTCCTGGACCTGTAGCTCCAGCCCCACTCTACTTGCAGGGGGGGTGGGGGTTGTTGCTGGACCTGTAGCTCCAGCTCCCCCTCCTACTGGCAAGGGTTTCGTGCTGGATCTGGTGCCCTATCGCCCCTCTACTGGCAGAGGGTTGGTGCTGGACCTGAAGCTCCAGCCCCCTCTACTGGCAAGGGGTTGGTGCTGGACCTGTAGCTCCAGCCTCTCTCTACTGGCAGGGGGTTGGTGCAGTACCTGTAGCTCCACCCCCCCCTCTACTGGCAGGGGGTTAGTGCTGGACCTGTAGCTCCAGCCCCCCCTCTACTGGCAGGGGGTTGGTGCTGGACCTGTAGCTCCAGCCCCTCTCTACTGGCAGGGGGGTTTTTGCTGGGCCTGTAGCTCCAGCACCCCTCTACTGGCAGGGGGTTGGTGCTGGACCTGAAGCTCCAGCCCCCTCTACTGGCAGGGGGATGGTGCTGGACCTGTAGCTCAAGTCCCTCTCTACTGGCACGGGGTTGGTGCAGTACCAGTAGCACCCCCCCCCCCCTCCCTCTACTGGCAGGGGGTTGGTACTATACCTGTACCTTCAGCTGCCCCTCTACTGGCAGGGGGTTGGTGCTGGTCCTGTAGCTCCAGCCCCTCTCTACTGGCAGAGGATTGGTGCTGGACCTGTAGCTCCAGCCCCCCTCTACTGGCAAGGGGTTGGTGCTAGACGTGAAGCTCCAGTCCCCTCTACTCGCATGGGGTTAGTGCTGGACTTGTAGCTCCAGCCCCCTCTACTGGCAGGGGGTTGGTGCTGGACCTGTTGCTCCAGTCCCCCTCTACTGGCAGGGGGTTGGTGCAGAACCTGTAGCTCCTCCCCCCCTCTACTGGCAGGGGGTTGGTGCTGGACCTGTAGCTCCAGCCCCCCCTCTACTGGCAAGGGGTTGGTGCTGGACCTGTAGCTCCAGCCCCTCTCTACTGGCAGGGGGTTGGTGCTGGACCTGTAGCTCCAGCCCCCCTCTACTGGCAGGGGGGTTGGTGCTGGACCTGTAACTCCAGTCCCCCTCTACTAGAAGGGGGGTTGGTTCTGGACCTGAAGCTCCAGTCCCCTCTACTGGCAAGGGGTTGGTGCTGGACCTGTAGCTCCAGCCCCTCTCTACTGGCAGGGGGTTGTTGCAGTACCTGTAGCTCCACCCTCCCTCTACTGGCAGGGGGTTGGTGCTGGACCTGTAGCTCCAGCCCCCCCTTTACTGGCAGGGGGTTGGTGCTGGACCTATAGCTCCAGCCTCCCTTTACTGGCAGGGGGTTGGTGCTAGACCTAAAACTCCAGCCAACCTCTACTGGCAGGGAGTTGGTCCTGGACCTGTAGCTCCTGCCTCCCTCTACTGGCAAGGGGTTGGTGCTGGACCTGTTGCCACAGCCCCCCTCTACTGGCAGGTGGTTGGTGCTGGACCTGAAACTCCAGCGCCCCTCTACTGGCAGGGGGTTGGTGCTAGACATGAAGCTCCAGCCCCCCACTCTACTGGCAGGGAGTTGGTGCTGGACCTGTAGCTTCAACCCCCGTCTACTGGCAGGGTGTTGGTGCTGGACCTGTAGCTGCATCCACCTCTCTACAAGCATGGAATTGGTGCTGAACCTGAAGCTGCAGCCCCACTCTACTGGCAGGGGGTTGGTGCTGGACCTATAGCTGCATCCCCCTTCTACTGGCAGGGGGGTTGGTGCTGGACCTGTAACTCCAGTCCCCCTCTACTAGCAGGGGGGTTGGTTCTGGACCTGAAGCTCCAGTCCCCTCTACTGGCAAGGGGTTGGTGCTGGACCTGTAGCTCCAGCCCCTCTCTACTGGCAGGGGGTTGTTGCAGTACCTGTAGCTCCACCCTCCCTCTACTGGCAGGGGGTTGGTGCTGGACCTGTAGCTCCAGCCCCCCCTTTACTGGCAGGGGGTTGGTGCTGGACCTATAGCTCCAGCCTCCCTTTACTGGCAGGGGGTTGGTGCTAGACCTAAAACTCCAGCCAACCTCTACTGGCAGGGAGTTGGTCCTGGACCTGTAGCTCCTGCCTCCCTCTACTGGCAAGGGGTTGGTGCTGGACCTGTTGCCACAGCCCCCCTCTACTGGCAGGTGGTTGGTGCTGGACCTGAAACTCCAGCGCCCCTCTACTGGCAGGGGGTTGGTGCTAGACATGAAGCTCCAGCCCCCCACTCTACTGGCAGGGAGTTGGTGCTGGATCTGTAGCTTCAACCCCCGTCTACTGGCAGGGTGTTGGTGCTGGACCTGTAGCTGCATCCACCTCTCTACAAGCAGGGAATTGGTGCTGAACCTGAAGCTGCAGCCCCACTCTACTGGCAGGGGGTTGGTGCTGGACCTATAGCTGCATCCCCCCTCTACTGGCAAGGGGTTGGTGCTGGACCTGTAGCTCCAGCCCCTCTCTACTTGCAGGGGGTTGGTGCTGGACCTGTAGCTCCAGCCCCCTCTACTGGCAGGGGGGTTGGTGCTGGACCTGTAACACCAGTCCCCCTCTACTGGCAGGGGTTTGGTGCTGGACCTGTAGCTCCAGCCCCACTCTACTAGCAGGGGGTTGGCCCTGGACCTGTAGCTCCAGCCCCACTCTACTGGCAGGGGGGGGAGGGTTGCTGGACCTGTAGCTCCAGCCCCCCCCCCTACTGGCAAGGGTTTCGTGCTGGATCTGGTGCCCTATCGCCCCTCTACTGGCAGAGGGTTGGTGCTGGACCTGAAGCTCCAGCCCCCTCTACTGGCAGGGGGTTGGTGCTGGACCTGTAGCTCCAGCCCCCCATTACTGGCAGGGGGTTGGTGCTGGACCTGAAACTCCAGCCCCCCCTCTACTGGCAGGGGGTTGGTCCTGGACCTGTAGCTCCAGCCCCACTCTACTGGTAGGGGGGGGGGGTTGTTGCTGGACCTGTAGCTCCAGCCCCCCCCCCCCTACTGGCAAGTGTTTCGTGCTGGATCTGGTGCCCTATCGCCCCTCTACTGGCAGAGGGTTGGTGCTGGACCTGTAGCTCCAGTCCCCCTCTACTGGCAGGGGGTTGGTGCTGGACGTGTAGGTCCAGCCCCCCTCTACTGGCAGGGGGTTGGTGCTGGACCTGAAGCTCCAGCCCCCTCTACTGGCAGGGGGATGGTGCTGGACCTGTAGCTCAAGTCCCTCTCTAATGGCAGGGGGTTGGTGCTGGACCTGAAGCTCCAGTCCCCCTCTACTGGCAGGGGGTTGGTGCTGGACCTGAAGCTCCAGTCCCCCTCTACTGGCAGGGGGATGGTGCTGGACCTGTAGCTCAAGTCCCTCTCTACTGGCAGGGGGTTGGTGCAGTACCAGTAGCTCCACCCCCCCCCCTCCCTCTACTGGAAGGGGGTTGGTACTGGACCTGTACCTCCAGCTGCCACTCTACTGGCAGGGGGTTGGTGCTGGTCCTGTAGCTCCAGCCCCTCTCTACTGGCAGAGGATTGGTGCTGGACCTGTAGCTCCAGCCCCCCTCTACTGGCAAGGGGTTGGTGCTAGACGTGAAGCTCCAGTCCCCTCTACTCGCATGGGGTTAGTGCTGGACTTGTAGCTCCAGCCCCCTCTACTGGCAGGGGGTTGGTGCAGTACCTGTAGCTCCTCCCCCCCCCTCTACTATCATGGGGTTGGTGCTGGACCTGTAGCTCCAGCCCCCCTTTACTGGCAGCAGGTTGGTGCTGGACCTGTAGCTCCAGCCCACCCCCCCGTCTACTGGCAGAGGGTTGGTGCTGGACCAGAAGCTCCAGTCCTCTCTACTGGCAAGGGGTTGGTGCTGGACCTGTAGCTCCAGCCCCTCTCTACTGGCAGGGGGGTTGGTGCTGGACCTGTAACTCCAGTCCCCCTCTACTAGCAGGGGGGTTGGTGCTGGACCTGAAGCTCCAGTCCCCTCTCCTGGCAAGGGGATGGTGCTGGACCTGTAGCTCCAGCCCCTCTCTACTGGCAGGGGGTTGGTGCAGTACCTGTAGCTCCACCCTCCCACTATTGGCAGGGGGGTTGGTGCTGGACCTGTAGCTCCAGCCCCCCTTTAATGGCAGGGGGTTGGTGCTGGACCTATAGCTCCAGCCCCCCTTTACTGGCAGGGGGTTGGTGCTAGACCTGAAACTCCAGCCAACCTCTACTGGCTGGGAGTTGGTCCTGGACCTGTAGCTCCTGCCTCCCTCTACTGGCAAGGGGTTGGTGCTGGACCTGTTGCCACAGCCCCCCTCTACTGGCAGGTGGTTGGTGCTGGACCTGAAAATCCAGCTCCCCTCTACTGGCAGGGGGTTGGTGCTAGACATGATGCTCCAGCCCCCCACTCTACTGGCACGGAGTTGGTGCTGGACCTGTAGCTTCAACCCCCGTCTACTGACAGGGTGTTGGTGCTAGACCTGTAGCTGCAGCCACCTCTCTACAAGCAGGGAGTTGGTGCTGACCCTGAAGATGCGGCCCCACTCTACTGGCAGGGGATTGGTGCTGGACCTATAGCTGCAGCCCCCCTCTACTGGCAAGGGGTTGGTGCTGGACCTGTAGCTCCAGCCCCTCTCTACTAGCAGGAGGTTGGTGCTGGACCTGCAGTTCCAGCCCCCTCTACTGGCAGGGGGGTTGGTGCTGGGCCTGTAACACCAGTCCCCCTCTACTGGCAGGGGTTTGGTGCTGGACCTGTAGCTCCAGCCCCACTCTACTAGCAGGGGGTTGGTCCTGGACCTGTAGCTCCAGCCCTACTCTACTTGCAGGGGGGGTGGGGGTTGTTGCTGGACCTGTAGCTCCAGCTCCCCCTCCTACTGGCAAGGGTTTCGTGCTGGATCTGGTGCCCTATCGCCCCTCTACTGGCAGAGGGTTGGTGCTGGACCTGAAGCTCCAGCCCCCTCTACTGGCAAGGGGTTGGTGCTGGACCTGTAGCTCCAGCCTCTCTCTACTGGCAGGGGGTTGGTGCAGTACCTGTAGCTCCACCCCCCCTCTACTGGCAGGGGGTTAGTGCTGGACCTGTAGCTCCAGCCCCCCCTCTACTGGCAGGGGGTTGGTGCTGGACCTGTAGCTCCAGCCCCTCTCTACTGGCAGGGGGGTTTTTGCTGGGCCTGTTGCTCCAGCACCCCTCTACTGGCAGGGGGTTGGTGCTGGACCTGAAGCTCCAGCCCCCTCTACTGGCAGGGGGATGGTGCTGGACCTGTAGCTCAAGTCCCTCTCTACTGGCACGGGGTTGGTGCAGTACCAGTAGCACCCCCCCCCTCCCTCTACTGGCAGGGGGTTGGTACTATACCTGTACCTTCAGCTGCCCCTCTACTGGCAGGGGGTTGGTGCTGGTCCTGTAGCTCCAGCCCCTCTCTTTTGGCAGAGGATTGGTGCTGGACCTGTAGCTCCAGCCCCCCTCTACTGGCAAGGGGTTGGTGCTAGACGTGAAGCTCCAGTCCCCTCTACTCGCATGGGGTTAGTGCTGGACTTGTAGCTCCAGCCCCCTCTACTGGCAGGGGGTTGGTGCTGGACCTGTTGCTTCAGTCCCCCTCTACTGGCAGGGGGTTGGTGCAGAACCTGTAGCTCCTCCCCCCCCCCTCTACTGGCAGGGGGTTGGTGCTGGACCTGTAGCTCCAGCCCCCCCTCTACTGGCAAGGGGTTGGTGCTGGACCTGTAGCTCCAGCCCCTCTCTACTGGCAGGGGGTTGGTGCTGGACCTGTAGCTCCAGCCCCCCTCTACTGGCAGGGGGGTTGGTGCTGGACCTGTAACTCCAGTCCCCCTCTACTAGAAGGGGGGTTGGTTCTGGACCTGAAGCTCCAGTCCCCTCTACTGGCAAGGGGTTGGTGCTGGACCTGTAGCTCCAGCCCCTCTCTACTGGCAGGGGGTTGTTGCAGTACCTGTAGCTCCACCCTCCCTCTACTGGCAGGGGGTTGGTGCTGGACCTGTAGCTCCAGCCCCACCTTTACTGGCAGGGGGTTGGTGCTGGACCTATAGCTCCAGCCTCCCTTTACTGGCAGGGGGTTGGTGCTAGACCTAAAACTCCAGCCAACCTCTACTGGCAGGGAGTTGGTCCTGGACCTGTAGCTCCTGCCTCCCTCTACTGGCAAGGGGTTGGTGCTGGACCTGTTGCCACAGCCCCCCTCTACTGGCAGGTGGTTGGTGCTAGACCTGAAACTCCAGCGCCCCTCTACTGGCAGGGGGTTGGTGCTAGACATGAAGCTCCAGCCCCCCACTCTACTGGCAGGGAGTTGGTGCTGGACCTGTAGCTTCAACCCCCGTCTACTGGCAGGGTGTTGGTGCTGGACCTGTAGCTGCATCCACCTCTCTACAAGCATGGAATTGGTGCTGAACCTGAAGCTGCAGCCCCACTCTACTGGCAGGGGGTTGGTGCTGGACCTATAGCTGCATCCCCCCTCTACTGGCAGGGGGGTTGGTGCTGGACCTGTAACTCCAGTCCCCCTCTACTAGCAGGGGGGTTGGTTCTGGACCTGAAGCTCCAGTCCCCTCTACTGGCAAGGGGTTGGTGCTGGACCTGTAGCTCCAGCCCCTCTCTACTGGCAGGGGGTTGTTGCAGTACCTGTAGCTCCACCCTCCCTCTACTGGCAGGGGGTTGGTGCTGGACCTGTAGCTCCAGCCCCCCCTTTACTGGCAGGGGGTTGGTGCTGGACCTATAGCTCCAGCCTCCCTTTACTGGCAGGGGGTTGGTGCTAGACCTAAAACTCCAGCCAACCTCTACTGGCAGGGAGTTGGTCCTGGACCTGTAGCTCCTGCCTCCCTCTACTGGCAAGGGGTTGGTGCTGGACCTGTTGCCACAGCCCCCCTCTACTGGCAGGTGGTTGGTGCTGGACCTGAAACTCCAGCGCCACTCTACTGGCAGGGGGTTGGTGCTAGACATGAAGCTCCAGCCCCCCACTCTAATGGCAGGGAGTTGGTGCTGGATCTGTAGCTTCAACCCCCGTCTACTGGCAGGGTGTTGGTGCTGGACCTGTAGCTGCATCCACCTCTCTACAAGCAGGGAATTGGTGCTGAACCTGAAGCTGCAGCCCCACTCTACTGGCAGGGGGTTGGTGCTGGACCTATAGCTGCATCCCCCCTCTACTGGCAAGGGGTTGGTGCTGGACCTGTAGCTCCAGCCCCTCTCTACTTGCAGGGGGTTGGTGCTGGACCTGTAGATCCAGCCCCCTCTACTGGCAGGGGGGTTGGTGCTGGACCTGTAACACCAGTCCCCCTCTACTGGCATGGGTTTGGTGCTGGACCTGTTGCTCCAGCCCCACTCTACTAGCAGGGGGTTGGCCCTGGACCTGTAGCTCCAGCCCCACTCTACTGGCAGGGGGGGGGGAGGGTTGCTGGACCTGAAGCTCCAGCCCCCCCCCTAATGGCAAGGGTTTCGTGCTGGATCTGGTGCCCTATCGCCCCTCTACTGGCAGAGGGTTGGTGCTGGACCTGAAGCTCCAGCCCCCTCTACTGGCAAGGGGTTGGTGCTGGACCTGTAGCTCCAGCCCCTCTCTACTGGCAGGGGGTTGGTGCAGTACCTGTAGCTCCAACCCTCTTTACTGGCAGGGGGTTGGTGCTGGACCTGTAGCTCCAACCCTCTTTACTGGCAGGGGGTTGGTGCTAGACCTGAAGCTCCAGCCAATCTCTACTGGCAGGGGGTTGGTGCTGGACCTGTAGCTCCTGCCCCCCTCTACTGGCAAGGGGTTGGTGCTGGACCTGTTGCCACAGCCCCCCTCTACTGGCAGGTGGTTGGTGCTAGACATGAAGCTCCAGCCCCCCATCCTCTACTGGCAGGGAGTTGGTGCTGGACCTGTAGCTCCAGCCCCCCTCTACTGGCAGGGGGTTGGTTCTTGACCTGTAGCTCCATCCTACCTCTACTAGCAGGGGGTGGTTCTGAACCTGTAGCTCCAGCCCCCCTTTACTGGCAGGGGGTTGGTTCTGGACCTGTAGCTCCAGCCCCCCCCATCTACTGGCAGAGGGTTGGTGCTGGACCAGAAGCTCCAGTCCCCTCTACTGGCAAGGGGTTGGTGCTGGACCTGTAGCTCCAGCCCCTCTCTACTGGCAGGGGGTTGGTGCTGGACCTGTAGCTCCAGCCCCCCTCTACTGGTAGGGGGGTTGGTGCTGGACCTGTAACTCCAGTCCCCTCTACTGGCAAGGGGTTGGTGCTGGACGTGTAGCTCCAGCCGCTCTCTACTGGCAGGGGGT
Organism: Procambarus clarkii; assembly: GCF_040958095.1. Taxonomy (NCBI): domain Eukaryota; kingdom Metazoa; phylum Arthropoda; class Malacostraca; order Decapoda; family Cambaridae; genus Procambarus; species Procambarus clarkii. Next base: position 32,192,967 of record NC_091204.1, on the reverse strand, counting down.
TGGTGCAGTACCTGTAGCTCCACTCCCCCTCTACTGGCAGGGGGTTGGTGCTGGACCTGAAGCTCCAGCCTCCTCTACTAGCAGGGGGATGGTGTTGGACCTGTAGCTCAAGTCCCTCTCTACTGGCAGGAAGTTGGTGCTGGACCTGTAGCTCCAGTCCCCTGTACTGGCAAGGGGTTGGTGCTGGACCTGTAGCTCCAGTCCCCCTCTAATGACAGGGGGTTGGTGCTGGACCTGTAGATCTAGCCCCCCTCTACTGGCAGGGGGTTGGTGCTGGACCTGAAGCTCCAGCCCCCTCTACTGGCAGGGGGATGGTGCTGGACCTGTAGCTCCTGCCTCCCTCTACTGGCAAGGGGTTGGTGCTGGACCTGTTGCCACAGCCCCCCTCTACTGGCAGGTTGTTGGTGCTGGACCTGTAGCTGCAGCCACCTCTCTACAAGCAGGGAGTTGGTGCTGAACCTGAAGCTGCAGCCCCACTCTACTGGCAGGGGGTTGGTGCAGGACCTGTAGCTGCAGCCCCCCTCTACTGGCAAGGGGTTGGTGCTGGACCTGTAACTCCAGCCCCTCTCTACTGGCAGGGGGTTGGTGCTGGACCTGTAGCTCCAGCCCCCTCTACTGGCAGGGGGGTTGGTGCTGGACCTGTAACTCCAGTCCCCCTCTACTGGCAGAAGGGTTGGTGCTGGACCTGAAGCTCCAGTCCCCTCTACTGGCAAGGGGTTGGTGCTGAACCTGTAGCTCTAGCCGCTCTCTACTGGCAGGGGGTTGGTGCAGTACCTGTAGCTCCACCCCCCCTCTACTGGCAGGGGGTTAGTGCTGGACCTGTAGCTCCAGCCCCCCTCTACTTGCAGGGGGTTGGTGCTGGACCTGTAGCTCCAGCCCCCCATTACTGGCAGGGGGTTGGTGCTGGACCTGTAGCTGCAGCCCCCTCTCTACTGGCAGAGGGTTGGTGCTGGACATGTAGCTCCAGCCCCCCTCTACTGGCAGGGGGTTGTTGCTGCACCTGTAGCTCCTGCCTCCCTCTACTGGCAAGGGGTTGGTGCTGGACCTGTTGCCACAGCCCCCCTCTACTGGCAGGTGGTTGGTGCTGGACCTGAAACTCCAGCGCCCCTCTACTGGCAGGGGGTTGGTGCTAGACATGAAGCTCCAGCCCCCCACTCTACTGGCAGGGAGTTGGTGCTGGACCTGTAGCTTCAACCCACGTCTACTGGCAGGGTGTTGGTGCTGGACCTGTAGCTGCAGCCACCTCTCTACAAGCAGGGAGTTGGTGCTGAACCTCTAGCTCCAGCCCCCTCTACTGGCAGGGGGGTTGGTGCTGGACCTGTAACACCAGTCCCCCTCTACTGACAGGGGTTTGGTGCTGGACCTGTAGCTCCAGCCCCACTCTACTAGCAGGGGGTTGGCCCTGGACCTGTAGCTCCAGCCCCACTCTACTGGCATGGGGGGAGGGTTGCTGGACCTATAGCTCCAGCCCCCCCCCCTACTGGCAAGGGTTTCGTGCTGGATCTGGTGCCCTATCGCCCCTCTACTGGCAGAGGGTTGGTGCTGGACCTGAAGCTCCAGCCCCCTTTACTGGCAAGGGGTTGGTGCTGGACCTGTAGCTCCAGCCCCTCTCTACTGGCAGGGGGTTGGTGCAGTACCTGTAGCTCCAACCCTCTTTACTGGCAGGGGGTTGGTGCTGGACCTGTAGCTCCAACCCTCCTTACTGGCAGGGGGTTGGTGCTAGACCTGAAGCTCCAGCCAATCTCTACTGGCAGGGGGTTGGTGCTGGACCTGTAGCTCCTGCCCCCCTCTACTGGCAAGGGGTTGGTGCTGGACCTGTTGCCACAGCCCCCCTCTACTGGCAGGTGGTTGGTGCTAGACATGAAGCTCCAGCCCCCCCCTCTCTACTGGCAGGGGGTTGGTGCTGGACCTGTAGCTCCAGCCCCCCTCTACTGGTAGGGGGGTTGGTGCTGGACCTGTAACTCCAGTTCCCCTCTACCAGCAGGGGGCTTGGTGCTGGACCTGTAGCTCCAGTCCCCTCTACTGGCAAGGGGTTGGTCCTGGACGTGTAGCTCCAGCCCCTCTCTAATGGCAGGGGGTTGGTGCAGTACCTGTAGCTCCACCCCCCCCTCTACTGGCAGGGGGTTGGTGCTGGACCTGAAGCTCCAGCCCCCTCTACTGGCAGGGGGATGGTGTTGGACCTGTAGCTCAAGTCCCTCTCTACTAGCTGGGGGGTTGGTGCTGGACCTGTAGCTCCAGTCCCCCTCTACTGGCAGGGGGTTGGTTCCGGACCTGTAGGTCCCGCCCCTCTCTACTGGCAGGAAGTTGGTGCTGGACCTGTAGCTCCAGTCCCCTGTACTGGCAAGGGGTTGGTGCTGGACCTGTAGCTCCAGTCCCCCTCTACTGGCAGGGGGTTGGTGCTGGACCTGTAGATCTAGCCCCCCTCTACTGGCAGGGGGTTGGTGCTGGACCTGAAGCTCCAGCCCCCTCTACTGGCAGGGGGATGGTGCTGGACCTGTAGCTCCTGCCTCCCTCTACTGGCAAGGGTTTGGTGCTGGACCTGTAGCTGCAGCCCCCTCTCTACTGGCAGAGGGTTGGTGCTGGACCTGAAACTCCAGCCCCCCTCTACTGGCAGGTTGTTGGTGCTGGACCTGAAACTCCAGCCCCCCTCTACTGGCAGGGGGTTGGTGCTAGGCATGAAGCTCCAGCCCCCCACTCTACTGGCAGGGAGTTGGTGCTGAACCTAAAGCTGCAGCCCCACTCTACTGGCAGGGGGTTGGTGCAGGACCTGTAGCTGCAGCCCCCCTCTACTGGCAAGGGGTTGGTGCTGGACCTGCAGCTCCAGCCCCTCTCTACTGGCAGGGGGTTGGTGCTGGACCTGTAGCTCCAGCCCCCCTCTACTGGCAGGGGGGTTGGTGCTGGACCTGTAACTCCTGTCCCCCTCTACTGGCAGGGGGGTTGGTGCTGGACCTGAAGCTCCAGTCCCCTCTACTGGCAAGGGGTTGGTGCTGGACCTGTAGCTCCAGCCCCTCTCTACTGGCAGGGGGTTGGTGCAGTACCTGTAGCTCCACCCCCCCCTCTACTGGCAGGGGGTTAGTGCTGGACCTGTAGCTCCAGCCCCCCTCTACTTGCAGGGGGTTGGTGCTGGACCTGTAGCTCCAGCCCCCCATTACTGGCAGGGGGTTGGTGCTGGACCTGTAGCTGCAGCCCCCTCTCTACTGGCAGAGGGTTGGTGCTGGACATGTAGCTCCAGCCCCCCTCTACTGGCAGGGGGTTGTTGCTGCACCTGTAGCTCCTGCCTCCCTCTACTGGCAAGGGGTTGGTTCTGGACCTGTTGCCACAGCCCCCTCTCTACTGGCAGGGGGTTGGTGCTGGACCTGTAGCTGCAGCCCCCTCTCTACTGGCAGAGGGTTGGTGCTGGACATGCAGCTCCAGCCCCCCCTCTACTGGCAGGGGGTTGTTGCTGCACCTGTAGCTCCAGCCCCTCTCTACTGGCAGGGGGTTGGTGCTGGACCTGTAGCTCCAGTCCCCCTCTACTGGCAGGGGGTTGGTGCTGGACCTGTAGATCTAGCCCCCCTCTACTGGCAGGGGGTTGGTGCTGGACCTGAAGCTCCAGCCCCCTCTACTGGCAGGGGGATGGTGCTGGACCTATAGCTCCTGCCTTCCTCTACTGGCAAGGGGTTGGTGCTGGACCTGTTGCCACAGCCCCCCTCTACTGGCAGGTTGTTGGTGCTGGACCTGAAACTCCAGCTCCCCTCTACTGGCAGGGGGTTGGTGCTAGACATGAAGCTCCAGCCCCCCACTCTACTGGCAGGGAGTTGGTGCTAGACCTGTAGCTTCAACCCCCGTCTACTGGCAGGGTGTTGGTGCTGGACCTGTAGCTGCAGCCACCTCTCTACAAGCAGGGAGTTGGTGCTGAACCTGAAGCTGCAGCCCCACTCTACTGGCAGGGGGTTGGTGCAGGACCTGTAGCTGCAGCCCCTCTCTACTGGCAAGGGGCTGGTGCTGGACCTGTAGCTCCAGCCCCTCTCTACTGGCAGGGGGTTTGTGCTGGACCTGTAGCTCCAGCCCCCTCTACTGGCAGGGGGGTTGGTGCTGGACCTGCAGCTCCAGCCCCTCTCTACTGGCAGGGGGTTGGTGCTGGACCTGTAGCTCCAGCCCCCCTCTACTGGCAGGGGGGTTGGTGCTGGACCTGTAACTCCTGTCCCCCTCTACTGGCAGGGGGGTTGGTGCTGGACCTGAAGCTCCAGTCCCCTCTACTGGCAAGGGGTTGGTGCTGGACCTGTAGCTCCAGCCCCTCTCTACTGGCAGGGGGTTGGTGCAGTACCTGTAGCTCCACCCCCCCCTCTACTGGCAGGGGGTTAGTGCTGGACCTGTAGCTCCAGCCCCCCTCTACTTGCAGGGGGTTGGTGCTGGACCTGTAGCTCCAGCCCCCCATTACTGGCAGGGGGTTGGTGCTGGACCTGTAGCTGCAGCCCCCTCTCTACTGGCAGAGGGTTGGTGCTGGACATGTAGCTCCAGCCCCCCTCTACTGGCAGGGGGTTGTTGCTGCACCTGTAGCTCCTGCCTCCCTCTACTGGCAAGGGGTTGGTTCTGGACCTGTTGCCACAGCCCCCTCTCTACTGGCAGGGGGTTGGTGCTGGACCTGTAGCTGCAGCCCCCTCTCTACTGGCAGAGGGTTGGTGCTGGACATGCAGCTCCAGCCCCCCCTCTACTGGCAGGGGGTTGTTGCTGCACCTGTAGCTCCAGCCCCTCTCTACTGGCAGGGGGTTGGTGCTGGACCTGTAGCTCCAGTCCCCCTCTACTGGCAGGGGGTTGGTGCTGGACCTGTAGATCTAGCCCCCCTCTACTGGCAGGGGGTTGGTGCTGGACCTGAAGCTCCAGCCCCCTCTACTGGCAGGGGGATGGTGCTGGACCTATAGCTCCTGCCTTCCTCTACTGGCAAGGGGTTGGTGCTGGACCTGTTGCCACAGCCCCCCTCTACTGGCAGGTTGTTGGTGCTGGACCTGAAACTCCAGCTCCCCTCTACTGGCAGGGGGTTGGTGCTAGACATGAAGCTCCAGCCCCCCACTCTACTGGCAGGGAGTTGGTGCTAGACCTGTAGCTTCAACCCCCGTCTACTGGCAGGGTGTTGGTGCTGGACCTGTAGCTGCAGCCACCTCTCTACAAGCAGGGAGTTGGTGCTGAACCTGAAGCTGCAGCCCCACTCTACTGGCAGGGGGTTGGTGCAGGACCTGTAGCTGCAGCCCCTCTCTACTGGCAAGGGGCTGGTGCTGGACCTGTAGCTCCAGCCCCTCTCTACTGGCAGGGGGTTTGTGCTGGACCTGTAGCTCCAGCCCCCTCTACTGGCAGGGGGGTTGGTGCTGGACCTGTAACTCCAGTCCCCCTCTACTGGCAGCGGGGTTGGTGCTGGACCTGAAGCTCCAGTCCCCTCTACTGGCAAGGGGTTGGTGCTGGACCTGTAGCTCCAGCCCCTCTCTACTGGCAGGGGGTTGGTGCAGTACCTGTAGCTCCACCCCCCTTCTACTTGTAGGGGGTTGGTGCTAGACCTGTAGCTCCAGCCCCCCCATTACTGGCAGGGGGTTGGTGCTGGACCTGTAGCTGCAGCCCCCTCTCTACTGGCAGAGGGTTTGTGCTGGACATGTAGCTCCAGCCCCCCTGTACTGGCAGGGGGTTGTTGCTGCACCTGTAGCTCCTGCCTCCCTCTACTGGCAAGGGGTTGGTGCTGGACCTGTTGCCACAGCCCCCCTCTACTGGCAGATGGTTGGTGCTGGACCTGTAGCTGCAGCCCCCTCTCTACTGGCAGAGGGTTGGTGCTGGACATGTAGCTCCAGCCCCCCTGTACTGGCAGGGGGTTGTTGCTGCACCTGTAGCTCCTGCCTCCCTCTACTGGCAAGGGGTTGGTGCTGGACCTGTTGCCACAGCCCCCCTCTACTGGCAGGTGGTTGGTGCTGGACCTGAAACTCCAGCGCCCCTCTACTGGCAGGGGGTTGGTGCTAGACATGAAGCTCCAGCCCCCCACTCTACTGGCAGGGAGTTGGTGCTGGACCTGTAGCTTCAACCCACGTCTACTGGCAGGGTGTTGGTGCTGGACCTGTAGCTGCAGCCACCTCTCTACAAGCAGGGAGTTGGTGCTGAACCTGTAGCTCCAGTCCCCTCTACTGGCAGGGGGGTTGGTGCTGGACCTGTAACACCAGTCCCCCTCTACTGACAGGGGTTTGGTGCTGGACCTGTAGCTCCAGCCCCACTCTACTAGCAGGGGGTTGGCCCTGGACCTGTAGCTCCAGCCCCACTCTACTGGCATGGGGGGAGGGTTGCTGGACCTGTAGCTCCAGCCCCCCCCCCCTACTGGCAAGGGTTTCGTGCTGGATCTGGTGCCCTATCGCCCCTCTACTGGCAGAGGGTTGGTGCTGGACCTGAAGCTCCAGCCCCCTTTACTGGCAAGGGGTTGGTGCTGGACCTGTAGCTCCAGCCCCTCTCTACTGGCAGGGGGTTGGTGCAGTACCTGTAGCTCCAACCCTCTTTACTGGCAGGGGGTTGGTGCTGGACCTGTAGCTCCAACCCTCCTTACTGGCAGGGGGTTGGTGCTAGACCTAAAGCTCCAGCCAATCTCTACTGGCAGGGGGTTGGTGCTGGACCTGTAGCTCCTGCCCCCCTCTACTGGCAAGGGGTTGGTGCTGGACCTGTTGCCACAGCCCCCCTCTACTGGCAGGTGGTTGGTGCTAGACATGAAGCTCCAGCCCCCCTCCTCTCTACTGGCAGGGGGTTGGTGCTGGACCTGTAGCTCCAGCCCCCCTCTACTGGTAGGGGGGTTGGTGCTGGACCTGTAACTCCAGTTCCCCTCTACCAGCAGGGGGCTTGGTGCTGGACCTGTAGCTCCAGTCCCCTCTACTGGCAAGGGGTTGGTCCTGGACGTGTAGCTCCAGCCCCTCTCTAATGGCAGGGGGTTGGTGCAGTACCTGTAGCTCCACCCCCCCCCTCTACTGGTAGGGGGTTGGTGCTGGACCTGAAGCTCCAGCCCCCTCTACTGGCAGGGGGATGGTGTTGGACCTGTAGCTCAAGTCCCTCTCTACTAGCTGGGGGGTTGGTGCTGGACCTGTAGCTCCAGTCCCCCTCTACTTGCAGGGGGTTGGTTCCGGACCTGTAGGTCCCGCCCCTCTCTACTGGCAGGAAGTTGGTGCTGGACCTGTAGCTCCAGTCCCCTGTACTGGCAAGGGGTTGGTGCTGGACCTGTAGCTCCAGTCCCCCTCTACTGGCAGGGGGTTGGTGCTGGACCTGTAGATCTAGCCCCCCTCTACTGGCAGGGGGTTGGTGCTGGACCTGAAGCTCCAGCCCCCTCTACTGGCAGGGGGATGGTGCTGGACCTGTAGCTCCTGCCTCCCTCTACTGGCAAGGGTTTGGTGCTGGACCTGTAGCTGCAACCCCCTCTCTACTGGCAGAGGGTTGGTGCTGGACCTGAAACTCCAGCCCCCCTCTACTGGCAGGTTGTTGGTGCTGGACCTGAAACTCCAGCCCCCCTCTACTGGCAGGGGGTTGGTGCTAGACATGAAGCTCCAGCCCCCCACTCTACTGGCAGGGAGTTGGTGCTGAACCTGAAGCTGCAGCCCCACTCTACTGGCAGGGTGTTGGTGCAGGACCTGTAGCTGCAGCCCCCCTCTACTGGCAAGGGGTTGGTGCTGGACCTGCAGCTCCAGCCCCTCTCTACTGGCAGGGGGTTGGTGCTGGACCTGTAGCTCCAGCCCCCCTCTACTGGCAGGGGGGTTGGTGCTGGACCTGTAACTCCAGTCCCCCTCTACTGGCAGGGGGGTTGGTGCTGGACCTGAAGCTCCAGTCCCCTCTACTGGCAAGGGGTTGGTGCTGGACCTGTAGCTCCAGCCCCTCTCTACTGGCAGGGGGTTGGTGCAGTACCTGTAGCTCCACCCCCCCCTCTACTGGCAGGGGGTTAGTGCTGGACCTGTAGCTCCAGCCCCCCTCTACTTGCAGGGGGTTGGTGCTGGACCTGTAGCTCCAGCCCCCCATTACTGGCAGGGGGTTGGTGCTGGACCTGTAGCTGCAGCCCCCTCTCTACTGGCAGAGGGTTGGTGCTGGACATGTAGCTCCAGCCCCCCTCTACTGGCAGGGGGGTTGTTGCTGCACCTGTAGCTCCTGCTGTTATGATCTCAGCCTACAGGAGAAACGAGTCTCCCTCCTTGAGAGTTATTCGTCAAGCCTGACCTAACTAGAAGGTCTAGCGAATATTGAGGTGATAACGCATATGTAAAATAGTTGCTTGGATATGTGTAACAGTTTGAGATTATGGGCAATGCAGAAGAAAATAGATAAATGCCGGGCTAGGAGATGTGGACATTTTGCTGGAGGCGTGAGGCTCGCTTCTGGAGGACCTTGACCTCACTTGAGTGCCAGACATCGCAGGGGGAAGCCGCGCTCCGTTGAGCTCCCGTTAGAAGGGAACCCCTAGTGATATATCTCTAAGAGAAGAGAAGTGTGCAGACGTGCCAGCTGTGGAATCGAGCTGGGAACGTGTGGTCTCAAGTCGTGGACGATAATTAGTGAATATTAAGCCGCCCGGAGGCATTATTGTGGGCCGTGTAAGCGCCTGACCAGACGCCGTCAGAGGGAAAGCGCCCTCGATCAGTTAACCTGTGGTAAGCACGATATACGCCAGTTCATAGTGATTGCTTGTAGTTTGGTCGTGTGCCCAGCGACAGTAGCAATGTTTATTTATAGGTTAGACATGTTTTAATAAGGCAGAAAGCCTGAAATAAGAGAGTGGAGAGGGAGGAACACGGAGCGACGTCCGCCCCCTCTGAGCGCTGGCGGACGACTGAGGGAGCCTGGCTCCGGATGGAGGAAGACCCTCCCAGCGAGTGAGGACCGCCGCCAGGCGAGGTGGAGTATGGACCCGCCCAAAACGGGGGAGTTCACTCTCACTGTATGTAGAGGACAGATAGAGGTTTGAGGCAAGCATATTGTGTGGTTATTTTTGTTTATGTGTTAAAGGGGAACATTTTATTGGAACGTCGATGGGTTGCAGGTTTGTCTTTGGGGAAGAAGTTGCTGAGAACTTCGAAGCCAGCAGATGATGTAGCTGATGAGACTCCAAGGTAGTGGAGCAGAGGACCTCGAGCTGTGAGGAGAAGCAGCAGTGAAGAGGAGTGTCACGTGCTTCTGTAGAGGTGGTGTAGCAGCCAAGAGAGCTGTGGAAGAACCTAACAGAAGGGTGAAGCACCGTAGTTGCACAAGGAAACTTCATGATAGCAGCCGGGAGGAGCTGCAGAGGATCCTGGTAGTGAAGCCCGGAAGAACCTAAGGATATTAGGGTTGTGAACTTCCAGAGGTGGAAGGGGAAGTTCTGGCGGATTACTTGTAGGGAGTTGATAGTGTTTGGTTGTCAGTAGCGTGCAAGACGCAGTGAGAGGTGAGTGACTGTTGGCATTCTTATGTCAAGGAGTTTTTATACCGAAGTTTAGAGTTGCAGTCGTAGGCTTGATTACCTACAGATGTATGTGCATGAGGACTGACAGTGATCGATTAATCGTTGTTGTGTATCAATGAACATTTATACTGGTATATGTTATTGCATTCAAATGTTGATTTTCTATATATACATTATCTTGCTGATAGTGCAACAGTGTATGTAGGCTTGACCAACTTGAGGAGGTTAATGGTATCAGGTGGCGAACCAGGAGATAGGATACCACTTGATAAGCTGATAATAGAGTTCTGATGGTATTGGAGTGCAACCTGATTGTGATATTATAGAGTATAGGATTCATTATTATTATATGTGTGTATGTATCGTGTATGTGCTTTGTCCAGTAAATGTGTCACAATTTGCTGGTGTTTGCCCTTGTCCTAGTGAGGCTTCCCAGGAAGTAGTGAAGAAGGAGAGAGAGAGAGAAAGAACCAAGAACCACTGCTGTGGACAGGGTAAGAGGTAATACTAGTAAGTCATAGGGGATTGAGGAGATCATATCTCATAAGGAGAGAGTGGGGAGTCACAGCGGCTCGAGTGGGTGTGTGCACGTGACAACGAGGCTAAGTGTTGGAGCCGCATCCCCTAAACGTGTGACGTTGAGCCCCTCTCCAAGAGCCAGAAGCGCCAAGGGTGATCTCCTAGTATAAGCACTCTGCCGAGTTGTGGGTTGGGTTGTCCATAGAGAAGGATCGACGACGACAACACCAACCAACCCACAGTCTATAATACTGCCTCCCTCTACTGGCAAGGGGTTGGTTCTGGACCTGTTGCCAGAGCCCCCTCTCTACTGGCAGGGGGTTGGTGCTGGACCTGTAGCTGCAGCCCCCTCTCTACTGGCAGAGGGTTGGTGCTGGACATGCAGCTCCAGCCCCCCCTCTACTGGCAGGGGGTTGTTGCTGCACCTGTAGCTCCAGCCCCTCTCTACTGGCAGGGAGTTGGTGCTGGACCTGTAGCTCCAGTCCCCCTCTACTGGCAGGGGGTTGGTGCTGGACCTGTAGATCTAGCCCCCCTCTACTGGCAGGGGGTTGGTGCTGGACCTGAAGCTCCAGCCCCCTCTACTGGCAGGGGGATGGTGCTGGACCTATAGCTCCTGCCTTCCTCTACTGGCAAGGGGTTGGTGCTGGACCTGTTGCCACAGCCCCCCTCTACTGGCAGGTTGTTGGTGCTGGACCTGAAACTCCAGCCCCCCTCTACTGGCAGGGGGTTGGTGCTAGACATGAAGCTCCAGCCCCCCACTCTACTGGCAGGGAGTTGGTGCTGGACCTGTAGCTTCAACCCCCGTCTACTGGCAGGGTGTTGGTGCTGGACCTGTAGCTGCAGCCACCTCTCTACAAGCAGGGAGTTGGTGCTGAACCTGAAGCTGCAGCCCCACTCTACTGGCAGGGGGTTGGTGCAGGACCTGTAGCTGCAGCCCCTCTCTACTGGCAAGGGGCTGGTGCTGGACCTGTAGCTCCAGCCCCTCTCTACTGGCAGGGGGTTGGTGCTGGACCTGTAGCTCCAACCCCCTCTACTGGCAGGGGGGTTGGTGCTGGACCTGTAACTCCAGTCCCCCTCTACTGGCAGCGGGGTTGGTGCTGGACCTGAAGCTCCAGTCCCCTCTACTGGCAAGGGGTTGGTGCTGGACCTGTAGCTCCAGCCCCTCTCTACTGGCAGGGGGTTGGTGCAGTACCTGTAGCTCCACCCCCCCTCTACTTGCAGGGGGTTGGTGCTGGACCTGTAGCTCCAGCCCCCCCATTACTGGCAGGGGGTTGGTGCTGGACCTGTAGCTGCAGCCCCCTCTCTACTGGCAGAGGGTTGGTGCTGGACATGTAGCTCCAGCCCCCCTGTACTGGCAGGGGGTTGTTGCTGCACCTGTAGCTCCTGCCTCCCTCTACTGGCAAGGGGTTGGTGCTGGACCTGTTGCCACAGCTCCCCTCTACTGGCAGATGGTTGGTGCTGGACCTGTAGCTGCAGCCCCCTCTCTACTGGCAGAGGGTTGGTGCTGGACATGTAGCTCCAGCCCCCCTGTACTGGCAGGGGGTTGTTGCTGCACCTGTAGCTCCTGCCTCCCTCTACTGGCAAGGGGTTGGTGCTGGACCTGTTGCCACAGCCCCCCTCTACTGGCAGATGGTTGGTGCTGGACCTGTAGCTGCAGCCCCCTCTCTACTGGCAGAGGGTTGGTGCTGGACATGCAGCTCCAGCCCCCCCTCTACTGGCAGGGGGTTGTTGCTGCACTTGTAGCTCCATTCCCCCTGTACTGCCAGGAGCCTGGTGCTGGACGAGTAGCTTCAGCCCCCCCTCTACTGGCAGGGGGCTAGTGCTGGACGAGTAGCTTCAGCCCCCCTCTACTGGCAGGAGATTAGTTCTGGACCTGTAGCTCCAGCCTCCCCTCTACTGGCAGGGGTTGGTGCTGGACCAGTAGCTCTAGCCTCCCCCCTTCCTCTACTGGCAGGAGGTTTGTTCTGGACTTGTAGCTACAGCCATCCCCCACCTCTCCACTCTATTAGCAGGGAGGTTGGTGCAGGACCTGTAGCTCCAGCCCCACTCTACTGGCAGGGAGTTGGTGCTGGATGTGTAGCTCTAGCACCCCTCTACTAGCAGGGGGATGGTGCTGGACATGTAGCTCTAGCACCCCTCTACTGGCAGAGGGCTGGTGCTAGACCTGTAGCTCCAGCCCCGCCTACTGGCAGGGGGTTGGTGCTACACATGAAGCTCCAGCCCCCCTTTACTGGCAGGGGGTTGGTGCTGGACCTCTAGCTCCAGACCCCCTCTACTGGCAGGGGGGTTGGTACTGGACCTATAGCTGCAGCCCCCCTCTACTGGCAAGGGGTTGGTGCTGGACCTGTAGCTCCAGCCCCTCTCTACTAGCAGGGGGTTGGTGCTGGACCTGTAGCTCCAGCCCCACTCTAATAGCAGGGGGTTGGTCCTGGACCTGTAGCTCCAGCCCCACTCTACTGGCAGGGGGGGGGTTGTTGTTGCTGGACCTGTAGCTCCAGCCCCCCCCCCTACTGGCAAGGGTTTCGTGCTGGATCTGGTGCCCTATCCCCCCTCTACTGGCAGAGGGTTGCTGCTGGACCTGAAGCTCCAGCCCCCTCTACTGGCAAGGGGTTGGTGCAGTACCAGTAGCTCCACCCCCCCTCTACTGGCAGGGGGTTAGTGCTGGACCTGTAGCTCCAGCCCCCACTCTACTGGCAGGGGGTTGGTACTGGACCTGTAGCTCCAACCCTCTTTACTGGCAGGGGGTTGTTGCTAGACCTGAAGCTCCAGCCAATCTCTACTGGCAGGGGGTTGGTGCTGGACCTGTAGCTCCTGCCCCCCTCTACTGGCAAGGGGTTGGTCCTGGACCTGTTGCCACAGCCCCCCTCTACTGGCAGGTGTTTGGTGCTAGACATGAAGCTCCAGCCTCCCCTCTACTGGCAGGGAGTTGGTGCTGGACCTGTAGCTCCAGCCCCCCGCTACTGGCAGGGGGTTGGTGCTGGACCTGAAGCTCCAGCCCCCTCTACTGGCAGGGGGATGTTGTTGGACCGGTAGCTCAAGTCCCTCTCTATTGGCAGGGGGGTTGGTGCTGGACCTGTACCTCCAGTCCCCCTCTACTGGCAGGGGGTTGGTGCTGGACCTGTAGGTCCCGCCCCTCTCTACTGGCTGGAAGTTGGTGCTGGACCTGTAGCTCCAGTCCCCTCTACTGGCAAGGGGTTGGTGTTGGACCTGTAGCTCCAGTCCCCCTCTACTGGCAGGGGGTTGGTGCTGGACCTGTAGATCTAGCCCCCCTCTACTGTCAGGGGGTTGGTGCTGGACCTGAAGCTCCAGCCCCCTCTACTGGCAGGGGGATGGTGCTGGACCTGTAGCTCCTGCCTCCCTCTACTGGCAAGTTGGTGCTGGACCTGTTGCCACAGCCCCCCCTCTACTGGCAGGTTGTTGGTGCTGGACCTGAAACTCCAGCCCCCCTCTACTGGCAGGGGGTTGGTGCTAGACATGAAGCTCCAGCCCCCCACTCTACTGGCAGGGAGTTGGTGCTGGACCTGTAGCTTCAACCCCCGTCTACTGGCAGGGTGTTGGTGCTGGACCTGTAGCTGCAGCCACCTCCCTACAAGCAGGGAGTTGGTGCTGAACCTGAAGCTACAGCCCCACTCTACTGGCAGGGGGTTGGTGCAGGACCTGTAGCTGCAGCCCCCCTCTACTGTCAAGGGGTTGGTGCTGGACCTGTAGCTCCAGCCCCTCTCTACTGGCAGGGGGTTGGTACTGGACCTGTAGCTCCAGCCGCCTCTACTGGCAGGGGGGTTGGTGCTGGACCTGTAACTCCAGTCCCCCTCTACTGGCAGGGGGGTTGGTGCTGGACCTGAAGCTCCAGTCCCCTCTACTGGCAAGGGGTTGGTGCTGGACCTGTAGCTCCAGCCCCTCTCTACTGGCAGGGGGTTGGTGCAGTACTTGTAGCTCCACCCTCCCTCTACTGGCAGGGGGTTGGTGCTGGACCTGTAGCTCCAGCCCCCCTTTACTGGCTGGGGGTTGGTGCTGGACCTGTACCTCCAGCTGCCCCTCTACTTGCAGGGGGTTGGTGCTGGTCCTGTAGCTCCAGCCCCTCTCTACTGGCAGAGGATTGGTGCTTGACCTGTAGCTCCAGCCCCCCTCTACTGGCAAGGGGTTGGTGCTAGACGTGAAGCTCCAGTCCCCTCTCCTCGCATGGGGTTAGTGCTGGACTTGTAGCTCCAGCCCCCTCTACTGGCAGGGGGTTGGTGCTGGACCGGTAGCTCCAGTCACCCTCTACTGGCAGGGGGTTGGTGCAGTACCTGTAGCTCCTCCCCCCCCTCTACTGGCAGGGGGTTGGTGCTGGACCTGTAGCTCCAGCCCCCCTTTACTGGCAGGGGGTTGGTGCTGGACCTGTAGCTCCAGCCCCCCCCCCCCTCTTCTGGTAGAGGGTTGGTGCTGGACCAGAAGCTCCAGTCCTCTCAACTGGCAAGGGGTTGGTGCTGGACCTGTAGCTCCAGCCCCTCTCTACTGGCAGGGGGTTGGTGCTGGACCTGTAGCTCCAGCCCCCCTCTACTGGCAGGGGGGTTTGTGCTGGACCGGTAACTCCAGTCCCCCTCTACTAGCAGGGGGGTTGGTGCTGGACCTGAAGCTCCAGTCCCCTCTCCTGGCAAGGGGTTGGTGCTGGACCTGTAGCTCCAGCCCCTCTCTACTGGCAGGGGGTTGGTGCAGTACCTATAGCTCCACCCTCCCTCTACTGGCAGGGGGTTGGTGCTGGACCTGTAGCTCCAGCCCCCCTTTACTGGCAGGGGGTTGGTGCTAGACCTGTAGCTCCTGCCTCCCTCTACTGGCAAGGGGTTGGTGCTGGACCTGTTGCCACAGCCCCCCTCTACTGGCAGGTGGTTGGTGCAGGACCTGAAACTCCAGCCCCCCTCTACTGGCAGGGGGTTGGTGCTAGACATGAAGCTCCAGCCCCTTTCTCTACTGGCAGGGAGTTGGTGCTGGACCTGTAGCTTCAGCCCCCGTCTACTGACAGGGTGTTGGTGCTGGACCTGTAGCTGCAGCCACCTCTCTACAAGCAGGGAGTTGGTGCTGAACCTGAAGCTGCGGCCCCACTCTACTGGCAGGGGGGTTGGTGCTGGACCTATAGCTGCAGCCCCCCTATACTGGCAAGGGGTTGGTGCTGGACCTGTAGCTCCAGCCCCTCTCTACTAGCAGGAGGTTGGTGCTGGACCTGTAGCTCCAGCCTCCTCTACTGGCAGGGGGGTTGGTGCTGGACCTGTAACACCAGTCCCCCTCTACTGGCAGGGGTTTGGTGCTGGACCTGTAGCTCCAGCCCCACTCTACTAGCAGGGGGTTGGTCCTGGACCTGTAGCTCCAGCCCCCCCCCCCCCTACTGGCAAGGGTTTCGTGCTGGATCTGGTGCCCTATCCCCCTTCTACTAGCAGAGGGTTGGTGCTGGACCTGAAGCTCCAGCCCCCTCTACTGGCAAGGGGTTGGTGCTGGACCTGTAGCTCCAGCCTCTCTCTACTGGCAGGGGGTTGGTGCAGTACCTGTAGCTCCTCCCCCCCCTCTACTGGCAGGGGGTTGGTGCTGGACCTGTAGCTCCAGCCCCCCTTTACTGGCAGGGGGTTGGTGCTGGACCTGTAGCTCCAGCCCCCCCTCTTCTGGCAGAGGGTTGGAGCTGGACCAGAAGCTCCAGTCCTCTCTACTGGCAAGGGGTTGGTGCTGGACCTGTAGCTCCAGCCCCTCTCTACTGGCAGGGGGGTTGGTGCTGGACCTGTAACTCCAGTCCCCCTCTACTAGCAGGGGGGTTGGTGCTGGACCTGAAGCTCCAGTCCCCTCTCCTGGCAAGGGGTTTCTTACGGCCCTCTCGGGTCGCAACGGGGTTCGTACTCTGATGTCGTTAGAGGAAGTTGTATCCGGCCCCAAGCCAGTAGTGGCTTTCAAAGGATGAGATCCGTGACGCAAGTAAAATAAAAGGGGAAGGGAAATAAAGTTAAGAACTTAAGATTATAATTGTTCCCATCACCAATAAATAATATAAGATTACACAGGGGGAGGGGTATTAACACTGCACAAGGGAATTATTTTCACAATTGTCTTCTCCTGAAGACTCTGGATCCAAACTCTCGGTGCCAAGTCCTCGGTGCTTTCGTGGTCTCTTGACGAATCCTTCGACCAAGCTGAGTCTACCCCAAACACAGGCCAGCCAAAACACAGTTCCACTGGGGGCACCGCCGTGGAGGCCGTCAACCACAAGTCCAGCAGGTCTGCTGGCAGGTTCCGGATCAGCGACGCTGGTCAGGCCACTCCACGAGCGATACTAGGGTAGCGCCCTAGTCAGGAGCCTCGTGTGATACCACAAATCACTCTCCTGTCCTCATTACCCCAGTGGATAATCGTCTCCAGCAGTCGGTCCCGGGTAAGACAATCCTTCTACTGCCACTCCACTAGCAGGGTAACACCACAGTGTTCTTCCGGGAGGCGACTCACAGCTGCTACAGCAAAGCACAAGGTATGGGGACGGCTGCCTTGGGTAGACTGACTCAACTTCCATCACAGCAGTCCCAGGTCGACTCTGTAAGCAGACATTAATAACAGGGACACACTAAAGCACCCCACTTACTGGCTCAGACACAAACGTCCACCTATCCATTCCATAGATGGCGTTGGCGTCTGAGCACCACCTCACCAGAGGTCAGCAACGGCTGTGTTGTGTGCTGAACAGGACTGGAAACTGGCCCTTGTGGCCAGTACACGTCGTCCTCACCAGGTGTCGTCGTCCGTTTGGAAGGGGTTTCGGGAGCTGACCCACAGATTGCGTGGTCGTCACTGCTCCGTGCTCGGACGCTGGACTCGGGTCCGTAACACCTCCCCACCAAAAGAATTTGGTTTGGGGTTCTAGAAAGAGAAGACAAACCAAATTAGTACGTGGATCTAGATGCGAGACAATGCATCAGCTACTACATTGTCCACCCCTTTGATGTGTTCGATCTGGAGGGGATATTGTTGCAGATGTAGACTCCATCTGGTGAGCCTGAGGTTCTTTTGCCTAAACTGAGCCAGGAACTTTAGAGGATTATGGTCAGTCCGTACTAATATAGGGTGACCATTACTTGTTAGGTATACCTCAAAGTGCTGGACGGAATTAATTAAGGCCAACGTTTCTTTTTCTATGGCTGAGTAGTTAAGCTGACTGGGGGTGAACTTCTTAGAATGATAGGCCACAGGATGTTCCACCCCCTTTTCGTCCGTCTGAGATAATACGGACCCCAGGCCATAGTCAGAAGCGTCGACCGTCAGGATAAATCTATCCTCAAAGCTCGGGGACCTGAGGATCGGAGAAGATATTAGAATTGCCTTTAGACTCTCAAATGCCTCCTGGCAATTCTCATTCCATATTAGTTTCACCCCCTTCTTCAAAAGATTTGTCAGGGGGGCGGCGATGGAGGAAAAATTAGGGACAAACTTACGATAGAAACCAGCCATACCAAGGAAACGCAAGATGTCCTTCCTGGTAGCTGGTGTAGGATACTGGACTATTGCCTCTATCTTACTGGCCTTCGGCGCAATCCATCCTCCTCCAACCTTATGACCTAAGAAGATGACAGAGGTTCTGGCAAACTCAGATTTATGCAGGTTGACCACCAATCCTGACTGGAGCATGGCCTTGAAGAAATCCTCTGTGTGACGCAGATGATCCTGCCAATCTACATCATATATTAATACATCATCGATGTAGACTAAGGTGTTTTCCACGTCACGCAACACAATACCCATCAGTCTCTGGAAAGTGGAGGCTGCGTTTTTCATCCCGAATGGCATCACCTGACATTCAAACAGCCCGTCTGGAGTCACAAATGCTGATATGGGTTTGGCCTTCTCCGTGAGGGGAACTTGCCAATAGCCCTTGAACAGGTCAAATTTAGTCAGGTAACGAGCTTTACCTATGGCATCCAGACATTCCTCTACCCTGGGGAGAGGATAGGTATCTGCTACTGTGACCTTATTCACCTGGCGATAATCAATACAAAGACGGTATTTCTTACCAGGTTTGGGCACTAGTAGTATCGGGGACGACCATGGGCTCGAGCTCGGGGCTATCAGATGGTGTTTCAGCATGTAATCTACCTCCTCTTTCACCACCCGTTTCTTCAGTGGGTTGAGACGGTAAGGGTGTTGCTTTATAGGTCGGACTCCTTCCTCCAGCTCGACATCATGCCTTAGGACGGATGTTAATCCTGGAACATCTTCGAAAATGGGCTTGTATTCCTGGATCATCTGCAGCAATGATGGTTGATGTCCTTCGGCCACGTGTGTCAATTTTGCCTGCAAGTTTAACAGAATTTCTGAGTTAGTTAACACCTCCTCTTCCTCCTCAATGTCATCGTTTGTGGTCACCAAGGTTATTGGGAGTGTATCCCGACCCTCGTATTTCTTGATCATATTGACATGAACCAAAGTTTCTTTCTTCCGGCGGTCTGGAGTACTAAGAAGGTAATTGAGATTATTAACCTTCTTTACAACCTGGTAGGGACCTACGAATCTGGCGCTCAAGCTTCCGGTTACTGTAGGAGTACATACCAAAACCAGATCTCCTACTTGAAATTCTCTTTGCTTGGTCCTTCTATCATACCTGCTCTTGGTAGTTTTTTGCGTATGTTCCAGGGTTCTCGTAGCCATCTCCCACGCCGAGAACAGCCGGCCTTTATTTGTAGACAACCAGTCCACAACGTCCTCATTGGCTTCCGTGTCCAGCCAATGGTCTCGTGCCACCTCTAAGGGACCTCTTACTGAGTGACCAAAGATCATCTCGAATGGGGAGATTCCTAGGGATTCATTGGGCACTGATCTTACCGCAAATAGGAGGTAGGGCAGGTCTTCAACCCACTTACTCTGCCGGTCATAGCAAAACTTCCGAAGCATGCCCTTCAACGTCTGGTGAAAACGCTCCAAAGCTCCTTGAGACTCGGGATGGTAGGCACTGGAGGTAATCTGTCGGATTCCCAGGTCGGCGATCTGTTGGCGAAACAAATGGGACATAAAGTTAGATCCTTGGTCCGTCTGAATGGTCTTAGGAAGACCGTATCGCGAGACGAACCAGAGCAAATGTTTCACCAAGACCTTCGCAGTGATGGTCTTAAGGGGGATCGCTTCTGGGTACCTACTAACCCGATCTAGTATCGTTAGCAAATACTGCACCCCTGAGGTAGAAGGCGGAAGTGGGCCTACTATATCCAGGATGAGATGTTCGAAGGGCTCACCTATGGATGGAATGGGGTATAAAGGGGCTTTGGGGACAGGCTGGTTTGCTTTCCCGGCAACCTGGCAAGCGTGGCAGGTTTTTCAAAAGCGACGTACGTCCTCTTTCATATGCGGCCAGTAGAAACTCTTGGCTAGGCGTTGGAAAGTCTTAGAGATCCCACCATGTCCAGCAAATCTATTGGCATGGGCCGTTTCTAACAGCTTAGATCTGAACACGGCGGGGACGACTATCTGGTCACCCACCGCACTTGACTGGGGGTATTTCGGAGAATGCCGGCGACACAGTACATCACTTGACCATACATACAAATCATCTCCTTTCGTAGGAGAGTCTATGGTGTCGGCCAACTTCCGTACCTGAGGGGTCCTTCTTCTGTTCCTCTATCAGATGGGCTCGAGTCCAGTTTTCAGGAACCGGCATCTGGACGGGCGGGACTGGCGTATGGCTACTCGTAACCTGAGGGATAGGAGGAGAGTCAAACAAAGTGCTTAAATCTGGCGGTGCATGGAATTGCGCCTGAGACCGGGTTTGCACCGCCGCGATAGGACTGGTCTCTTCACATTCTGGATCATCCACTACCAAGGGACAGTTGGGTAACAATCCTAGGGCTAAGTCATTGGCCAATATTACGTCAATCCCCTTTATGGGAAAACTATTTACCACGGCCAACCGACACTCACCTTTGAAGTACTGAGAGTCTAGATGCACTTGTACCAAAGGGGCAACGTACAAGGTGGAAGGGAATCCACCCAGGATTACCTTCTGCATCCCATTCGCCGATATACCTTTGGGTAATGATGTTTCCAAAATTAGAGACTGGGCTGCTCCACTGTCTCTGAGTATTACCACGGGCTTACTCGAAAGGCCACTGGCTACATGCCCTTTTGAGGTATATGGGGCGAACAATCCTTTCCTCTTCTCTAGGGTGGATGTCGGTGGTACTATACTGTTCATCAGCATGACTTCCCTACGGGGATTATTACCTGTACTGCTACGACACTTCGCAGCAATATGTCCTCTCTTGCCGCAGGTCCAACACAATACATCCCTTTTCGGACTAATCCTCCGAGGACTATCTGAGGTTGACTTGGCGATACTACGAGGGGCAGTTTTATCTTCCGGTCTATGTTTGGCTGGGTATCTTGAATAGGTCTTCGGGACGTACCTAGCAGATGGCCTATGAGTCAGGATGTATTCCTCAGCCATTGTGGCTGCTGCACTCAAGGTCTCTACCTGCTGTTCCTCTAGATACGTCTTCAGGTCTCCAGACAAACAATCCTTGAAGTCCTCTAACAGTATAAGCTGCTCGAGGTCTTCTTTGGTCTCCACCTTCCGAGAGGCACACCATTCCTGAAAAAGTCGCTCCTTGATTGTGGCGAATTCGGTGAAAGTGTGCTCTGAGGTCTTCTTCAGGTTCCTAAACTTCTGCCTGTACGCCTCCGGTACCAATTGGTACGCCATGAGCACCACTTTCTTCACCCTGTCGTAATCGCCGGAGTCGTCAAGGGATAACGTGGAGTAAGCGACTTGGGCCTTCCCAATCAAGACTGACTGTATCATGATGGCCCAATTCTCCCTTGGCCACTCCAAAGAGGCAGCGACTTTCTCGAAGGCTGCGAAGAACTTCGAAACTTCTCTCTCGTTGAATTTGGGGACCATTTTGATGTTCCTTACCGGATCGAAACTGCTGGCTTCCGTCGTTGGCCTCCGACCACCGCCTAATCGTAATACTTCTAGTTCATGTTGTCTCTGTCTTTCGTTTTCTTCTCTCTCTCGCTCTTCTCTTTCTCGTTTCTCTTCTCTTTCTCGTTCTTCTCTTCTTTCTTCTCGTTCTAATTCTAAACGCCTCATGGCCAATTCCTTTTCTTTCATCTCCATTTCTTTATCTTTTAATTCTCGTTTTATTTCTAACTTCTTCCATTCTATCTCGCGATTTATTTCCAAGGCACGCATTTTGACTGTAAGTAAACTTATATTTAGCTCACCTGCATCACTGTCAATGTCACTGCCTTTATCTTCCTTTTCAGTGGAAGCAACTTCTTCGCTTTCCTTGGTACCTAGTGCCTCACTTTCTTGTTTTTCTTCGGCCTTCAAATGCCAATGAACCTTGGATAAGATCTCCACACGGGAATCACTGGCACGGATCTTTATCTCCAAGTAGGCACTAACTAGCACTAGTTCCGGGTTGCTCAGATACTTTAATCTGGCAAGACAGTCCTCTCTGTTCAGAAAAGCCTGCACATCGTCCAGATCATCGATGGTAGCTTTTTCTGCCATTGTCACAGATGGAACACTTAGCACTTAACACACCGAGCACTGTTCTACGTCAATATTGCACTTTATCGCACCAAACACTGCACTTGCCAATATTGCACGTAAATACTTCGGGCACCGCACTACACAATATTGCACTGAATCCCAGCGAACACTTCGCTCTACAATATTGCACTGAATCACGCCGAGCACCGCACTACACAATATTGCACTTAATCACAGCGAGCACCGCACTGCACAATATCGCATTTAGTCACTCTTGAGCACCGCACAGGACGTATAACGTCCCAATCGTCACACACAGGGGGATTTATATACAGGGATTACGCCACTTCACCACCCCTGTCAAACATACTTAACAAGGGGACGGATCCCGCTGGGGATGCCAATTATGTTACGGCCCTCTCTGGTCGCAATGGGGTTCGTACTCTGATGTCGTTAGAGGAAGTTGTATCCGGCCCCAAGCCACTAGTGGCTTTCAAAGGATGAGATCCGTGACGCAAGTAAAATAAATGGGGAAGGGAAATAAAGTTAAGAACTTAAGATTATAATTGTTCCCATCACCAATAAATAATATAAGATTACACAGGGGGAGGGGTATTAACACTGCACAAGGGAATTATTTACACAATTGTCTTCTCCTGAAGACTCTGGATCCAAACTCTCGGTGCCAAGTCCTCGGTGCTTTCGCGGTCTCTTGACGAATCCTTCGACCAAGCTGAGTCTACCCCAAACACAGGCCAGCCAAAACACAGTTCCACTGGGGGCACCGCCGTGGAGGCCGTCAACCACAAGTCCAGCAGGTCTGCTGGCAGGTTCCGGATCAGCGACGCTGGTCAGGCCACTTCACGAGCAATACTAGGGTAGCGCCCTAGTCAGGAGCCTCGTGTGATACCACAAATCACTCTCCTGTCCTCAATACCCCAGTGGATAATCGTCTCCAGCAGTCGGTCCCGGGTAAGACAATCCTTCTACTGCCACTCCACTGGCAGGGTAACACCACAGTGTTCTTCCGGGAGGCGACTCACAGCTGCTACAGCAAAGCACAAGGTACTGGACCTGTACCTCCAGCTGCCCCTCTACTGGCAGAGGGTTGGTGCTGGTCCTGTAGCTCCAGCCCCTCTCTACTGGCAGAGGATTGGTGCTGGACCTGTAGCTCCAGCTCCCCTCTACTGGCAAGGGGTTGGTGCTAGACGTGGAGCTCCAGTCCCCTATACTCGCATGGGGTTAGTGCTGGACTTGTAGCTCCAGCCCCCTCTACTGGCAGGGGGTTGGTGCTGGACCTGTTGCTCCAGTCCCCCTCTGCTGGCAGGGGGTTGGTGCAGTACCTGTAGCTCCTCCCAACCTCTACTGGCAGGGGGTTGGTGCTGGACCTGTAGCTCCAGCCCCCCTTTACTGGCAGGGGGTTGGTGCTGGACCAGAAGCGCCAGTCCCCTCTACTGGCAAGGGGTTGGTGCTGGACCTGTAGCTCCAGCCCCTCTCTACTGGCAGGGGGTTGGTGCTGGACCTGTAGCTCCAGCCCCCCTCTACTGGCAGGGGGGTTGGTGCTGGACCTGTAACTCCAGTCCCCCTCTACTAGCAGGGGGGTTGGTGCTGGACCTGAAGCTCCAGTCCCCTCTACTGGCAAGGGGTTGGTGCTGGACCTGTTGCTCCAGTCCCCCTCTGCTGGCAGGGGGTTGGTGCAGTACCTGTAGCTCCTCCCAACCTCTACTGGCAGGGGGTTGGTGCTGGACCTGTAGCTCCAGCCCCCCTTTACTGGCAGGGGGTTGGTGCTGGACCTGTAGCTCCAGCCCCCCCCCCCTCTAGTGGCAGAGGGTTGGTGCTGGACCAGAAGCGCCAGTCCCCTCTACTGGCAAGGGGTTGGTGCTGGACCTGTAGCTCCAGCCCCTCTCTACTGGCAGGGGGTTGGTGCTGGACCTGTAGCTCCAGCCCCCCTCTACTGGCAGGGGGGTTGGTGCTGGACCTGTAACTCCAGTCCCCCTCTACTAGCAGGGGGGTTGGTGCTGGACCTGAAGCTCCAGTCCCCTCTACTGGCAAGGGGTTGGTTCTGGATATGTAGCACCAGCCCCCCCTTTACTGGCAGGGGGTTGGTGCTGGACCTATAGCTCCAGCCCCCCTTTACTGGCAGGGGGTTGGTGCTAGAACTGAAACTCCAGCCAACCTCTACTGGCAGGGAGTTGGTCCTGGACCTGTAGCTCCTGCCTCCCTCTACTGGCAAGGGGTTGGTGCTGGACCTGAAACTCCAGCCCCCCTCTACTGGCAGGGGGTTGGTGCTTGACATGAAGCTCCAGCCCCCCACTCTACTGGCAGGGGGTTGGTGCTGGACCTATAGCTGCATCCCCCCTCTACTGGCAAGGGGTTGGTGTTGGACCTGTAGCTCCAGCCCCTCTCTACTAGCAGGGGGTTGGTGCTGGACCTGTAGCTCCAGCCCCCTCTACTGGCAGGGGGGTTGGTGCTGGACCTGTAACACCAGTCCCCCTCTACTGGCAGGGGTTTGGTGCTGGACCTGTAGCTCCAGCCCCACTCTACTAGCAGGGGATTGGCCCTGGACCTGTAGCTCCAGCCCCACTCTACTGGCAGGAGGGGGGGTTGCTGGACCTGTAGCTCCAGCCCCCCCCCCTACTGGCAAGAGTTTCGTGCTGGATCTGGTGCCCTATCGCCCCTCTACTGGCAGAGGGTTGGTGCTGGACCTGAAGCTCCAGCCCCCTCTACTGGCAAGGGGTTGGTGCTGGACCTGTAGCTCCAGCCCCTCTCTACTGGCAGGGGGTTGGTGCAGTACCTGTAGCTCCGCCCCCCCCTCTACTGGCAGGGGGTTAGTGCTGGACCTGTAGCTCCAGCCCCCCTCTACTGGCAGGTGGTTGGTGCTGGACCTGTAGCTCCAACCCTCTTTACTGGCAGGGGGTTGGTGCTAGACCTGAAGCTCCAGCCAATCTCTACTGGCAGGGGGTTGGTGCGGGACCTGTAGCTCCTGCCCCCCTCTACTGGCAAGGGGTTGGTGCTGGACCTGTTGCCACAGCCCCCCTCTACTGGCAGGTGGTTGGTGCTAGACATGAAGCTCCAGCCCCCCCCCCTCTACTGGCAGGGAGTTGGTGCTGGACCTGTAGCTCCAGCCCCCCTCTACTGGCAGGGGGTTGGTTCTAGACCTGTAGCTCCATCCTACCTCTACTAGCAGGGGGTGGTTCTGAACCTGTAACTCCAGCCCCCCCTTTACTGGCAGGGGGTTGGTTCTGGACTTGCAGCTCCAGCCCCCCCCCCCTCTACTGGCAGAGGGTTGGTGCTGGACCAGAAGCTCCAGTCCCCTCAACTGGCAAGGGGTTGGTGCTGGACCTGTAGCTCCAGCCCCTCTCTACTGGCAGGGGGTTGGTGTTGGACCTGTAACTCAAGTCCCTCTCTACTGGCAGAGGGGTTGGTGCTGGACCTGTAGCTCCAGTCTCCCTCTACTGGCAGGGGGTTGGTGCTGGACCTGTAGGTCCCGCCCCTCTCTACTGGCAGGAAGTTGGTGCTGGACCTGTAGCTCCAGTCCCCTCAACTGGCAAGGGGTTGGTGCTGGACCTGTAGCTCAAGTCCCCCTCTACTGGCAGGGGGTTGGTGCTGGACCTGTAGATCTAGCCCCCCTCTACTGGCAAGGGGTTGGTGCTGGACCTGAAGCTCCAGCCCCCTCTACTGGCAGGGGGATGGTGCTGGACCTGTAGCTCCTGCCTCCCTCTACTGGCAAGGGGTTGGTGCTGGACCTGTTGCCACAGCCCCCCTGTAATGGCAGGTTGTTGGTGCTGGACCTGAAACTCCAGCCCCCCCTCTACTGGCAGGGGGTTGGTGCTAGACATGAAGCTCCAGCCCCCCACTCTACTGGCAGGGAGTTGGTGCTGGACCTGTAGCTTCAACCCCCGTCTACTGGCAGGGTGTTGGTGCTGGACCTGTAGCTGCAGCCACCTGTCTACAAGCAGGGAGTTGGTGCTGAACCTGAAGCTGCAGCCCCACTTTACTGGCAGGGTGTTGGTGCAGGACCTGTAGCTGCAGCCCACCTCTACTGGCAAGGGGATGGTGCTGGACCTGTAGCTCCAGCCCCTCTCTACTGGCAGGGGGTTGGTGCTGGACCTGTAGCTCCAGCCCCCCATCTACTGGCAGGGGGTTGGTGCTGGACCTGTAGCTCCAGCCCCACTCTACTAGCAGGGGGTTGGTCCTGGACCTGTAGCTCCAGCCCCACTCTACTGGCAGGGGGGGGGGTTGTTGCTGGACCTGTAGCTCCAGCCCCCCCCCCCCCTACTGGCAAGGGTTTCGTGCTGGATCTGGTGCTCGATTGCCCCTCTACTGGCAGAGGGTTGGTGCTGGAACTGTAGCTCCAGTCCCCTCTACTGGCAGGGGGTTGGTGCTGGACCTGTAGGTCCAGTCCCCCTCTACTGGCAGGGGGTTGGTGCTGGACGTGTAGGTCCAGCCCCCCTCTACTGGCAGGGGGTTGGTGCTGGACCTAAAGCTCCAGCCCCTCTACTGGCAGGGGGATGGTGCTGGACCTGTAGCTCATGTCCCTCTCTACTGGCACGGGGTTGGTGCAGTACCAGTAGCTCCACCCCCCCCCCTCCCTCTACTGGCAGGGGGTTGGTACTGGACCTGTACCTCCAGCTGCCCCTCTACTGGCAGGGGGTTGGTGCTGGTCCTGTAGCTCCAGCCCCTCTCTACTGGCAGAGGATTGGTGCTGGACCTGTAGCTTAAGCCCCCCTCTACTGGCAAGGGGTTGGTGCTAGACGTGAAGCTCCAGTCCCCTCTACTCGCATGGGGTTAGTGCTGGACTTGTAGCTCCAGCCCCCTCTACTGGCAGGGGGTTGGTGCTGGACCTGTAGCTCCAGTCCCCCTCTACTGGCAGGGGGTTGGTGCAGTACCTGTAGCTCCTCCCCCCCCCCTCTACTGGCAGGGGGTGGGTGCTGGACCTGTAGCTCCAGCCCCCCTTTACTGGCAGGGGGTTGGTGCTGGACCTGTAGCTCCAGCCCCCCCCCCCCTCTACTGGCAGAGGGTTGGTGCTGGACCAGAAGCTCCAGTCCTCTCTACTGGCAAGGGGTTGGTGCTGGACCTGTAGCTCCAGCCCCTCTCTACTGGCAGGGGGTTGGTGCTGGACCTGTAGCTCCAGCCCCCCTCTACTGGCAGGGGGGTTGGTGCTGGACCTGTAACTCCTGTCCCCCTCTACTAGCAGGGGGGTTGGTGCTGGACCTGAAGCTCCAGTCCCCTCTCCTGGCAAGGGGTTGGTGCTGGACCTGTAGCTCCAGCCCCTCTCTACTGGCTGGGGGTTGGTGCAGTACCTGTAGCTCCACCCTCCCTCTACTGGCAGGGGGTTGGTGCTGGACCTGTAGCTCCAGCCCCCCTTTACTGGCAGGGGGTTGGTGCTGGACCTATAGCTCCAGCCCCCCTTTACTGGCAGGGGGTTGGTACTAGACCTGAAACTCCAGCCAACCTCTACTGGCAGGGAGTTGGTCCTGGACCTGTAGCTCCTGCCTCCCTCTACTGGCAAGGGGTTGGTGCTGGACCTGTTGCCACAGCCCCCCTGTAATGGCAGGTTGTTGGTGCTGGACCTGAAACTCCAGCCCCCCCCTCTACTGGCAGGGGGTTGGTGCTAGACATGAAGCTCCAGCCCCCCACTCTACTGGCAGGGAGTTGGTGCTGGACCTGTAGCTTCAACCCCCGTCTACTGGCAGGGTGTTGGTGCTGGACCTGTAGCTGCAGCCACCTGTCTACAAGCAGGGAGTTGGTGCTGAACCTGAAGCTGCAGCCCCACTCTACTGGCAGGGTGTTGGTGCAGGACCTGTAGCTGCAGCCCACCTCTACTGGCAAGGGGATGGTGCTGGACCTGTAGCTCCAGCCCCTCTCTACTGGCAGGGGGTTGGTGCTGGACCTGTAGCTCCAGCCCCCCATCTACTGGCAGGGGGTTGGTGCTGGACCTGTAGCTCCAGCCCCACTCTACTAGCAGGGGGTTGGTCCTGGACCTGTAGCTCCAGCCCCACTCTACTGGCAGGGGGGGGGTTGTTGCTGGACCTGTAGCTCCAGCCCCCCTCTACTGGCAGGGGGGTTGGTGCTGGACCTGTAACTCCTGTCCCCCTCTACTTGCAGGGGGGTTGGTGCTGGACCTGAAGCTCCAGTCCCCTCTCCTGGCAAGGGGTTGGTGCTGGACCTGTAGCTCCAGCCCCTCTCTACTGGCTGGGGGTTGGTGCAGTACCTGTAGCTCCACCCTCCCTCTACTGGCAGGGGGTTGGTGCTGGACCTGTAGCTCCAGCCCCCCTTTACTGGCAGGGGGTTGGTGCTGGACCTATAGCTCCAGCCCCCCTTTACTGGCAGGGGGTTGGTACTAGACCTGAAACTCCAGCCAACCTCTACTGGCAGGGAGTTGGTCCTGGACCTGTAGCTCCTGCCTCCCTCTACTGGCAAGGGGTTGGTGCTGGACCTGTTGCCACAGCCCCCCTCTACTGGCAGGTGGTTGGTGCTGGACCTGAAACTCCAGCCCCCTCTACTGGCAGGGGGTTGGTGCTAGACATGAAGCTCCAGCCCCCCACTCTACTGGCAGGGAGTTGGTGCTGGACCTGTAGCTTCAACCCCCGTCTACTGACAGGGTGTTGGTGCTGGACCTGTAGCTGCAGCCACCTCTCTACAAGCAGGGAGTTGGTGCTGAACCTGAAGCTGCGGCCCCACTCTACTGGCAGGGGGTTGGTGCTGGACCTATAGCTGCAGCCTCCCTCTACTGGCAAGGGGTTGGTGCTGAACCTGTAGCTCCAGCCCCTCTCTACTAGCAGGAGGTTGGTGCTGGACCTGTAGCTCCAGCCCCCTCTACTGGCAGGGGGGTTGGTGCTGGACCTGTAACACCAGTCCCCCTCTACTGGCAGGGGTTTGGTGCTGGACCTGTAGCTCCAGCCCCACTCTACTAGCAGGGGGTTGGTCCTGGACCTGTAGCTCCAGCCCCACTCTTCTTGCAGGGGTGGGGGGGGGGGGGGTTGTTGCTGGACCTGTAGCTCCAGCCCCCCCCCCTACTGGCAAGGGTTTCGTGCTGGATCTGGTGCCCTATCGCCCCTCTACTGGCAGAGGGTTGGTGCTGGACCTGAAGCTCCAGCCCCCTCTACTGGCAAGGGGTTGGTGCTGGACCTGTAGCTCCAGCCTCTCTCTACTGGCAGGGGGTTGGTGCAGTACCTGTAGCTCCACCCCCCCCCTCTACTGGCAGGGGGTTAGTGCTGGACCTGTAGATCCAGCCCCCTCTCTACTGGCAGGAGGTTGGTGCTGGACCTGTAGCTCCAGCCAATCTCTACTGGCAGGGGGGGTTTTTGCTGGGCCTGTAGCTCCAGCACCCCTCTACTGGCAGTGGATGGTGCTGGACCTGTAGCTCAAGTCCCTCTCTACTGGCACGGGGTTGGTGCAGTACCAGTAGCTCCACCCCCCCCCCTCCCTCTACTGGCAGGGGGTTGGTACTGGACCTGTACCTCCAGCTGCCCCTCTACTGGCAGGGGGTTGGTGCTGGTCCTGTAGCTCCAGCCTCTCTCTACTGGCAGAGGATTGGTGCTGGACCTGTAGCTCCAGCCCCCTTCTACTGGCAAGGGGTTGGTGCTAGACGTGAAGCTCCAGTCCCCTCTACTCGCATGGGGTTAGTGCTGGACTTGTAGCTCCAGCCCCCTCTACTGGCAGGGGGTTGGTGCTGGACCTGTTGCTCCAGTCCCTCTCTACTGGCAGGGGGTTGGTGCAGTACCTGTAGCTCCTCCCCCCCCCTCTACTGGCAAGTCCTGTAGCTCCAGCCCCCCTTTACTGGCAGGGGGTTGGTGCTGGACCTGTAGCTCCAGCCCCCCCCCCTCTACTGGCAGAGGGTTGGTGCTGGACCAGAAGCTCCAGTCCTCTCTACTGACAAGGGGTTGGTGCTGGACCTGTAGCTCCAGACTCCCCCCTCTACTGGCAGAGGGTTGGTGCTGGACCAGAAGCTCCAGTCCCCCCTCGACTGGCAGGGGGGTTGGTGCTGGACCTGTACCTCCAGCCCCCTCTCTACTGCCAGGGGGTTGGTGCTGGACATGTAGCTCCAGCCCCCCCCTCTACTGGCAGGGGGTTGGTGCTGGACCTGAAGCTCTAGCCCCCCTCTACTGGCAGGGGGTTGGTGCTGGACCTGTAGCTCCAGCCCCCCCCCCCTCTACTGGCAGAGGGTTGGTGCTGGACCAGAAGCTCCAGTCCCCTCTACTGACAAGGGGTTGGTGCTGGACCTGTAGCTCCAGCCCCTCTCTACTTGCAGGGGGTTGGTGCTGGACCTGTAGCTCCAGCCCCCCTTTACTGGCAGGGGGTTGGTGCTGAACCTGTAGCTCCAGCCCCCCCACTCTACTGGCAGAGGGTTGGTGCTGGACCAGAAGCTCCAGTCCCCTCTACTGGCAAGGGGTTGGTGCTGGACCTGTATCTCCAGCCCCTCTCTACTTGCAGGGGGTTGGTGCTGGACCTGTAGCTCCAGCCCCCCTCTACTGGCAGGGGGGTTGGTGCTGGACCTGTTACTCCAGTCCCCCTCTACTAGCAGGGGGGTTGGTGCTGGACCTGAAGCTCCAGTCCCCTCTACTGGCAAGGGGTTGGTGCTGGACCTGTAGCTCCAGCCCCTCTCTACTGGCAGGGGGTTGGTGCAGTACCTGAAACTCCACCCTCCCTCTACTGGCAGGGGGTTGGTGCTGGACCTGTAGCTCCAGCCCCCCCTTTACTGGCAGGGGGTTGGTGCTGGACCTATAGCTCCAGCCCCCCTTTACTGGCAAGGGGTTGGTGCTAGACCTAAAACTCCAGCCAACCTCTACTGGCAGGGAGTTGGTACTGGACCTGTAGCTCCAGCCTCCCTCTACTGGCAAGGGGTTGGTGCTGGACCTGTTGCCACAGCCCCCCTCTACTGGCAGGGGGTTGGTGCTGGACCTGAAACTCCAGCCCTCCTCTACTGGCAGGGGGTTGGTGCTAGACATGAAGCTCCAGCCCCCCACTCTACTGGCAGGGAGTTGGTGCTGGACCTGTAGCTTCAACCCCCGTCTACTGGCAGGGTGTTGGTGCTGGACCTGTAGCTGCAGCCACCTCTCTACAAGCAGCGAGTTGGTGCTGAACCTGAAGCTGCAGCCCCACTCTACTGGCAGGGGGTTGGTGCTGGACCTATAGCTCCAGCCCCCCTTTACTGGCAGGGGGTTGGTGCTAGACCTGAAACTCCAGCCAACCTCTACTGGCAGGGAGTTGGTCCTGGACCTGTAGCTCCTGCCTCCCTCTACTGGCAAGGGGTTGGTGCTGGACCTGTTGCCACAGCCCCTCTCTACTGGCAGGTGATTGGTGCTGGACCTGAAACTCCAGCCCCCTCTACTGGCAGGGGGTTGGTGCTAGACATGAAGCTCCAGCCCCCCACTCTACTGGCAGGGAGTTGGTGCTGGACCTGTAGCTTCAACCCCCGTCTCTTGACAGGGTGTTGGTGCTGGACCTGTAGCTGCAGCCACCTCTCTAAAAGCAGGGAGTTGGTGCTGAACCTGAAGCTGCGGCCCCACTCTACTGGCAGGGGGTTGGTGCTGGACCTATAGCTGCAGCCCCCCTCTACTGGCAAGGGGTTGGTGCTGGACCTGTAGCTCTAGCCTCTCTCTACTGGCAGGGGGTTGGTGCAGTACCTGTAGCTCCAACCCCCCCTCTACTGGCAGGGGGTTAGTGCTGGACCTGTAGCTCCAGCCCCCTCTCTACTGGCAGGAGGTTGGTGCTGGACCTGTAGCTCCAGCCCCTCTCTACTGGCAGGGGGGGTTTTTGCTGGGCCTGTAGCTCCAGCACCCCTCTACTGGCAGGGGATGGTGCTGGACCTGTAGCTCCAGCCCCCCCCTTCTACTGGCAAGGGGTGGGCGCTGGACCTGTAGCTCCAGCCCCCCTCTACTGGCAGGGGGTTGGTGCTGGAGCTCCAGCCCCCCCCTCTACTGGCAGGAGGTTGGTGCTGAACCTGTAGCTCAAGCCCCCCTCTACTGGCAGGGGGTTGGTGCTGGACCTGTAGCTCCAGGCCCCTCTACTGGCATGGGGTTGGTGCTGGACTTGTAGCTCCAGTCCCCCCTCTAGTGGCAGGGGGTTGGTGCTGGACCTGGAGCTCCAGCCCCCCCTCTACTGGCAGGGTGTTGGTACTGAACCTGTAGCTCAAGCCACCCCCCCCCCCTCTACTGGCAGGAGGTTCGTGCAGGACCTGTAGCTCCAGCCCCCTCTACTGGCAGGGGGTTGGTGCTGGACCTATAGCTCCAGCCACACTCTATTGGCAGGGAGTTGGTGCTGGACCTGTAGCTACAGGCCACCTTTACTGGCAGGGGTTGGTGCTAGACCTGTAGCTCCAGCCCCCCCTACTGGCAGGGGGTTGGTGCAACACATGAAGCTCCAGCCCCCCTCTACTGGCAGGGGGTTGGTGCTGGACCTCTAGCTACAGATCCCCTCTACTGGCAGGGGGGTTGGTACTGAACCTGTAGCTCCAGCCCCACTCTACTGGCAGGGGTTTGATGCTGGACCTATAGCTCTGGACCTACAGTTGCCCCTCTACTTGCAGGGGGTTGGTGCTGGACCTGTAACTCCAGCCCACCTCTACTGGCAGGGGGTTGGTGCTTGACCTGTAGCTCCAGCCCCTCTCTACTGGCAGGGCTTTGGTGCTGGACCTGAAGCTCTATCCCCCCCTCTACTGGCAGGGGGTTGGTGCAGGACCTGTAGCTCTGTAGCTCTAGCCCACCTCTACTGGCAGGGGGTTGGTGCAGTACCTGTTGCTCCAGGCCCCCTCTACTGGCAAGGGTTTGGTGCTGGACCTGTTGCCCCAGCCCCCCTCTACTGGCAGGGGGTTGGTGCTGCATCTGTAGCTCCAGCCCACCTCTACTGGCAGGGGGTTGATGCTGGACCTGTAGCTGCAGCCCCCTCTACTGGCAGGGGGTTGGTGCTGGAACTGAATTTCCAGCCCCCCTTCTACTGGCAGGAGGTTGGTGCTGGACCTGTAGCTCTAGCCCCCCTCTACTGGCAGGGGGTTGGTGCTGGACCTGTAGCTCCAGCTGCCCCTCTACTTGCAGGGGGTTGGTGCTGGACCTGTAACTCCAGCCCACCTTTACTGGGAGGGGGTTGGTGCTGGACCTGTAGCTCCGGCCCCTCTCTACTGTCAGGGGTTTGGTGCTGGACCTGAAGCTCTATCCCCCCCCTCTACTGGCAGGGGGTTGGTGCAGGACCTGTAGCTCTGTTGCTCTAGCCCACCTCTACTGGCAGGGGGTTGGTGCTGGACCTGTACCTCCAGCTGCCCCTATACTTGCAGGGGGTTGGTGCTGGACCTGTAGCTCCAGCCCCCCTCTATTGGCAGGGGGTTGGTGCAGTACCTGTAGCTCCAGCTCCCCTCTACTGGCAAGGGTTTGGTGCTGGACCTGTTGCCCCAGCCCCCCTCTACTGGCAGGGGGTTGGTGCTGCACCTGTAGCTCCAGCCCACCTCTACTGGCAGGGGGTTGATGCTGGACCTGTAGCTGCAGCCCCCCTCTACTGGCAGGGTGGTCGTGCTGCACCTGTAGCTCCAGCCCCCCCCCCCCCCACTCTACTGGGAAAGGGTTGGTTCTGGACCTGTAGCTCCAGCCCCCCCCTCTACTGGCAGGGTGGTGGTGCTGGACCTGTAGCTCCAGCCCCTCTTTATTGGCAACGGGTTGGTGCTGGACCTTTAGCTGCAACCCCACCTCTACTGGCAGGGGGTTGGTGCTGGACCTGTAGCTCAAGCCCCACTCTACTGGCAGCGGTTTGGTGCGGGACCTGTTGCCCCAGCCCCCCCTCTACTGGCAGGGGGGGTTTGTGTTGGACCTGTATCTCCAGTCCCCCCTCGACTGGCAGGGGGGTTGGTGCTGGACCTGTACCTCCAGCCCCCTCTCTACTGGCAGGGGGTTGGTGCTGGACATGTAGCTCCAGCCCCCCCCTCTACTGGCAGGGGGTTGGTGCTGGACCTGAAGCTCTAGCCCCCCTCTACTGGCAGGGGGTTGGTGCTGGACCTGAAGCTCTAGCCCCCTCCTCTACTGGCAGGGGGTTGGTGCTGGACCTTTACCTCCAGCCCCCCCCCCCCGTCTACTGGCAGTGGGTGGGTGCTGGACCAGTAGCTTCCAGCCTCCCTCTACTGGCAGGGGGTTGATGCTGGACCTGTAGCTCCAGCCCCCCCCCCCTCCTACTGGCAACAAGTGGGTGCTGGACCTGTAACTCAAGCCCCCCTCTACTGGCAGGGGGTTGGTGCTGGAGCTCCAGCCCCCCCCCCTCTACTGGCAGGGGGTTTGTGCTGGACCTGTAGCTCCAGGCCCCTTTACTGGCATGGGGTTGGTGCTGGACCTGTAGCTCCAGTCCCCCTGTACTGGCAGGGGGTTGGTAGTGGACCTGGAGCTCCAGCCCCCCCTCTACTGGCAGGGGGTTGGTACTGAACCTGTAGCTCTACTGGCAGGAGGTTCGTGCAGGACCTGTAGCTCCAGCCCCCCTCTACTGGCAGGGGGTTGGTGCTGGACCTATAGCTCCAGCCCCACTCTATTGACAGGGAGTTGGTGCTAGACCTGTAGCTACAGGCCACCTCTACTGGCAGGTGTTGGTGCTAAACCTGTAGCTCCAGCCCCCCCTACTGGCAGGGGGTTGGTGCTACACATGAAGCTCCATCCCCCCTCTACTGGCAGGGGGTTGGTGCTGGACCTCTAGCTACAGACCCCTTCTACTGGCAGGGGGGTTGGTACTGGACCTGTAGCTCCAGCCCCACTCTACTGGCAGGGGATTGGTGCTGGACCTATAGCTCCAGCCCCACTCTACTGGCAGGGGGTTGGTGCTGGACCTGTAGCTCCAGCTGCCCCTCTACTTGCAGGGGGTTGGTGCTGGACCTGTAACTCCAGCCCACCTTTACTGGCAGGGGGTTAATGCTGGACCTCTAGCTCCAGCCCCTCTCTACTGGCAGGGGTTTGGTGCTGGACCTGAAGCTCTATCCCCCCCTCTACTGGCAGGGGGTTGGTGCAGGACCTGTAGCTCTGTAGCTCTAGCCCACCTCTACTGGCAGGGGGTTTGTGCTGGACCTTTACCTCCAGCTGCCTCTCTACTTGCAGGGGGTTGGTGCTGGACCTGTAGCTCCAGCCCCCCTCTATTGGCAGGGGGTTGGTGCAGTACCTGTAGCTCCAGCCCCCCTCTACTGGCAAGGGTTTGGTCCTGGACCTGTTGCCCCAGCCCCCCTCTACTGGCAGGGGGTTGGAGCTGGACCTGGAGCTCCAGCCCCCCCTCTACTGGCAGGGGGTTGGTACTGAACCTGTAGCTCAAGCCCCCCCCCCTCTACTGGCGGGAGGTTCGTGCAGGACCTGTAGCTCCAGCCCCCCCTCTACTGGCAGGGGGTTGGTGCTGGACCTATAGCTCCAGCCCCACTCTATTGGCAGGGAGTTGGTGCTGGACCTGTAGCTACACGCCACCTCTACTGGCAGGGGTTGGTGCTAGACCTGTAACTCCAGCCCCCCCTACTTGCAGGGGGTTGGTGCTACACATGAAGCTCCAGCCCCCCTCTACTGGCAGGGGGTTGGTGCTTGACCTCTAGCTACAGACCCCTCTACTGGCAGGGGGGTTGGTAGTGGACCTGTAGCTCCAGCCCCACTCTACTGGCAGGGTGTTGGTGCTGGACCTGTAACTCCAGCTGCCCCTATACTTGCAGGGGGTTGGTGCTGGACCTGTAACTCCAGCCCACCTTTACTGGCAGGGGGTTGGTGCTGGACCTGTAGCTCGAGCCCCTCTCTACTGGCAGGGGTTTGGTGCTGGACCTGAAGCTCTATCCCCCGCTCTACTGGCAGGGGGTTGGTGCAGGACCTGTAGCTCTTTAGCTCTAGCCCACCTCTACTGGCAGGGGGTTGGTGCTGGACCTGCACCTCCAGCTGCCTCTCTACTTGCAGGGAGTTCGTGCTGGACCTGTAGCTCCAGCCCCCCTCTATTGGCAGGGGGTTGGTGCAGTACCTGTAGCTCCAGCCCCCCTCTACTGGCAAAGGTTTGGTGCTGGACCTGTTGCCCCAGCCCCCCTCTACTGGCAGGGGGTCGGTGCTGCACCTGTAGCTCCAGCCCACCTCTACTGGCAGTGGGTTGATGCTGGACCTGTAGCTCCAGCCCACCTCTACTGTCAGGAGGTTGGTGCTGGACCTGTAGCTGCAGCCACCCTCTACTGGCAGGGTGGTGATGCTGCACCTGTAGCTCCAGCCCCCCCCCCACTCTACTGGGAGGGGGTTGGTTCTGGACCTGTAGCTCCAGCCCCCCCTCTACTGGCAGGGTGGTGGTGCTGGACCTGTAGGTCCAGCCCCTCTCTATTGGTAACGGGTTGGTGCTGGACCTTTAGCTCCAGCCCCACTCTACTGGCAGGGGGTTGGTCCTGGACCTGTAGCTCCAGCCCAACTCTACTGGCAGGGGGTTGGTCCTGAACCTTTAGCTCCAGCCCCACTCTACTGGCATGGGGTTGGTACTGGACCTGTAGCTGCAACCCCACCTCTACTGGCAGGGGGTTGGGGCTGGACCTGTAGCACAAGCCCCACTCTACTGCCAGGGGTTTGGTGCGGGACCTGTTGCCCCGGCCCCTCTCTACTGGCAGGGGGTTGGTGTTGGACCTGTAGCTCCAGGCCCCCTCTACTGGCAGGGGGTTGGTGCTGGACATGTAGCTCCAGCTCCCCCTCTACTGGCAGGGGGTTGGTGCTGGACCTGAAGCTCTAGCAACCCCCCTCTACTGGCAGGGGGTTGGTGCTGGAGCTGAAGCTCTAGCCCCCCCCCCCCCTCTACTGGCAGGGGGTTGGTGCTGGACCTTTACCTCCAGCCCCCCCCCCCCTCTACTGGCAGTGGGTGGGTGCTGGACCTGTTGCTCCAGCCCCCCTCTACTGGCAGGGGGTTGGTGCTGGACCTGTAGCTCCAGCCCCCCCTCCTACTGGCAAGGGGTGGGTGCTGGACCTGTAGCTCCAGCCCCCCTCTACTGGCAGGGGGTTGGTGCTGGACTTGTACCTCCAGCTGCCTCTCTACCTGCAGGGGGTTGGTGCTGGACCTGTAGCTCTAGCCCCCCTCTACTGGCAGGGGGTTGGTGCTGGACCTGTAGCTCCAGGCCCCTCTACTGGCAGGGGGTTGGTGCTGGACCTGTAGCTCCAGTCCCCCCTCTACTGGCAGAGGGTTTTTGCTGGACCTTGAGCTCCAGCCCCCCCTCTTCTGGCAGGGGGTTGGTACTGAACCTGTAGCTCAAGCCCCCCCCCTCTACTGGCAGGAGGTTCGTGCAGGACCTGTAGCTCCAGCCCCCCTCTACTGGCAGGGGGTTGGTGCAGGACCTTTAGCTCCAGCCCACCTCTACTGGCAGTGGGTTGGTGCTAGACCAGTAGCTCCAGCCCCCCCTCTACTGGCAAGGGTTTGGTTCTGGACCTGTTGCCCAAGCCCCCTCTACTGGCAGGGGGTTGGTGCTGGACCTGTACCTCTAGCTGCCCCTCTACTGGCAGGGGGTTGGTGCTGGACCTGTAGCTCCAGCCCACCTCTACTGGCAAGGGTTTGGTGCTGAACCTGTTGCCCCAGCCGCCCTCTATTGGCAGGGTGTTCGTCATGCACCTGTAGTTCCAGCCCCCCCCCTCTACTGGCAGGGGGTTGGTGCTGGACTTGTAGCTCCAGCCCCCTCTACTGGCAGGGGGTTGGTGCTTTAACTGAATTTCCAGCCCCCCCTCTACTAGCAGGAGGTTGGTGCTGGACCTGTAGCTCTAGCCCCCCTCTACTTGCAGGGGCTTGGTGCTGGACCTGTATCTCCAGCCCACCTCTACTGGCAGGGGGTTGGTGCTGGACCTGTAGCTCCAGCCCACCTCTACTGGCAGGGGGATGGTGCTGGACCTGTAGCTCCAGCCCACCTCTACTTGCAGGGGGTTGGTGCTGGACCTGTAGCTCCAGCCCACCTTTACTGGCAGGGGGGTGGTGCTGGACCTGTAGCTCCAGCTCCCCTCTACTGGCAGGGGGTTGGTGCTGGACCTGTATCTCCAGCCCCCCTCTACTGGCAGGGGGTTGGTGCTGGACCTGTAACTCCAGCTGCCCCTCTACTGGCAAGGGTTTGGTGCTGGACCTGTTGCCCCAGCCCCCTTCTACTGGCAGGGGGTTGGTGCTGCACCTGTAGCTCCAGCCCACCTCTACTGGCAGGGTGGTGGTGCTGCACCTGTAGCTCCAGCCCCCCCCCCCACTCTACTGGGAGGGGGTTGGTTCTGGACCTGTAGCTCCAGCCCCCCACTCTACTGGCAGGGTGGTGGTGTTGGACCTGTAGCTCCAGCCCCTCTCTATTGGCAAGGGGTTGGTGCTGGACCTTTAGCTCCAGCCCCACTCTACTGGCAGGGGGTTGGTCCTGGACCTTTAACTCCAGCCCAACTCTACTGGCAGGGGGTTGGTCCTGAACCTTTAGCTCCAGCCCCACTCTACTGGCATGGGGTTGGTACTGGACCTGTAGCTGCAACCCCATCTCTACTGGCAGGGGGTTGGTGCTGGACCTGTAGCTCAAGCCCCACTCTACTGGCAGGGGTTTGGTGCGGGACCTGTTGCCCCAGCCCCCCCTCTACTGGCATGGGGTTGGTGCTTTAACTGAATTTCCAGCCCCCCCTCTACTAGCAGGAGGTTGGTGCTGGACCTGTAGCTCTAGCCCCCCTCTACTTGCAGGGGGTTGGTGCTGGACCTGTATCTCCAGCCCACCTCTACTGGCAGGGGGTTAGTGCTGGACCTGTACCTCCAGCCCACCTCTACTGGCAGGGGGATGGTGCTGGACCTGTAGCTCCAGCCCACCTCTACTTGCAGGGGGTTGGTGCTGGACCTGTAGCTCCAGCCCACCTTTACTGGCAGGGGGTTGGTGCTGGACCTGTAGCTCCAGCTCCCCTCTACTGGCAGGGGGTTGGTGCTGGACCTGTATCTCCAGCCCCCCTCTACTGGCAGGGGGTTGGTGCTGGACCTGTAGCTCCAGCTGCCCCTCTACTGGCAAGGGTTTGGTGCTGGACCTGTTGCCCCAGCCCCCTTCTACTGGCAGGGGGTTGGTGCTGCACCTGTAGCTCCAGCCCACCTCTACTGGCAGGGTGGTGGTGCTGCACCTGTAGCTCCAGCCCCCCCCCACTCTACTGGGAGGGGGTTGGTTCTGGACCTGTAGCTCCAGCCCCCCACTCTACTGGCAGGGTGGTGGTGTTGGACCTGTAGCTCCAGCCCCTCTCTATTGGCAAGGAGTTGGTGCTGGACCTTTAGCTCCAGCCCTACTCTACTGGCAGGGGGTTGGTCCTGGACCTTTAACTCCAGCCCAACTCTACTGGCAGGGGGTTGGTCCTGAACCTTTAGCTCCAGCCCCACTCTACTGGCATGGGGTTGGTACTGGACCTGTAGCTGCAACCCCATCTCTACTGGCAGGGGGTTGGTGCTGGACCTGTAGCTCAAGCCCCACTCTACTGGCAGGGGTTTGGTGCGGGACCTGTTGCCCCAGCCCCCCCTCTACTGGCAGGGGGGTTTGTGTTGGACCTGTATTTCCAGTCCCCCCTCGACTGGCAGGGGGGTTGGTGCTGGACCTGTACCTCCAGCCCCATCTCTACTGCCAGGGGGTTGGTGCTGGACATGTATCTCCATCCCCCCCTCTACTGGCAGGGGGTTGGTGCTGGACCTGAAGCTCTTGCCCCCCCCCCCTCTACTGGCAGGGGGTTGGTGCTGGACCTGAATCTCTAGCCCCTCCCTCTACTGGCAGGGGGTTGGTGCTGGACCTGAAGCTCTAGCCCCCCCCCCGTCTACTGGCAAGGGGGTTGCTGCTGGACCTTTACCTCCAGCCCCGCCCCCTCTACTGGCAGTGGGTGGGTGCTGGACCTGTAGCTCCAGCCCCCCTCTACTGGCAGGGGGTTGGTGCTGGACCTGTAGCTCCAGCCCCCCCCCCCTTCTACTGGCAAGGGGTGGGCGCTGGACCTGTAGCTCCAGCCCCCCTCTACTGGCAGGGGGTTGGTGCTGGAGCTCCAGCCCCCCCCCCCCTCTACTGGCAGGAGGTTGGTGCTGAACCTGTAGCTCAAGCCCCCCTCTACTGGCAGGGGGTTGGTGCTGGACCTGTAGCTCCAGGCCCCTCTACTGGCAGGGGGTTGGTGCTGGACCTGCAGCTCCAGTCCCCCCTCTACTGGCAGGGGGTTGGTGCTGGACCTGGAGCTCCAGCCCCCCCTCTACTGGCAGGGTGTTGGTACTGAACCTGTAGCTCAAGCCCCCCCCCTCTACTGGCAGGAGGTTCGTGCAGGACCTGTAGCTCCAGCCCCCCTCTACTGGCAGGGGGTTGGTGCTGGACCTGTAGCTCCAGCCCCACTCTATTGGCAGGGAGTTGGTGCTGGACCTGTAGCTACAGGCCACCTTTACTGGCAGGGGTTGGTGCTAGACCTGTAGCTCCAGCCCCCCCTACTGGCAGGGGGTTGGTGCTACACATGAAGCTCCAGCCCCCCTACTGGCAGGGGGTTGGTGCTACACATGAAGCTCCAGCCCCCCTCTACTGGCAGGGGGTTGGTGCTGGAGCTCCAGCCCCCCCCCTCTACTGGCAGGAGGTTGGTGCTGAACCTGTAGCTCAAGCCCCCCTCTACTGGCAGGGGGTTGGTGCTGGACCTGTAGCTCCAGGCCCCTCTACTGGCAGGGGGTTGGTGCTGGACCTGTAGCTCCAGTCCCCCCTCTACTGGCAGGGGGTTGGTGCTGGACCTGGAGCTCCAGCCCCCCCTCTACTGGCAGGGTGTTGGTACTGAACCTGTAGCTCAAGCCCCACCCCCTCTACTGGCAGGAGGTTCGTGCAGGACCTGTAGCTCCAGCCCCCCTCTACTGGCAGGGGGTTGGTGCTGGACCTATAGCTCCAGCCCCACTCTATTGGCAGGGAGTTGGTGCTGGACCTGTAGCTACAGGCCACCTTTACTGGCAGGGGTTGGTGCTAGACCTGTAGCTCCAGCCCCCCCTACTGGCAGGGGGTTGGTGCTACACATGTAGCTCCAGCCCCCCCTACTGGCAGGGGGTTGGTGCTACACATGAAGCTCCAGCCCCCCTCTACTGGCAGGGGGTTGGTGCTGGACCTTTAGCTACAGACCCCCCTCTACTGGCAGGGGGGTTGGTACTGAACCTGTAGCTCCAGCCCCACTGTACTGGCAGGGGTTTGGTGCTGGACCTATAGCTCCAGCCCCACTCTACTGGCAGGGGGTTGGTGCTGGACCTGTAGCTCCAGTTGCCCCTCTACTTGCAGGGGATTGGTGCTGGACCTGTAACTCCAGCCCACCTTTACTGGCAGGGGGTTGGTGCTTGACCTGTAGCTCCAGCCCCTCTCTACTGGCAAGGCTTTGGTGCTGGACCTGAAGCTCTATCCCCCCCTCTACTGGCAGGGGGTTGGTGCAGGACCTGTAGCTCTGTAGCTCTAGCCCACCTCTTCTGGCAGGGGGTTGGTGCAGTACCTGTTGCTCCAGGCCCCCTCTACTGGCAAGGGTTTGGTGCTGGACCTGTTGCCCCAGCCCCTCTCTACTGGCAGGGGGTTGGTGCTGCATCTGTAGCTCCAGCCCACCTCTACTGGCAGGGGGTTGATGCTGGACCTGTAGCTGCAGCCCCTCTCTACTGGCAGGGTGGTGATGCTGAACCTGTAGCTCCAGCCCCCCCCCCACTCTACTGGGAGGGGGTTGGTTCTGGACCTGTAGCTCCAGCCCGCCCCCCTCTACTGGCAGGGGGTTAGTCCTGGACCTGTAGCTCCAGCCCAACTCTACTGGCAGGGGGTTGCACCTGAACCTTTAGCTCCAGCCCCACTCTACTGGCATGGGGTTGGTACTGGACCTGTAGCTGCAACCCCACCTCTACTGGCAGGGGGTTGGTGCTGGACCTGTAGCTCAAGCCCCACTCTACTGGCAGGGGGGTTTGTGTTGGACCTGTACCTCCTGCCCCCTCTCTACTGGAAGGGGGTTGGTGCTGGACATGTAGCTCCAGCCCCTTCTCTACTGGCAGGGGGTTGGTGCTGGACCTGAAGCTCTAGCACCCCCCCCTCTACTGGTAGGGGGTTGGTGTTGGACCTGAAGCTCTAGCCCCCTCCCCTCTACTGGCAGGGGGTTGGTGCTGGACCTGAAGCTCTAGCCCCCTCCCCTCTACTGGCAGGGGGTTGGTGCTGGACCTGAAGCTCTAGCCCCCCCCCCTCTACTGGCAGGGGGTTGGTGCTGGCCCTTTACCTCCAGCCCCCCCCCCCTCTACTGGCAGTGGGTGGGTGCTGGACCTGTAGCTCCAGCCCCCCTCTACTGGCAGGGGGTTGGTGCTGGACCTGTAGCTCCAGCCCCCCCCCCTCCTACAGGCAAGAGGTGGGTGCTGGACCTGTAGCTCCAGCTCCCCTCTACTGGCAGGGGGTTGGTGCTAGACCTGTACCTCCAGCTGCCTCTCTATTTGCAGGGGGTTGGTGCTGGACCTGTAGCTCCAGCCCCCCCTCCTACTGGCAAGGGGTGGGTGCTGGACCTATAGCTCCAACCACCCTCTACTGGCAGGGGGTTGGTGCTAGACCTGTACCTCCAGCCCCCCCCCTCTACTGGCAGGGGGTTGGTGCTGGACCTGTAGCTCCAGGCCCCTCTACTGGCAGGGGGTTGGTGCTGGACCTGTAGCTCCAGTCCCCCCTCTACTGGCAGAGGGTTGGTGCTGGACCTAGAGCTCCAGCCCCCCCTCTACTGGCAGGAGGTTTGTGCAGGACCTGTAGCTCCAGCCCCCCTCTACTGGCAGAAGGTTGGTGCTGGACCTCTAACTACAGACCTCCTCTACTGGCAGGGGGGTGGGTACTGGACCTGTAGCTCCAGCCCCACTCTACTGGCAGGGGGTTGGTGCTGGACCTATAGCTCCAGCCCACTCTACTGGCAGGGGGTTGGTGCAGGACCTGTAGCTCCAGCCCACCTCTACTGGCAGTGGGTTGGTGCTAGACCAGTAGCTCCAGCCCCCCCTCTACTGGCAGGGGGTTGGTGCTGGACCTGTACGTTCAGCTGCCCCTCTACTGGCAGGTGGTTGGTGCTAGACCTGAAGCTCCAGCCCCCCTCTACTGGCAGGGGGTTGGTGCTGGACCTTTAGCTCCTCCCCTTCTCCAAACTGGCAGGGGGGTTGGTGAAGGACCTGTAGCTCCAGCCACCCTCTACTGGCAGGGGGTTGGTGCTGGACCTTTTGCCCAAGCCCCCCCTACTGGCAGGGGGTTGGTGCTGGACCTGTACCTCCAGCCCACCTCTACTGGCAAGGGTTTGGTGCTGAACCTGTTGCCCCAGCCCCCCTCTATTGGCAGGGTGTTCGTGCTGCACCTGTAGTTCCAGCCCCCCCCTCTATTGGCAGGGGGTTGGTGCTGGACCTGTAGCTCTAGCCCCCGTCTACTGGCAGGGGGTTGGTGCTGGACCTGTAGCTCCAGCCCACCTCTACTGGCAGGGGGTTGGTGCTGGACCTGTAGCTCCAGCTGCCCCTCTACTTGCAGGGGGTTGGTGCTGGACCTGTATCTCCAGCCCACCTCTACTGGCAGGGGGTTGGTGCTGGACCTGTAGCTCCAGCCCACCTCTACTGGCAGGGGGTTGGTGCTGGACCTGTAGCTGGAGCCCACCTCTACTTGCAGGGGGTTGGTGCTGGACCTGTAGCTCCAGCCCACCTTTACTGGCAGGGGGTTGGTGCTGGACCTGTAGCTCCAGCTCCCCTCTACTGGCAGGGGGTTGGTGCTGGACCTGTATCTCCTGCCCCCCTCTACTGGCAGGGGGTTGGTGCTGGAGCTGTACCTCCAGCTGCCCCTCTACTGGCAAAGGTTTGGTGCTGGACCTGTTGCCCCAGCACCCCTCTACTGGCAGGGGGTTGGTGCTGCACCTGTAGCTCCAGCCCACCTCTACTGGCAGGGTGGTGGTGCTGAACCTGTAGCTCCAGCCCCCCCCCCCACTCTACTGGGAGGGGGTTGGTTCTGGACCTGTAGCTCCAGCCCCCCC
Source organism: Procambarus clarkii (assembly GCF_040958095.1). NCBI lineage: Eukaryota > Metazoa > Arthropoda > Malacostraca > Decapoda > Cambaridae > Procambarus > Procambarus clarkii. Next base: position 32,149,631 of record NC_091204.1, on the reverse strand, counting down.
CCCTCTACTGGCAGGGGGTTGGTCCTGGACCTGTAGCTCCAGCCTAACTCTACTGGCAGGGGGTTGGTCCTGAACCTTTAGCTCCAGCCGCACTCTACTGGCATGGGGTTGGTACTGGACCTGTAGCTGCAACCCCACCTCTACTGGCAGGGGGTTGGTGCTGGACCTGTAGCTCAAGCCCCACTCTACTGGCAGGGGTTTGGTGCGGGACCTATTGCCCCAGCCCCCCCACTACTGGCAGGGGGGTTTGTGTTGGACCTGTATCTCCAGTCCCCCCTCGACTGGCAGGGGGATGGTGCTGGACCTGTACCTCCAGCCCCCACTCTACTGGCAGGGGGTTGGTGCTGGACCTGAAGCTCTAGCCCCCCCCCCTCTACTGGCAGGGGGTTGGTGCTGGACCTGAAGCTCTAGCCCCCCACTACTGGCAGGGGGTTGGTGCTGGACCTATAGCTCAAACCCCACTCTATTGGCAGGGAGTTGGTGCTGGACCTGTAGCTACAGGCCACCTCTACTGGCTGGGAGTTGGTGCTACACTTGAAGCTCCAGCCCCTCTCTACTGGCAGGGGGTTGGTGCTGGACCTCTAGCTACAGACCCCCTCTACTGGCAGGGGGGTTGGTACTGAACCTGTAGCTCAAGCCCCACTCTACTGGCAGGGGTTTGGTGCTGGACCTATAGATCCAGCCCCAATCTACTGGCAGGGGGTTGGTGCTGGACCTGTAGCTCCATCTGCCCCTCTACTTGAAGGGGGTTGGTGCTGGACCTGTAACTCCAGCCCACCTTTACTAGCAGGGGGTTGGTGCTGGACCTGTAGCTCCAGCCCCTCTCTACTGGCAGGGGTTTGGTGCTGGACCTGAAGCTCTATCCCCCCCTCTACTGGCAGGGGGTTGGTGCAGGACCTGTAGCTCTGTAGCTCTAGCCCACCTCTACTGGCAGGGGGTTGGTGCTGGACCTGAAGCTCTAGCACCCCCACCTCTACTGGCAGGGGGTTGGTGCTGGACCTGAAGCTCTATCCGCCTCCCCTCTACTGGCAGGGGATTGGTGCTGGACCTGAAGCTCTAGCCCCCCCCCCGTCTACTGGCAGAGGGTTGGTGCTGGACCTTTACCTCCAGCCCCCTCTACTGGCAGGGGGTTGGTGCTGGACCTGTAGCTCCGGCCCCCCCTCTACTGGCAGGGGGTTGGTGCTGGACCTGAAGCTCTATCCCCCCCCTCTACTTGCAGGGGGTTGGTGCTGTACCTTTACCTCCAGCCCCCCACTACTGGCAGGGGGTTGGTGCTGGACCTGTAGCTCCAGCCCCCCCTCCTACTGGCAAAGGGTGGGTGCTGGACCTGTAGCTCCAGCCCCCCTCTACTGGCAGGGGGTTGGTGCTGGACCTGTACCTCCAGCTGCCTCTCTTCTTGCAGGGGGTTGGTGCTGGACCTGTAGCTCCAGCCCCCCTCTACTGGCAGGGGGTTGGTGCTGGACCTGAAGCTCTAGCCCCCCCTCTACTGGCAGGGGGTTGGTGCTGGACCTTTACCTCCAGCCCCCCCCCCCCTCTACTGGCAGTGGGTGGGTGCTGGACCTTTAGCTCCAGCCCCCCACTACTGGCAGGGGGTTGGTGCTGGACCTGTAGCTCCAGCCCCCCCTCCTACTGGCAAAGGGTGGGTGCTGGACCTGTAGCTCCAGCCCCCCTCTACTGGCAGGGGGTTGGTGCTGGACCTGTACCTCCAGCTGCCTCTCTTCTTGCAGGGGGTTGGTGCTGGACCTGTAGCTCCAGCCCCCCTCTACTGGCAGGGGGTTGGTGCTTGACCTGAAGCTCTAGCCCCCCCCTCTACTGGCACTGGGTTGGTGCTGGACCTGAAGCTCTAGCCACTCCCCCCCTCTACTGGCAGGGGGTTGGTGCGTGACCTGAAGCTCTAGCCCCCCCCCCCGTCTACTGGCAGAGGGTTGGTGCTGGACCATTACCTCCAGCCCCCCCCCCCTCTACTGACAGTGGGTGGGTGCTGGACCTGTAGCTCCAGCCCCCTCTACTGGCAGGGGGTGGTTGCTGGACCTGTAGCTCCAGCCCCCCTCTACTGGCAGGGGGTTGGTGCTGGAGCTCCAGCCCCCCCCCCGTCTACTGGCAGGGGGTTGGTGCTGAACCTGTAACTCAAGCCCCCCTCTACTGGCAGGGGGTGGGTGCTGGACCTGTAGCTCCAGGCCCCTCTACTGGCAGGGGGTTGGTGCTGGACCTGTAGCTCCAGTCCCCCCTCTACTGGCAGGGGGTTCGTGCAGGACCTGTAGCTCCAGCCCCCCTCTACTGGCAGTGGGTTCGTGCTGGACCTGTATCTCCAGCCCTCTCTCTACTGGTAGGGGGTTGGTTCTGGACCTGTAGCTCCAGCCCCCCCCTCTACTGGAAGGGTGGTGGTGCTGGACCTGTAGCTCCAGCCCCTCTCTATTGGCAACGGGTTGGTGCTGGATCTTTAGCTCCATCCGCACTCTACTGGCAGGGGGTTGGTCCTGGACCTGTAGCTCCAGCCCAACTCTACTGGCAGGGGGTTGGTCCTGAACCTTTAGCTCCAGCCCCACTCTACTGGCATGGAGTTGGTACTGGACCTGTAGCTGCAACCCCACCTCTACTGGCAGGGGGTTGGTGCTGGACCTGTAGCTCAAGCCCCACTCTACTGGCAGGGGTTTGGTGCGGGACCTGTTGCCCCAGCCCCTCCTCTACTGGCAGGGCGGTTTGTGTTGGACCTGTATCTACAGTCCCCCCACGACTGGCAGGGGGGTTGGTGCTGGACCTGTACCTCCAGCCCCCTCTCTACTGGCAGGGGGTTGGTGCTGGACATGTAGCTCCAGCCCCCCCTCTACTAGCAGGGGGTTGGTGCTGGACCTGAAGCTCTAGCACCCCCCTCTACTGGCAGGGGGTTGGTTCTGGACCTGAAGCTCTAGCCCCCCCCCCTCTACTGGCAGGGGGTTGGTGCTGGACCTTTACCTCCAGCCCCCCCCCTCTACTGGCAGTGGGTGGGTGCTGGACATGTAGCTCCAGCCCCCCTCTACTGGCAGGGGGTTGGTGCTGGACCTGTAGCTCCAGCCCCCCCCCTCCTACTGGCAAGGGGTGGGTGCTAAACCTGTAGCTCCAGCCCCCCTCTACTGGCAGGGGGTTGGTGCTGGACCTGTACCTCCAGCTGCCTCTCTACTGGCAAGGGGTTGGTGCTGGATCTGTAGCTCCAGGACCCCTCTACTGGCAGGGGGTTGGTGCTGGACCTGTAGCTCCAGGCCCCTCTACTGGCAGGGGGTTGGTGCTGGACCTGTAGCTCCAGTCCCCCCTCTACTGGCAGAGGGTTAGTGCTGGACCTGGAGCTCCAGCCCCCCACTCTACTGGCAGGGGTTGGTGCTGGACCTCTAACTACAGACCCCCTCTACTGGTAGGGGTGTAGGTACTGGACCTGTAGCTCCAGCCCCACTCTAATGGCAGGGGGTTGGTGCTGGACCTATAGCTGCAGCCCCACTCTACTGGCAGGGGGTTGGTGCAGGACCTTTAGCTCCAGCCCCCCTCTACTGGCAGTGGGTTGGTGCTAGACCAGTAGCTCCAGCCCCCCTCTACTGGCAAGGGTTTGGTGCTGGACCTGTTGACCCAGCCCCCCTCTACTGGCAGGGGGTTGGTGCTGGACCTGTACCTCCAGCTGCCCCTCTACAGGCAGGTGGTTGGTGCTAGACCTGAAGCTCCAGCCCCCCTCTACTGGCAGGGGGTTGGTGCTGGACCTTTACCTCCTCCCCTTCTCCAAACTGGCAGGGGGGTTGGTGCAGGACCTGTAGCTCCAGCCCCCCTCTACTGGCAGGGGGTTGGTGCTGGACCTTTTGCCCAAGCCCCCCTCTACTGGCAGGGGGTTGGTGCTGGACCTATAGCTCCTGCCCCCCTCTACTGGCAGGGGGTTGGTGCTGGACCTTTTGCACAAGCCCCCCTCTACTGGCAGGGGATTGGTGCTGGACCTGTACCTCCAGCTGCCACTCTACTTTCAGGGGGTTGGTGCTGGACCTGTAGCTCCAGCCCCCCCTTCTACTGGCAAGGGGTGGGTGCTGGACCTGTAGCTCCAGCCCCCCTCTACTGGCAGGGGGTTGGTGCTGGAGCTCCAGCCCTCCCCCCCTCTACTGGCAGGGGGTTGGTGCTGAACCTGTAGCTCAAGCCCCCCTCTAATGGCAGGGGGTTGGTGCTGGACCTGTAGCTCCAGGCCCCTCTACTGTCAGGGGGTTGGTGCTGGACCTGTAGCTCCAGTACCCCCTCTACTGGCAGGGGGTTGGTGCTGGACCTTTTGCCCAAGCCCCCCTCTACTGGCAGGGGGTTGGTGCTGGACCTGTTGCTCCTGCCCCCCTCTACTGGCAGGGGGTTGGTGCTGGACCTTTTGCACAAGCCCCCCTCTACTGGCAGGGGATTGGTGCTGGACCTGTACCTCCAGCTGCCCCTCTACTGGCAGGGGGTTGGTGCTGGACCTGTAGCTCCAGCCCACCTCTACTGGCAAGGGTTTGGTGCTGATCCTGTTGCCCCAGCCCCCCTCTACTGGCAGGGTGTTCGTGCTGCACCTGTAGTTCCAGCCCCCCCCCCTCTACTGGCAGGGGGTTGGTGCTGGACCTGTAGCTCCAGCCCACCTTTACTGGCAGGGAGTTGGTGCTGGACCTGTAGCTCCAGCCCCTCTCTACTGGCAGGGGTTTGGTGCTGGACCTGAAGCTCTATCCCCCCTTCTACTGGCAGGGGTATGGTGCAGGACCTGTAGCTCTGTAGCTCTAGCCCACCTCTACTGGCATTGGGTTGGTGCTGGACCTGTACCTCCAGCTGCCCATCTACTTGCAGGGGGTTGGTGCTGGACCTGTAGCTCCAGCCTCCCTCTATTGGCAGGGGGTTGGTGCAGTACCTGTAGCTCCAGCCCCCCTTACTGGCAAGGGTTTGGTGCTGCACCTGTAGCTCAAGCCCCCCCCTCTACTGGCAGGAGGTTCGTGCAGGATCTGTAGCTCCAGCCCCCCCTCTAATGGCAGGGGGTTGGTGCTGGACCTCTAGCTACAGACCACCTCTACTGGCAGGGGGTTGGTACTGAACCTGTAGCTCCAGCCCCACTCTACTGGCAGGGCTTTGATGCTGGACCTATAGCTCCAGCCCCAATCTACTGGCAGGGGGTTGGTACTGGACCTGTAGCTCCAGCTGCCGCTCTGCTTGCAGGGGGTTAGTGCTGGACCTGTAACTCCAGCCCACCTTTACTGGCAGGGGGTTGGTGCTGGACCTGTAGCTCCAGCCCTTCTCTACTGGCAAGGGTTTGGTGCTGGACCTGAAGCTCTATCCCCCCCTCTACTGGCAGGGGGTTGGTGCAGGACCTGTAGCTCTGTAGCTGTAGCCCACCTCTACTGGCAGGGGGTTGGTGCTGGACCTGTACCTCCAGCTGCCTCTCTACTTGCAGGGGGTTGGTGCTGGACCTGTAGCTCCAGCCCCCCTCTATTGGCAGGGGGTTGGTGCAGTACCTGTAGCTCCAGCCCCCCTCTACTGGCAAGGGTTTGGTGCTGGACCTGTTGCCCCAGCCCCCCTCTACTATCCGGGGGTTGGTGCTGCACCTGTAGCTCCAGCCCACCTCTACTGGCAGGGGGTTGATGCTGGACCTGTATCTCCAGCCCACCTCTACTGCCAGGAGGTTGGTGCTGGACCTGTAGCTGCAGCCCCCCTCTACTGGCAGGGTGGTGATGCTGCACCTGTAGCTCCAGCCCCCCCCCCCCCCACTGTACTGGGAGGGGGTTGGTTCTGGACCTGTAGCTCCCTCCCCCCCCTCTACTGGCAGGGGGTTGGTCCTGGACCTGTAGCTCCAGCCCAACTCTACTGGCAGGGGGTTGCACCTGAACCTTTAGCTCCAGCCCCACTCTACTGGCATGGGGTTGGTACTGGATGTGTAGCTGCAACCCCACCTCTACTGGTAGGGGGTTGGTGCTGAACCTGTAGCTCAAGCCCCACTCTACTGGCAGGGGTTTGGTGCAGGACCTGTTGCCCCAGCCCCCCCCCTCTACTTGCAGGGGGGTTTGTGTTGGACCTGTATCTCCAGTCCCCCCTCGACTGGCAGGAGGGTTGGTGCTGGACCTGTACCTCCAGCCCCCTCTCTACTGGCAGGGGGTTGGTGCTGGACCTGTACCTCCAGCCCCCCCCCTCTACTGGCAGGTTGTTGGTGCTGGACATGTAGCTCCAGCCCCCCCTCTACTGGCAGGGGGTTGGTGCTGGACCTGAAGCTCTAGCCCCCTCCCCTCTATTGGCAGGGGGTTGGTGCTGGACCTTTACCTCCAGCCCCCCCCCTCTACTGGCAGTGTGTGGATGCTGGACCTGTAGCTCCAGCCCCCCACTACTGGCAAGGGGTGGGTGCTGGACCTGTAGCTCCAGCCCCCCTCTACTGGCAGGGGGTTGGTGCTGGACCTGTAGCTCCAGCCCCCCCTCCTACTGGCAAGGGGTGGGTGCTGGACCTGTAGCTCCAGCCCCCCTCTACTGGCAGGGGGTTGGTGCTGGACCTCAACCTCCAGCTGCCTCTCTACTTGCAGGTGGTTGGTGCTGGACCTGTAGCTCCAGCCCCCTTCTACTGGCAGGGGGTTGGTGCTGGACCTATAGCTCCTGCCCCCCTCTACTGGCAGGGGGTTGGTGCTGGACCTTTTGCACAAGCCCCCCTCTACTGGCAGGGGATTGGTGCTGGACCTGTACCTCCAGCTGCCACTCTACTTTCAGGGGGTTGGTGCTGGACCTGTAGCTCCAGCCCCCCCTTCTACTGGCAAGGGGTGGGTGCTGGACCTGTAGCTCCAGCCCCCCTCTACTGGCAGGGGGTTGGTGCTGGAGCTCCAGCCCTCCCCCCCTCTACTGGCAGGGGGTTGGTGCTGAACCTGTAGCTCAAGCCCCCCTCTAATGGCAGGGGGTTGGTGCTGGACCTGTAGCTCCAGGCCCCTCTACTGTCAGGGGGTTGGTGCTGGACCTGTAGCTCCAGTACCCCCTCTACTGGCAGGGGGTTGGTGCTGGACCTTTTGCCCAAGCCCCCCTCTACTGGCAGGGGGTTGGTGCTGGACCTGTTGCTCCTGCCCCCCTCTACTGGCAGGGGGTTGGTGCTGGACCTTTTGCACAAGCCCCCCTCTACTGGCAGGGGATTGGTGCTGGACCTGTACCTCCAGCTGCCCCTCTACTGGCAGGGGGTTGGTGCTGGACCTGTAGCTCCAGCCCACCTCTACTGGCAAGGGTTTGGTGCTGATCCTGTTGCCCCAGCCCCCCTCTACTGGCAGGGTGTTCGTGCTGCACCTGTAGTTCCAGCCCCCCCCCCCTCTACTGGCAGGGGGTTGGTGCTGGACCTGTAGCTCCAGCCCACCTTTACTGGCAGGGAGTTGGTGCTGGACCTGTAGCTCCAGCCCCTCTCTACTGGCAGGGGTTTGGTGCTGGACCTGAAGCTCTATCCCCCCTTCTACTGGCAGGGGTATGGTGCAGGACCTGTAGCTCTGTAGCTCTAGCCCACCTCTACTGGCATTGGGTTGGTGCTGGACCTGTACCTCCAGCTGCCCATCTACTTGCAGGGGGTTGGTGCTGGACCTGTAGCTCCAGCCTCCCTCTATTGGCAGGGGGTTGGTGCAGTACCTGTAGCTCCAGCCCCCCTTACTGGCAAGGGTTTGGTGCTGCACCTGTAGCTCAAGCCCCCCCCTCTACTGGCAGGAGGTTCGTGCAGGATCTGTAGCTCCAGCCCCCCCTCTAATGGCAGGGGGTTGGTGCTGGACCTCTAGCTACAGACCACCTCTACTGGCAGGGGGTTGGTACTGAACCTGTAGCTCCAGCCCCACTCTACTGGCAGGGCTTTGATGCTGGACCTATAGCTCCAGCCCCAATCTACTGGCAGGGGGTTGGTACTGGACCTGTAGCTCCAGCTGCCGCTCTGCTTGCAGGGGGTTAGTGCTGGACCTGTAACTCCAGCCCACCTTTACTGGCAGGGGGTTGGTGCTGGACCTGTAGCTCCAGCCCTTCTCTACTGGCAAGGGTTTGGTGCTGGACCTGAAGCTCTATCCCCCCCTCTACTGGCAGGGGGTTGGTGCAGGACCTGTAGCTCTGTAGCTGTAGCCCACCTCTACTGGCAGGGGGTTGGTGCTGGACCTGTACCTCCAGCTGCCTCTCTACTTGCAGGGGGTTGGTGCTGGACCTGTAGCTCCAGCCCCCCTCTATTGGCAGGGGGTTGGTGCAGTACCTGTAGCTCCAGCCCCCCTCTACTGGCAAGGGTTTGGTGCTGGACCTGTTGCCCCAGCCCCCCTCTACTATCCGGGGGTTGGTGCTGCACCTGTAGCTCCAGCCCACCTCTACTGGCAGGGGGTTGATGCTGGACCTGTATCTCCAGCCCACCTCTACTGCCAGGAGGTTGGTGCTGGACCTGTAGCTGCAGCCCCCCTCTACTGGCAGGGTGGTGATGCTGCACCTGTAGCTCCAGCCCCCCCCCCCACTGTACTGGGAGGGGGTTGGTTCTGGACCTGTAGCTCCCTCCCCCCCCTCTACTGGCAGGGGGTTGGTCCTGGACCTGTAGCTCCAGCCCAACTCTACTGGCAGGGGGTTGCACCTGAACCTTTAGCTCCAGCCCCACTCTACTGGCATGGGGTTGGTACTGGATGTGTAGCTGCAACCCCACCTCTACTGGTAGGGGGTTGGTGCTGAACCTGTAGCTCAAGCCCCACTCTACTGGCAGGGGTTTGGTGCAGGACCTGTTGCCCCAGCCCCCCCCCTCTACTTGCAGGGGGGTTTGTGTTGGACCTGTATCTCCAGTCCCCCCTCGACTGGCAGGAGGGTTGGTGCTGGACCTGTACCTCCAGCCCCCTCTCTACTGGCAGGGGGTTGGTGCTGGACCTGTACCTCCAGCCCCCCCCCTCTACTGGCAGGTTGTTGGTGCTGGACATGTAGCTCCAGCCCCCCCTCTACTGGCAGGGGGTTGGTGCTGGACCTGAAGCTCTAGCCCCCTCCCCTCTATTGGCAGGGGGTTGGTGCTGGACCTTTACCTCCAGCCCCCCCCCTCTACTGGCAGTGTGTGGATGCTGGACCTGTAGCTCCAGCCCCCCACTACTGGCAAGGGGTGGGTGCTGGACCTGTAGCTCCAGCCCCCCTCTACTGGCAGGGGGTTGGTGCTGGACCTGTAGCTCCAGCCCCCCCTCCTACTGGCAAGGGGTGGGTGCTGGACCTGTAGCTCCAGCCCCCCTCTACTGGCAGGGGGTTGGTGCTGGACCTCAACCTCCAGCTGCCTCTCTACTTGCAGGTGGTTGGTGCTGGACCTGTAGCTCCAGCCCCCTTCTACTGGCAGGGGGTTGGTGCTGGACCTGTAGCTCCAGGCCCCTCTACGGGCAGGGGGTTGGTGCTGGACCTGTAGCTCCAGTCCCCCCTCTACTGGCAGAGGGTTGGTGCTGGACCTGGAGCTCCAGCCCCCCCTCTACTGGCAGGGGGTTGGTACTGAACCTGTAGCTCAAGCCCCCCCCCCCTCTACTGGCAGGAGGTTTGTGCAGGACCTGTAGCTCCAGCCCCCCTCTAATGGCAGGGGGTTGATGGTGGACCTCTAACTACAGACCCCCTCTACTGGCAGGGGGTGGGTACTGGACCTGTAGCTCCAGCCCCACTCTACTGGCAGGGGGTTGGTGCTGGACCTATAGCTCCAGCCCCACTCTACTGGCAGGGGGTTGGTGCAGGACCTTTAGCTCCAGCCCACCTCTAATGGCAGTGGGTTGGTGCTAGACCAGTAGCTCCAGCCCCCCCTCTACTGGCAAGGGTTTGGTGCTGGACCTGTTGCCCTAGCCCCCCTCTACTGGCAGGGGGTTGGTGCTGGACCTGTACCTCCAGCTGCCCCTCTACTGGCAGGTGGTTGGTGCTAGACCTGAAGCTCCAGCCCCCCTCTACTGGCAGGGGGTTGGTGCTGGACCTTTAGCTCCTCCCCTTCTCCAAACTGGCAGGGGGGTTCGTGCTGCACCTGTAGTTCCAGCCCCCCCCTCTACTGGCAGGGGTTGGTGCTGCTGGACCTGTAGCTCCAGCCCCCTCTACTGGCAGGGGGTTGGTGCTGGAACTGAATTTCCAGCCCCCCCTCTACTGGCAGGAGGTTGGTGCTGGACCTGTAGCTCTAGCCCCCCTCTACTGGCAGGGGGTTGGTGCTGGACCTGTAGCTCCAGCTGCCCCTCTACTTGCAGGGGGTTGGTGCTGGACCTGTAGCTCCATCCCACCTTTACTGGGAGGGGGTTTGTGCTGGACCTGTAGTTCCAGCCCCCTCTACTGGCAGGGGGTTGGTGCTGGACCTGTACCTCCAGCTGCCCCTCTACTGGCAGGGGGTTGGTGCTGCACCTGTAGCTCCAGCCCACCTCTACTGGCAGGGTGGTGGTAATGCACCTGTAACTCCAGCCCCCCCCCCCACTCTACTGGGAGGGGGTTGGTTCTGGACCTGTAGCTCCAGCCCCCCCCCCCCTCTACTGGCAGGGTGGTGGTGTTGGACCTGTAGCACCAGCCCCTCTCTATTGGCAAGGGGTTGGTGCTGGACCTTTAGCTCCAGCCCCACTCTACTGGCAGGGGGTTGGTCCTGGACCTGTAGCTCCAGCCCAACTCTACTGGCAGGGGGTTGGTCCTGAACCTTTAGCTCCAGCCCCACTCTACTGGCATGGGGTTGGTACTGGAGCTGTAGCTGCAACCCCACTTCTACTGGCAGGGGGTTGGTGCTGGACCTGTAGCTCAAGCCCCACTCTACTGGCAGGGGTTTGGTGCGGGACCTGTTTCCCCAGCCCCCCCTCTACTGGCAGGGGGGTTTGTGTTAGACCTGTATCTCCAGTCCCCCCTCGACTGGCAGGGGGGTTGGTGCTGGACCTGTACCTCCAGCCCCCTCTCTACTGGCAGGGGGTTGGTGCTGGACATGTAGCTCCAGCCCCCCCTCTACTGGCAGGGGGTTGGTGCTGGAGCTCCAGCCCTCCCCCCCCCCTCTACTGGCAGGGGGTTGGTGCTGAACCTGTAGCTCAAGCCCCCCTCTACTGGCAGGGGGTTGGTGCTGGACCTGTTGCTCCAGGCCCCTCTACTGGCAGGGGGTTGGTGCTGGACCTGTAGCTCCAGTCCCCCCTCTACTGGCAAGAGGTTGGTGCTGGACCTGGAGCTCCAGCCCCCCCCTCTACTGGCAAAGGGTTGGTACTGAACCTGTAGCTCAAGCCCCCCCCCCTCTACTGGCAGGAGGTTCGTGCAGGATCTGTAGCTCCAGCCCCCCTCTAATGGCAGGGGGTTGGTGCTGGACCTCTAGCTACAGACCACCTCTACTGGCAGGGGGTTGGTACTGAACCTGTAGCTCCAGCCCCACTCTACTGGCAGGGCTTTGATGCTGGACCTATAGCTCCAGCCCCAATCTACTAGCAGGGGGTTGGTACTGGACCTGTAGCTCCAGCTGCCGCTCTACTTGCAGGGGGTTAGTGCTGGACCTGTAACTCCAGCCCACCTTTACTGGCAGGGGGTTGGTGCTGGACCTGTAGCTCCAGCCCTTCTCTACTGGCAAGGGTTTGGTGCTGGACCTGAAGCTCTATCCCCCCCTCTACTGGCAGGGGGTAGGTGCAGGACCTGTAGCTCTGTAGCTCTAGCCCACCTCTACTGGCAGGGGGTTGGTGCTGGACCTGTACCTCCAGCTGCCTCTCTACTTGCAGGGGGTTGGTGCTGGACCTGTAGCTCCAGCCCCCCTCTATTGGCAGGGGGTTGGTGCAGTACCTGTAGCTCCAGCCCCCCTCTACTGTCAAGGGTTTGGTGCTGGACCTGTTGCCCCAGCCCCCCTCTACTATCCGGGGGTTGGTGCTGCACCTGTAGCTCCAGCCCACCTCTACTGGCAGGGGGTTGATGCTGGACCTGTATCTCCAGCCCACCTCTACTGTCAGGAGGTTCGTGCTGGACCTGTAGCTGCAGCCCCCCTCTACTGGCAGGGTGGTGATGCTGCACCTGTAGCTCCAGCCCCCCCCCCCCACTGTACTGGGAGGGGGTTGGTTCTGGACCTGTAGCTCCCTCCCCCCCCCTCTACTGGCAGGGGGTTGGTCCTGGACCTGTAGCTCCAGCCCAACTCTACTGGCAGGGGGTTGCACCTGAACCTTTAGCTCCAGCCCCACTCTACTGGCATGGGGTTGGTACTGGATGTGTAGCTGCAACCCCACCTCTACTGGCAGGGGGTTGGTGCTGAACCTGTAGCTCAAGCCCCACTCTACTGGCAGGGGTTTGGTGCAGGACGTGTTGCCCCAGCCCCCCCCCCCTCTACTTGCAGGGGGGTTTGTGTTGGACCTGTATCTCCAGTCCCCCCTCGACTGGCAGGAGGGTTGGTGCTGGACCTGTACCTCCAGCCCCCTCTCTACTGGCAGGGGGTTGGTGCTGGACCTGTACCTCCAGCCCCCCCCTCTACTGGCAGGTTGTTGGTGCTGGACATGTAGCTCCAGCCCCCCCTCTACTGGCAGGGGGTTGGTGCTGGACCTGAAGCTCTAGCCCCCTCCCCTCTACTGGCAGGGGGTTGGTGCTGGACCTTTACCTCCAGCCCCCCCCCCTCTACTGGCAGTGTGTGGATGCTGGACCTGTAGCTCCAGCCCCCCACTACTGGCAAGGGGTGGGTGCTGGACCTGTAGCTCCAGCCCCCCTCTACTGGCAGGGGGTTGGTGCTGGACCTGTAGCTCCAGCCCCCCCTCCTACTGGCAAGGGGTGGGTGCTGGACCTGTAGCTCCAGCCCCCCTCTACTGGCAGGGGGTTGGTGCTGGACCTCTACCTCCAGCTGCCTCTCTACTTGCAGGGGGTTGGTGCTGGACCTGTAGCTCCAGCCCCCCTCTACTGGCAGGGGGTTGGTGCTGGACCTGTAGCTCCAGGCCCCTCTACTGGCAGGGGGTTGGTGCTGGACCTGTAGCTCCAGTCCCCCCTCTACTGGCAGAGGGTTGGTGCTGGACCTGGAGCTCCAGCCCCCCCTCTACTGGCAGGGGGTTGGTACTGAACCTGTAGCTCAAGCCCCCCCCCTCTACTGGCAGGAGGTTTGTGCAGGACCTGTAGCTCCAGCCCCCCTCTAATAGCAGGGGGTTGATGGTGGACCTCTAACTACAGACCCCCTCTACTGGCAGGGGGTGGGTACTGGACCTGTAGCTCCAGCCCCACTCTACTGGCAGGGGGTTGGTGCTGGACCTATAGCTCCAGCCCACCTCTAATGGCAGTGGGTTGGTGCTAGACCAGTAGCTCCAGCCCCCCCCCTCTACTGGCAAGGGTTTGGTGCTGGACCTGTTGCCCTAGCCCCCCTCTACTGGCAGGGGGTTGGTGCTGGACCTGTACCTCCAGCTGCCCCTCTACTGGCAGGTGGTTGGTGCTAGACCTGAAGCTCCAGCCCCCCTCTACTGGCAGGGGGTTGGTGCTGGACCTTTAGCTCCTCCCCTTCTCCAAACTGGCCGGGGGCTTCGTGCTGCACCTGTAGTTCCAGCCCCCCCCCCTCTACTAGCAGGGGGTTGGTGCTGCTGGACCTGTAGCTCCAGCCCCCTCTACTGGCAGGGGGTTGGTGCTGGAACTGAATTTCCAGCCCCCCCTCTACTGGCAGGAGGTTGGTGCTGGACCTGTAGCTCTAGCCCCCCTCTACTGGCAGGGGGTTGGTGCTGGACCTGTAGCTCCAGCTGCCGCTCTACTTGCAGGGGGTTGGTGCTGGACCTGTAGCTCCAGCCCACCTTTAATGGGAGGGGGTTTGTGCTGGACCTGTAGCTCCAGCTCCCCTCTACTGGCAGGGGGTTGGTGCTGGACCTGTATCTCCAGCCCCCCTCTACTGGCAGGGGGTTGGTGCTGGACCTGTACCTCCAGCTGCCCCTCTACTGGCAGGGGGTTGGTGCTGCACCTGTAGCTCCAGCCCACCTCTACTGGCAGGGTGGTGGTGCTGCACCTGTAGCTCCAGCCCGCCCCCCCCCACTCTACTGGGAGGGGGTTGGTTCTGGACCTGTAGCTCCAGCCCGCCCCCCCTCTACTGGCAGGGTGGTGGTGTTGGACCTGTAGCACCAGCCCCTCTCTATTGGCAAGGGGTTGGTGCTGGACCTTTAGCTCCAGCCCCACTCTACTGGCAGGGGGTTGGTCCTGGACCTGTAGCTCCAGCCCAACTCTACTGGCAGGGGGTTGGTCCTGAACCTTTAGCTCCAGCCCCACTCTACTGGCATGGGGTTGGTACTGGAGCTGTAGCTGCAACCCCACTTCTACTGGCAGGGGGTGGGTACTGGACCTGTAGCTCCAGCCCCACTCTACTGGCAGGGGGTTGGTGCAGGACCTTTAGCTCCAGCCCACCTCTAATGGCAGTGGGTTGGTGCTAGACCAGTAGCTCCAGCCCCCCCCTCTACTGGCAAGGGTTTGGTGCTGGACCTGTTGCCCTAGCCCCCCTCTACTGGCAGGGGGTTGGTGCTGGACCTGTACCTCCAGCTGCCCCTCTACTGGCAGGTGGTTGGTGCTAGACCTGAAGCTCCAGCCCCCCTCTACTGGCAGGGGGTTGGTGCTGGACCTTTAGCTCCTCCCCTTCTCCAAACTGGCAGGGGGGTTCGTGCTGCACCTGTAGTTCCAGCCCCCCCCCTCTACTGGCAGGGGGTTGGTGCTGCTGGACCTGTAGCTCCAGCCCCCTCTACTGGCAGGGGGTTGGTGCTGGAACTGAATTTCCAGCCCCCCCTCTACTGGCAGGAGGTTGGTGCTGGACCTGTAGCTCTAGCCCCCCTCTACTGGCAGGGGGTTGGTGCTGGACCTGTAGCTCCAGCTGCCGCTCTACTTGCAGGGGGTTGGTGCTGGACCTGTAGCTCCAGCCCACCTTTAATGGGAGGGGGTTTGTGCTGGACCTGTAGCTCCAGCTCCCCTCTACTGGCAGGGGGTTGGTGCTGGACCTGTATCTCCAGCCCCCCTCTACTGGCAGGGGGTTGGTGCTGGACCTGTACCTCCAGCTGCCCCTCTACTGGCAGGGGGTTGGTGCTGCACCTGTAGCTCCAGCCCACCTCTACTGGCAGGGTGGTGGTGCTGCACCTGTAGCTCCAGCCCCCCCCCCCCACTCTACTGGGAGGGGGTTGGTTCTGGACCTGTAGCTCCAGCCCCCCCCCCTCTACTGGCAGGGTGGTGGTGTTGGACCTGTAGCACCAGCCCCTCTCTATTGGCAAGGGGTTGGTGCTGGACCTTTAGCTCCAGCCCCACTCTACTGGCAGGGGGTTGGTCCTGGACCTGTAGCTCCAGCCCAACTCTACTGGCAGGGGGTTGGTCCTGAACCTTTAGCTCCAGCCCCACTCTACTGGCATGGGGTTGGTACTGGAGCTGTAGCTGCAACCCCACTTCTACTGGCAGGGGGTTGGTGCTGGACCTGTAGCTCAAGCCCCACTCTACTGGCAGGGGTTTGGTGCGGGACCTGTTTCCCCAGCCCCCCCTCTACTGGCAGGGGGGTTTGTGTTAGACCTGTATCTCCAGTCCCCCCTCGACTGGCAGGGGGATTGGTGCTGGACCTATACCTCCAGCCCCCTCTCTACTGGCAGGGGGTTGGTGCTGGACATGTAGCTCCAGCCCCCCCTCTACTGGCAGGGGGTTGGTGCTGGACCTGAAGCTCTAGCCCCCCCCCTCTACTGGCAAGGGGTTGGTGCTGGACCTGAAGCTCTAGCCCCCCCCTCTACTGGCAGGGGGTTGGTGCTGGACCTGAAGCTCTAGCCCCCCCCGTCTACTGGCAGGGGGTTGGTGCTGGACCTTTACCTCCAGCCCCCCCCCCTCTACTGGCAGTGGGTGGGTGCTGGACCTGTAGCTCCAGCCCCCTCTACTGGCAGGGGGTTGGTGCTGGACCTGTAGCTCCAGCCCCCCCTCCTACTGGCAAGGGGTGGGTGCTGGACCTGTAGCTCCAGCCCCCCTCTACTGGCAGGGGGTTGGTGCTGGAGCTCCAGCCCCCCCCCTCTACTTGCAGGGGGTTGGTACTGAACCTGTAACTCAAGCCCCCCCTCTACTAGCGGGGGGGTCTGTGCTGGGCCTGCATCTCCAACCACTTCTCTACTGGAAGGGGGTTGGTGCTGGACCTGTAGCTCCAGCCCCCTCTACTGGCATGTGGTTCGTGCTGGACCTGTAGCTACAGCCCCCCCTCTACTGGCAGGGGGTTGGTCCTTGACCTGTACCTCCATCCCCCTCTACTGGCAGAGGGTTGGTGCTGAACCTGTAGCTCTAGCCCCCCCCTCTACTGGCAGGGGGTTGGTGCTGGACCTGAAGCTCTAGCCCCCCCCTCTACTGGCAGGGGGTTGGTGCTGGACCTGAAGCTCTAGCCCCCCCCTCAACTGGCAGGGGGTTGGTGCTGGACCTGAAGCTCCAGCCCCCCTCTACTGGCAGGGGGTTAGTGCTGGAGCTCCAGCCCCTCCCTCTACTGGCAGGGGGTTGGTGCTGAACCTGTAGCTCTAGCCCCCCCCCCGTCTACTGGCAGTGGGTGGGTGCTGGACCTGTAGCTCCAGCCCCCCTCTACTGGCAGGGGGTTGGTGCTGGACCTGTAGCTCCAGCCCCCCCTTCTACTGGCAAGGGGTGGGTGCTGGACCTGTAGCTCCAGCCCCCCTCTACTGGCAGGGGGTTGGTGCTGGAGCTCCAACCCTCCCCCCCCTCTACTGGCAGGGGGTTGGTGCTGAACCTGTAGCTCAAGCCCCCCTCTACTGGCAGGGGGTTGGTGCTGGACCTGTTGCTCCAGGCCCCTCTACTGGCAGGGGGTTGGTGCTGGACCTGTAGCTCCAGTCCCCCCTCTACTGGCAAGAGGTTGGTGCTGGACCTTGAGCTCCAGCCCCCCCCTCTACTGGCAGAGGGTTGGTACTGAACCTGTAGCTCAAGCCCCCCCCTCTACTGGCAGGAGGTTCGTGCAGGATCTGTAGCTCCAGCCCCCCTCTAATGGCAGGGGGTTGGTGCTGGACCTCTAGCTACAGACCACCTCTACTGGCAGGGGGTTGGTACTGAACCTGTAGCTCCAGCCCCACTCTACTGGCAGGGCTTTGATGCTGGACCTATAGCTCCAGCCCCAATCTACTGGCAGGGGGTTCGTACTGGACCTGTAGCTCCAGCTGCCGCTCTACTTGCAGGGGGTTAGTGCTGGACCTGTAACTCCAGCCCACCTTTACTGGCAGGGGGTTGGTGCTGGACCTGTAGCTCCAGCCCTTCTCTACTGGCAAGGGTTTGGTGCTGGACATGAAGCTCTATCCCCCCCTCTACTGGCAGGGGGTTGGTGCAGGACCTGTAGCTCTGTAGCTCTAGCCCACCTCTACTGGCAGGGGGTTGGTGCTGGACCTGTAGCTCCAGCCCCCCCTCCTACTGGCAAGGGGTGAGTGCTGGACCTGTAGCTCCAGCCCCCCTCTACTGGCAGGGTGTTGGTGCTGGAGCTCCAGCCCCCCCCCTCTACTTGCAGGGGGTTGGTACTGAACCTGTAACTCAAGCCCCCCCTCTACTAGCGGGGGGGTCTGTGCTGGGCCTGCATCTCCAACCACTTCTCTACTGGAAGGGGGTTGGTGCTGGACCTGTAGCTCCAGCCCCCTCTACTGGCATGTGGTTCGTGCTGGACCTGTAGCTACAGCCCCCCCTCTACTGGCAGGGGGTTGGTCCTTGACCTGTACCTCCATCCCCCTCTACTGGCAGAGGGTTGGTGCTGAACCTGTAGCTCTAGCCCCCCCCTCTACTGGCAGGGGGTTGGTGCTGGACCTGAAGCTCTAGCCCCCCCCTCTACTGGCAGGGGGTTGGTGCTGGACCTGAAGCTCTAGCCCCCCCCTCAACTGGCAGGGGGTTGGTGCTGGACCTGAAGCTCCAGCCCCCCTCTACTGGCAGGGGGTTAGTGCTGGAGCTCCAGCCCCTCCCTCTACTGGCAGGGGGTTGGTGCTGAACCTGTAGCTCTAGAGTCCCCCCCCGTCTACTGGCAGTGGGTGGGTGCTGGACCTGTAGCTCCAGCCCCCCTCTACTGGCAGGGGGTTGGTGCTGGACCTGTAGCTCCAGCCCCCCCTTCTACTGGCAAGGGGTGGGTGCTGGACCTGTAGCTCCAGCCCCCCTCTACTGGCAGGGGGTTGGTGCTGGAGCTCCAACCCTCCCCCCCCTCTACTGGCAGGGGGTTGGTGCTGAACCTGTAGCTCAAGCCCCCCTCTACTGGCAGGGGGTTGGTGCTGGACCTGTTGCTCCAGGCCCCTCTACTGGCAGGGGGTTGGTGCTGGACCTGTAGCTCCAGTCCCCCCTCTACTGGCAAGAGGTTGGTGCTGGACCTGGAGCTCCAGCCCCCCCCTCTACTGGCAGAGGGTTGGTACTGAACCTGTAGCTCAAGCCCCCCCCTCTACTGGCAGGAGGTTCGTGCAGGATCTGTAGCTCCAGCCCCCCTCTAATGGCAGGGGGTTGGTGCTGGACCTCTAGCTACAGACCACCTCTACTGGCAGGGGGTTGGTACTGAACCTGTAGCTCCAGCCCCACTCTACAGGCAGGGCTTTGATGCTGGACCTATAGCTCCAGCCCCAATCTACTGGCAGGGGGTTCGTACTGGACCTGTAGCTCCAGCTGCCGCTCTACTTGCAGGGGGTTAGTGCTGGACCTGTAACTCCAGCCCACCTTTACTGGCAGGGGGTTGGTGCTGGACCTGTAGCTCCAGCCCTTCTCTACTGGCAAGGGTTTGGTGCTGGACATGAAGCTCTATCCCCCCCTCTACTGGCAGGGGGTTGGTGCAGGACCTGTAGCTCTGTAGCTCTAGCCCACCTCTACTGGCAGGGGGTTGGTGCTGGACCTGTACCTCCAGCTGCCTCTCTACTTGCAGGGGGTTGGTGCTGGACCTGTAGCTCCAGCCCCCCTCTATTGGCAGGGGGTTGGTGCAGTACCTGTAGCTCCAGCCCCCCTCTACTGGCAAGGGTTTGGTGCTGGACCTGTTGCCCCAGCCCCCCTCTACTATCCGGGGGTTGGTGCTGCACCTGTAGCTCCAGCCCACCTCTACTGGCAGGGGGTTGATGCTGGACCTGTATCTCCAGCCCACCTCTACTGCCAGGAGGTTGGTGCTGGACCTGTAGCTGCAGCCCCCCTCTACTGGCAGGGTGGTGATGCTGCACCTGTAGCTCCAGCCCCCCCCCCCCACTGTACTGGGAGGGGGTTGGTTCTGGACCTGTAGCTCCCTCCCCCCCCCTCTACTGGCAGGGGGTTGGTCCTGGACCTGTAGCTCCAGCCCAACTCTACTGGCAGGGGGTTGCACCTGAACCTTTAGCTCCAGCCCCACTCTACTGGCATGGGGTTGGTACTGGATGTGTAGCTGCAACCCCACCTCTAATGGTAGGGGGTTGGTGCTGAACCTGTAGCTCAAGCCCCACTCTACTGGCAGGGGTTTGGTGCAGGACCTGTTGCCCCAGCCCCCCCCCTCTACTTGCAGGGGGGTTTGTGTTGGACCTGTATCTCCAGTCCCCCCTCGACTGGCAGGAGGGTTGGTGCTGGACCTGTACCTCCAGCCCCCTCTCTACTGGCAGGGGGTTGGTGCTGGACCTGTACCTCCAGCCCCCCCCCTCTACTGGCAGGTTGTTGGTGCTGGACATGTAGCTCCAGCCCCCCCTCTACTGGCAGGGGGTTGGTGCTGGACCTGAAGCTCTAGCCCCCTCACCTCTACTGGCAGGGGGTTGGTGCTGGACCTTTACCTCCAGCCCCCCCCTCTACTGGCAGTGTGTGGATGCTGGACCTGTAGCTCCAGCCCCCCACTACTGGCAAGGGGTGGGTGCTGGACCTGTAGCTCCAGCCCCCCTCTACTGGCAGGGGGTTGGTGCTGGACCTGTAGCTCCAGGCCCCTCTACTGGCAGGGGGTTGGTGCTGGACCTGTAGCTCCAGTCCCCCCTCTACTGGCAGAGGGTTGGTGCTGGACCTGGAGCTCCAGCCCCCCCTCTACTGGCAGGGGGTTGGTACTGAACCTGTAGCTCAAGCCCCCCCCCCCTCTACTGGCAGGAGGTTTGTGCAGGACCTGTAGCTCCAGCCCCCCTCTAATGGCAGGGGGTTGATGGTGGACCTCTAACTACAGACCCCCTCTACTGGCAGGGGGTGGGTACTGGACCTGTAGCTCCAGCCCCACTCTACTGGCAGGGGGTTGGTGCTGGACCTATCGCTCCAGCCCCACTCTACTGGCAGGGGGTTGGTGCAGGACCTTTAGCTCCAGCCCACCTCTAATGGCAGTGGGTTGGTGCTAGACCAGTAGCTCCAGCCCCCCCTCTACTGGCAAGGGTTTGGTGCTGGACCTGTTGCCCTAGCCCCCCTCTACTGGCAGGGGGTTGGTGCTGGACCTGTACCTCCAGCTGCCCCTCTACTGGCAGGTGGTTGGTGCTAGACCTGAAGCTCCAGCCCCCCTCTACTGGCAGGGGGTTGGTGCTGGACCTTTAGCTCCTCCCCTTCTCCAAACTGGCAGGGGGGTTCGTGCTGCACCTGTAGTTCCAGCCCCCCCCCTCTACTGGCAGGGGGTTGGTGCTGCTGGACCTGTAGCTCCAGCCCCCTCTACTGGCAGGGGGTTGGTGCTGGAACTGAATTTCCAGCCCCCCCTCTACTGGCAGGAGGTTGGTGCTGGACCTGTAGCTCTAGCCCCCCTCTACTGGCAGGGGGTTGGTGCTGGACCTGTAGCTCCAGCTGCCCCTCTACTTGCAGGGGGTTGGTGCTGGACCTGTAGCTCCAGCCCACCTTTACTGGGAGGGGGTTTGTGCTGGACCTGTAGCTCCAGCTCCCCTCTACTGGCAGGGGGTTGGTGCTGGACCTGTATCTCCAGCCCCCCTCTACTGGCAGGGGGTTGGTGCTGGACCTGTACCTCCAGCTGCCCCTCTACTGGCAGGGGGTTGGTGCTGCACCTGTAGCTCCAGCCCACCTCTACTGGCAGGGTGGTGGTGATGCACCTGTAGCTCCAGCCCCCCCCCACTCTACTGGGAGGGGGTTGGTTCTGGACCTGTAGCTCCAGCCCCCCCCCCCTCTACTGGCAGGGTGGTGGTGTTGGACCTGTAGCACCAGCCCCTCTCTATTGGCAAGGGGTTGGTCCTGGACCTGTAGCTCCAGCCCAACTCTACTGGCAGGGGGTTGGTCCTGAACCTTTAGCTCCAGCCCCACTCTACTGGCATGGGGTTGGTACTGGAGCTGCAGCTGCAACCCCACTTCTACTGGCAGGGGGTTGGTGCTGGACCTGTAGCTCAAGCCCCACTCTACTGCCAGGGGTTTGGTGCGGGACCTGTTTCCCCAGCCTCCCCTCTACTGGCAGGGGGGTTTATGTTAGACCTGTATCTCCAGTCCCCCCTCGACTGGCAGGGGGGGTTGGTGCTGGACCTGTACCTCCAGCCCCCTCTCTACTGGCAGGGGGTTGGTGCTGGACATGTAGCTCCAGCCCCCCCTCTACTGGCAGGGGGTTGGTGCTGGAGCTCCAGCCCTCCCCCCCCTCTACTGGCAGGGGGTTGGTGCTGAACCTGTAGCTCAAGCCCCCCTCTACTGGCAGGGGGTTGGTGCTGGACCTGTTGCTCCAGGCCCCTCTACTGGCAGGGGGTTGGTGCTGGACCTGTAGCTCCAGTCCCCCCTCTACTGGCAAGAGGTTGGTGCTGGACCTGGAGCTCCAGCCCCCCCCCCTCTACTGGCAAAGGGTTGGTACTGAACCTGTAGCTCAAGCCCCCCCCCCTCTACTGCCAGGAGGTTCGTGCAGGATCTGTAGCTCCAGCCCCCCTCTAATGGCAGGGGGTTGGTGCTGGACCTCTAGCTACAGACCACCTCTACTGGCAGGGGGTTGGTACTGAACCTGTAGCTCCAGCCCCACTCTACTGGCAGGGCTTTGATGCTGGACCTATAGCTCCAGCCCCAATCTACTGGCAGGGGGTTGGTACTGGACCTGTAGCTCCAGCTGCCGCTCTACTTGCAGGGGGTTAGTGCTGGACCTGTAACTCCAGCCCACCTTTACTGGCAGGGGGTTGGTGCTGGACCTGTAGCTCCAGCCCTTCTCTACTGGCAAGGGTTTGGTGCTGGACCTGAAGCTCTATCCCCCCCTCTACTGGCAGGGGGTTGGTGCAGGACCTGTAGCTCTGTAGCTCTAGCCCACCTCTACTGGCAGGGGGTTGGTGCTGGACCTGTACCTCCAGCTGCCTCTCTACTTGCAGGTTGTTGGTGCTGGACCTGTAGCTCCAGCCCCCCTCTATTGGCAGGGGGTTGGTGCAGTACCTGTAGCTCCAGCCCCCCTCTACTGGCAAGGGTTTGGTGCTGGACCTGTTGCCCCAGCCACCCTCTACTATCCGGGGGTTGGTGCTGCACCTGTAGCTCCAGCCCACCTCTACTGGCAGGGGGTTGATGCTGGACCTGTATCTCCAGCCCACCTCTACTGTCAGGAGGTTGGTGCTGGACCTGTAGCTGCAGCCCCCCTCTACTGGCAGGGTGGTGATGCTGCACCTGTAGCTCCAGCCCCCCCCCCCCACTGTACTGGGAGGGGGTTGGTTCTGGACCTGTAGCTCCCTCCCACCCCCTCTACTGGCAGGGGGTTGGTCCTGGACCTGTAGCTCCAGCCCAACTCTACAAGCAGGGGGTTGCACCTGAACCTTTAGCTCCAGCCCCACTCTACTGGCATGGGGTTGGTACTGGATGTGTAGCTGCAACCCCACCTCTACTGGCAGGGGGTTGGTGCTGAACCTGTAGCTCAAGCCCCACTCTACTGGCAGGGGTTTGGTGCAGGACCTGTTGCCCCCGCCCCCCCCTCAACTTTCAGGGGGGTTTGTGTTGGACCTGTATCTCCAGTCCCCCCTCGACTGGCAGGAGGGTTGGTGCTGGACCTGTACCTCCAGCCCCCTCTCTACTGGCAGGGGGTTGGTGCTGGACCTGTACCTCCAGCCCCCCCCTCTACTGGCAGGTTGTTGGTGCTGGACATGTAGCTCCAGCCCCCCCTCTACTGGCAGGGGGTTGGTGCTGGACCTGAAGCTCTAGCCCCCTCCCCTCTACTGGCAGGGGGTTGGTGCTGGACATTTACCTCCAGCCCCCCCCCCTCTACTGGCAGTGTGTGGATGCTGGACCTGCAGCTCCAGCCCCCCACTACACTCTACTGGGAGGGGGTTGGTTCTGGACCTGTAGCTCCAGCCCCCCCCCCCTCTACTGGCAGGGTGGTGGTGTTGGACCTGTAGCACCAGCCCCTCTCTATTGGCAAGGGGTTGGTGCTGGACCTTTAGCTCCAGCCCCACTCTACTGGCAGGGGGTTGGTCCTGGACCTGTAGCTCCAGCCCAACTCTACTGGCAGGGGGTTGGTCCTGAACCTTTAGCTCCAGCCCCACTCTACTGGCATGGGGTTGGTACTGGAGCTGTAGCTGCAACCCCACTTCTACTGGCAGGGGGTTGGTGCTGGACCTGTAGCTCAAGCCCCACTCTACTGGCAGGGGTTTGGTGCGGGACCTGTTTCCCCAGCCCCCCCTCTACTGGCAGGGGGGTTTGTGTTAGACCTGTATCTCCAGTCCCCCCTCGACTGGCAGGGGGGTTGGTGCTGGACCTATACCTCCAGCCCCCTCTCTACTGGCAGGGGGTTGGTGCTGGACATGTAGCTCCAGCCCCCCCTCTACTGGCAGGGGGTTGGTGCTGGACCTGAAGCTCTAGCCCCCCCCCTCTCTACTGGCAAGGGGTTGGTGCTGGACCTGAAGCTCTAGCCCCCCCCTCTACTGGCAGGGGGTTGGTGCTGGACCTGAAGCTCTAGCCCCCCCTCTACTGGCAGGGGGTTGGTGCTGGACCTGAAGCTCTAGCCCCCCCCCCTCTACTTGCAGTGGGTGGGTGCTGGACCTGTAGCTCCAGCCCCCTCTACTGGCAGGGGGTTGGTGCTGGACCTGTAGCTCCAGCCCCCCCTCCTACTGGCAAGGGGTGGGTGCTGGACCTGTAGCTCCAGCCCCCCTCTACTGGCAGGGGGTTGGTGCTGGAGCTCCAGCCCCCCCCTCTACTTACAGGGGGTTGGTACTGAACCTGTAACTCAAGCCCCCCCTCTACTAGCAGGGGGGTCTGTGCTGGGCCTGCATCTCCAACCACTTCTCTACTGGAAGGGGGTTGGTGCTGGACCTGTAGCTCCAGCCCCCTCTACTGGCATGTGGTTCGTGCTGGACCTGTAGCTACAGCCCCCCCTCTACTGGCAGGGGGTTGGTCCTTGACCTGTACCTCCATCCCCCTCTACTGGCAGAGGGTTGGTGCTGAACCTGTAGCTCTAGCCCCCCCCCTCTACTGGCAGGGGGTTGGTGCTGGACCTGAAGCTCTAGCCCCCCCCCTCTACTGGCAGGGGGTTGGTGCTGGACCTGAAGCTCTAGCCCCCCCCCCTCTACTGGCAGGGGGTTGGTGCTGGACCTGAAGCTCTAGCCCCCCCTCTACTGGCAGGGGGTTGGTGCTGGACCTGAAGCTCTAGCCCCCCCCCCGTCTACTGGCAGGGGGTTGGTGCTGGACCTTTACCTCCAGCCCCCCCCCTCTACTGGCAGTGGGTGGGTGCTGGACCTGTAGCTCCAGCCCCCTCTACTGGCAGGGGGTTGGTGCTGGACCTGTAGCTCCAGCTCCCCCTCCTACTGGCAAGGGGTGGGTGCTGGACCTGTAGCTCCAGCCCCCCTCTACTGGCAGGGGGTTGGTGCTGGAGCGCCAGCCCCCCCCTCTACTTACAGGGGGTTGGTACTGAACCTGTAACTCAAGCCCCCCCTCTACTAGCAGGGGGGTCTGTGCTGGGCCTGCATCTCCAACCACTTCTCTACTGGAAGGGGGTTGGTGCTGGACCTGTAGCTCCAGCCCCCTCTACTGGCATGTGGTTCGTGCTGGACCTGTAGCTACAGCCCCCCCTCAACTGGCAGGGGGTTGGTCCTTGACCTGTACCTCCATCCCCCTCTACTGGCAGAGGGTTGGTGCTGAACCTGTAGCTCTAGCCCCCCCCCCTCTACTGGCAGGGGGTTGGTGCTGGACCTGAAGCTCTAGCCCCCCCCTCTACTGGCAGGGGGTTGGTGCTGGACCTGAAGCTCTAGCCCCCCCCCCTCAACTGGCAGGGGGTTGGTGCTGGACCTGAAGCTCCAGCCCCCCTCTACTGGCAGGGGGTTAGTGCTGGAGCTCCAGCCCCTCCCTCTACTGGCAGGGGGTTGGTGCTGAACCTGTAGCTCTAGCCCCCCCCCCCGTCTACTGGCAGTGGGTGGGTGCTGGACCTGTAGCTCCAGCCCCCCTCTACTGGCAGGGGGTTGGTGCTGGACCTGTAGCTCAAGCCCCCCCTTCTACTGGCAAGGGGTGGGTGCTGGACCTGTAGCTCCAGCCCCCCTCTACTGGCAGGGGGTTGGTGCTGGAGCTCCAACCCGCCCCCCCCTCTACTGGCAGGGGGTTGATGCTGGACCTGTAGCTCCAGCCCACCTCTACTGGCAGGGGGTTGATGCTGGACCTGTATCTCCAGCCCACCTCTACTGCCAGGAGGTTGGTGCTGGACCTGTAGCTGCAACCCCACTTCTACTGGCAGGGGTTTGGTGCGGGACCTGTTTCCCCAGCCCCCCCTCTACTGGCAGGGGGGTTTGTGTTAGACCTGTATCTCCAGTCCCCCCTCGACTGGCAGGGGGGTTGGTGCTGGACCTGTACCTCCAGCCCCCTCTCTACTGGCAGGGGGTTGGTGCTGGACATGTAGCTCCAGCCCCCCCTCTACTGGCAGGGGGTTGGTGCTGGAGCTCCAGCCCTCCCCCCCCTCTACTGGCAGGGGGTTGGTGCTGAACCTGTAGCTCAAGCCCCCCTCTACTGGCAGGGGGTTGGTGCTGGACCTGTTGCTCCAGGCCCCTCTACTGGCAGGGGGTTGGTGCTGGACCTGTAGCTCCAGTCCCCCCTCTACTGGCAAGAGGTTGGTGCTGGACCTGGAGCTCCAGCCCCCCCCCTCTACTGGCAAAGGGTTGGTACTGAACCTGTAGCTCAAGCCCCCCCCCCCTCTACTGGCAGGAGGTTCGTGCAGGATCTGTAGCTCCAGCCCCCCTCTAATGGCAGGGGGTTGGTGCTGGACCTCTAGCTACAGACCACCTCTACTGGCAGGGGGTTGGTACTGAACCTGTAGCTCCAGCCCCACTCTACTGGCAGGGCTTTGATGCTGGACCTACAGCTCCAGCCCCAATCTACTGGCAGGGGGTTGGTACTGGACCTGTAGCTCCAGCTGCCGCTCTACTTGCAGGGGGTTAGTGCTGGACCTGTAACTCCAGCCCACCTTTACTGGCAGGGGGTTGGTGCTGGACCTGTAGCTCCAGCCCTTCTCTACTGGCAAGGGTTTGGTGCTGGACCTGAAGCTCTATCCCCCCCTCTACTGGCAGGGGGTTGGTGCAGGATCTGTAGCTCTGTAGCTCTAGCCCACCTCTACTGGCAGGGGGTTGGTGCTGGACCTGTACCTCCAGCTGCCTTTCTACTTGCAGGGGGTTGGTGCTGGACCTGTAGCTCCAGCCCCCCTCTATTGGCAGGGGGTTGGTGCAGTACCTGTAGCTCCAGCCCCCCTCTACTGGCAAGGGTTTGGTGCTGGACCTGTTGCCCCAGCCCCCCTCTACTATCCGGGGGTTGGTGCTGCACCTGTAGCTCCAGCCCACCTCTACTGGCAGGGGGTTGATGCTGGACCTGTATCTCCAGCCCACCTCTACTGTCAGGAGGTTGGTGCTGGACCTGTAGCTGCAGCCCCCCTCTACTGGCAGGGTGGTGATGCTGCACCTGTAGCTCCAGCCCCCCCCCCACTGTACTGGGAGGGGGTTGGTTCTGGACCTGTAGCTCCCTCCCCCCCCCTCTACTGGCAGGGGGTTGGTCCTGGACCTGTAGCTCCAGCCCAACTCTACTGGCAGGGGGTTGCACCTGAACCTTTAGCTCCAGCCCCACTCTACTGGCATGGGGTTGGTACTGGATGTGTAGCTGCAACCCCACCTCTACTGGCAGGGGGTTGGTGCTGAACCTGTAGCTCAAGCCCCACTCTACTGGCAGGGGTTTGGTGCAGGACCTGTTGCCCCAGCCCCCCCCCTCTACTTGCAGGGGGGTTTGTGTTGGACCTGTATCTCCAGTCCCCCCTCGACTGGCAGGAGGGTTGGTGCTGGACCTGTACCTCCAGCCCCCTCTCTACTGGCAGGGGGTTGGTGCTGGACCTGTACCTCCAGCCCCCCCCTCTACTGGCAGGTTGTTGGTGCTGGACATGTAGCTCCAGCCCCCCCTCTACTGGCAGGGGGTTGGTGCTGGACCTGAAGCTCTAGCCCCCTCCCCTCTACTGGCAGGGGGTTGGTGCTGGACATTTACCTCCAGCCCCCCCCCCTCTACTGGCAGTGTGTGGATGCTGGACCTGCAGCTCCAGCCCCCCACTACTGGCAAGGGGTGGGTGCTGGACCTGTAGCTCCAGCCCCCCTCTACTGGCAGGGGGTTGGTGCTGGACCTGTAGCTCCAGCCCCCCCTCCTACTGGCAAGGGGTGGGTGCTGGACCTGTAGCTCCAGCCCCCCTCTACTGGCAGGGGGTTGGTGCTGGACCTCTACCTCCAGCTGCCTCTCTACGTGCAGGGGGTTGGTGCTGGACCTGTAGCTCCAGCCCCCCTCTACTGGCAGGGGGTTGGTGCTGGACCTGTAGCTCCAAGCCCCTCTACTGGCAGGGGGTTGGTGCTGGACCTGTAGCTCCAGTCCCCCCTCTACTGGCAGAGGGTTGGTGCTGGACCTGGAGCTCCAGCCCCCCCTCTACTGGCAGGGGGTTGGTACTGAACCTGTAGCTCAAGCCCCCCCCCCTCTACTGGCAGGAGGTTTGTGCAGGACCTGTAGCTCCAGCCCCCCTCTAATGGCAGGGGGTTGATGGTGGACCTCTAACTACAGACCCCCTCTACCGGCAGGGGGTGGGTACTGGACCTGTAGCTCCAGCCCCACTCTACTGGCAGGGGGTTGGTGCTGGACCTATAGCTCCAGCCCCACTCTACTGGCAGGGGGTTGGTGCAGGACCTTTAGCTCCAGCCCACCTCTAATGGCAGTGGGTTGGTGCTAGACCAGTAGCTCCAGCCCCCCCCTCTACTGGCAAGGGTTTGGTGCTGGACCTGTTGCCCTAGCCCCCTCTACTGGCAGGGGGTTGGTGCTGGACATGTACCTCCAGCTGCCCCTCTACTGGCAGGTGGTTGGTGCTAGACCTGAAGCTCCAGCCCCCCTCTACTGGCAGGGGGTTGGTGCTGGACCTTTAGCTCCTCCCCTTCTCCAAACTGGCAGGGGGGTTCGTGCTGCACCTGTAGTTCCAGCCCCCCCCCTCTACTGGCAGGGGGTTGGTGCTGCTGGACCTGTAGCTCCAGCCCCCTCTACTGGCAGGGGGTTGGTGCTGGAACTGAATTTCCAGCCCCCCCTCTACTGGCAGGAGGTTGGTGCTGGACCTGTAGCTCTAGCCCCCCTCTACTGGCAGGGGGTTGGTGCTGGACCTGTAGCTCCAGCTGCCCCTCTACTTGCAGGGGGTTGGTGCTGGACCTGTAGCTCCAGCCCACCTTTACTGGGAGGGGGTTTGTGCTGGACCTGTAGCTCCAGCTCCCCTCTACTGGCAGGGGGTTGGTGCTGGACCTGTATCTCCAGCCCCCCTCTACTGGCAGGGGGTTGGTGCTGGACCTGTACCTCCAGCTGCCCCTCTACTGGCAGGGGGTTGGTGCTGCACCTGAAGCTCTAGCCCCCCCTCTACTGGCAGGGGGTTGGTGCTGGACCTGAAGCTCTAGCCCCCCCCCCCGTCTACTGGCAGGGGGTTGGTGCTGGACCTTTACCTCCAGCCCCCCCCCTCTACTGGCAGTGGGTGGGTGCTGGACCTGTAGCTCCAGCCCCCTCTACTGGCAGGGGGTTGGTGCTGGACCTGTAGCTCCAGCTCCCCCTCCTACTGGCAAGGGGTGGGTGCTGGACCTGTAGCTCCAGCCCCCCTCTACTGGCAGGGGGTTGGTGCTGGAGCGCCAGCCCCCCCCTCTACTTACAGGGGGTTGGTACTGAACCTGTAACTCAAGCCCCCCCTCTACTAGCAGGGGGGTCTGTGCTGGGCCTGCATCTCCAACCACTTCTCTACTGGAAGGGGGTTGGTGCTGGACCTGTAGCTCCAGCCCCCTCTACTGGCATGTGGTTCGTGCTGGACCTGTAGCTACAGCCCCCCCTCAACTGGCAGGGGGTTGGTCCTTGACCTGTACCTCCATCCCCCTCTACTGGCAGAGGGTTGGTGCTGAACCTGTAGCTCTAGCCCCCCCCCCTCTACTGGCAGGGGGTTGGTGCTGGACCTGAAGCTCTAGCCCCCCCCTCTACTGGCAGGGGGTTGGTGCTGGACCTGAAGCTCTAGCCCCCCCCCCTCAACTGGCAGGGGGTTGGTGCTGGACCTGAAGCTCCAGCCCCCCTCTACTGGCAGGGGGTTAGTGCTGGAGCTCCAGCCCCTCCCTCTACTGGCAGGGGGTTGGTGCTGAACCTGTAGCTCTAGCCCCCCCCCCGTCTACTGGCAGTGGGTGGGTGCTGGACCTGTAGCTCCAGCCCCCCTCTACTGGCAGGGGGTTGGTGCTGGACCTGTAGCTCAAGCCCCCCCTTCTACTGGCAAGGGGTGGGTGCTGGACCTGTAGCTCCAGCCCCCCTCTACTGGCAGGGGGTTGGTGCTGGAGCTCCAACCCTCCCCCCCCTCTACTGGCAGGGGGTTGATGCTGGACCTGTAGCTCCAGCCCACCTCTACTGGCAGGGGGTTGATGCTGGACCTGTATCTCCAGCCCACCTCTACTGCCAGGAGGTTGGTGCTGGACCTGTAGCTGCAACCCCACTTCTACTGGCAGGGGTTTGGTGCGGGACCTGTTTCCCCAGCCCCCCCTCTACTGGCAGGGGGGTTTGTGTTAGACCTGTATCTCCAGTCCCCCCTCGACTGGCAGGGGGGTTGGTGCTGGACCTGTACCTCCAGCCCCCTCTCTACTGGCAGGGGGTTGGTGCTGGACATGTAGCTCCAGCCCCCCCTCTACTGGCAGGGGGTTGGTGCTGGAGCTCCAGCCCTCCCCCCCCTCTACTGGCAGGGGGTTGGTGCTGAACCTGTAGCTCAAGCCCCCCTCTACTGGCAGGGGGTTGGTGCTGGACCTGTTGCTCCAGGCCCCTCTACTGGCAGGGGGTTGGTGCTGGACCTGTAGCTCCAGTCCCCCCTCTACTGGCAAGAGGTTGGTGCTGGACCTGGAGCTCCAGCCCCCCCCTCTACTGGCAAAGGGTTGGTACTGAACCTGTAGCTCAAGCCCCCCCCCCTCTACTGGCAGGAGGTTCGTGCAGGATCTGTAGCTCCAGCCCCCCTCTAATGGCAGGGGGTTGGTGCTGGACCTCTAGCTACAGACCACCTCTACTGGCAGGGGGTTGGTACTGAACCTGTAGCTCCAGCCCCACTCTACTGGCAGGGCTTTGATGCTGGACCTACAGCTCCAGCCCCAATCTACTGGCAGGGGGTTGGTACTGGACCTGTAGCTCCAGCTGCCGCTCTACTTGCAGGGGGTTAGTGCTGGACCTGTAACTCCAGCCCACCTTTACTGGCAGGGGGTTGGTGCTGGACCTGTAGCTCCAGCCCTTCTCTACTGGCAAGGGTTTGGTGCTGGACCTGAAGCTCTATCCCCCCCTCTACTGGCAGGGGGTTGGTGCAGGATCTGTAGCTCTGTAGCTCTAGCCCACCTCTACTGGCAGGGGGTTGGTGCTGGACCTGTACCTCCAGCTGCCTCTCTACTTGCAGGGGGTTGGTGCTGGACCTGTAGCTCCAGCCCCCCTCTATTGGCAGGGGGTTGGTGCAGTACCTGTAGCTCCAGCCCCCCTCTACTGGCAAGGGTTTGGTGCTGGACCTGTTGCCCCAGCCCCCCCTCTACTATCCGGGGGTTGGTGCTGCACCTGTAGCTCCAGCCCACCTCTACTGGCAGGGGGTTGATGCTGGACCTGTATCTCCAGCCCACCTCTACTGTCAGGAGGTTGGTGCTGGACCTGTAGCTGCAGCCCCCCTCTACTGGCAGGGTGGTGATGCTGCACCTGTAGCTCCAGCCCCCCCTCACTGTACTGGGAGGGGGTTGGTTCTGGACCTGTAGCTCCCTCCCCCCCCCCTCTACTGGCAGGGGGTTGGTCCTGGACCTGTAGCTCCAGCCCAACTCTACTGGCAGGGGGTTGCACCTGAACCTTTAGCTCCAGCCCCACTCTACTGGCATGGGGTTGGTACTGGATGTGTAGCTGCAACCCCACCTCTACTGGCAGGGGGTTGGTGCTGAACCTGTAGCTCAAGCCCCACTCTACTGGCAGGGGTTTGGTGCAGGACCTGTTGCCCCAGCCCCCCCCCTCTACTTGCAGGGGGGTTTGTGTTGGACCTGTGTCTCCAGTCCCCCCTCGACTGGCAGGAGGGTTGGTGCTGGACCTGTACCTCCAGCCCCCTCTCTACTGGCAGGGGGTTGGTGCTGGACCTGTACCTCCAGCCCCCCCCTCTACTGGCAGGTTGTTGGTGCTGGACATGTAGCTCCAGCCCCCCCTCTACTGGCAGGGGGTTGGTGCTGGACCTGAAGCTCTAGCCCCCTCCCCTCTACTGGCAGGGGGTTGGTGCTGGACATTTACCTCCAGCCCCCCCCCCCTCTACTGGCAGTGTGTGGATGCTGGACCTGCAGCTCCAGCCCCCCACTACTGGGAAGGGGTGGGTGCTGGACCTGTAGCTCCAGCCCCCCTCTACTGGCAGGGGGTTGGTGCTGGACCTGTAGCTCCAGCCCCCCCTCCTACTGGCAAGGGGTGGGTGCTGGACCTGTAGCTCCAGCCCCCCTCTACTGGCAGGGGGTTGGTGCTGGACCTCTACCTCCAGCTGCCTCTCTACTTGCAGGGGGTTGGTGCTGGACCTGTAGCTCCAGCCCCCCTCTACTGGCAGGGGGTTGGTGCTGGACCTGTAGCTCCAAGCCCCTCTACTGGCAGGGGGTTGGTGCTGGACCTGTAGCTCCAGTCCCCCCTCTACTGGCAGAGGGTTGGTGCTGGACCTGGAGCTCCAGCCCCCCCTCTACTGGCAGGGGGTTGGTACTGAACCTGTAGCTCAAGCCCCCCCCCCTCTACTGGCAGGAGGTTTGTGCAGGACCTGTAGCTCCAGCCCCCCTCTAATGGCAGGGGGTTGATGGTGGACCTCTAACTACAGACCCCCTCTACTGGCAGGGGGTGGGTACTGGACCTGTAGCTCCAGCCCCACTCTACTGGCAGGGGGTTGGTGCTGGACCTATAGCTCCAGCCCCACTCTACTGGCAGGGGGTTGGTGCAGGACCTTTAGCTCCAGCCCACCTCTAATGGCAGTGGGTTGGTGCTAGACCAGTAGCTCCAGCCCCCCCCTCTACTGGCAAGGGTTTGGTGCTGGACCTGTTGCCCTAGCCCCCCTCTACTGGCAGGGGGTTGGTGCTGGACATGTACCTCCAGCTGCCCCTCTACTGGCAGGTGGTTGGTGCTAGACCTGAAGCTCCAGCCCCCCTCTACTGGCAGGGGGTTGGTGCTGGACCTTTAGCTCCTCCCCTTCTCCAAACTGGCAGGGGGGTTCGTGCTGCACCTGTAGTTCCAGCCCCCCCCCCTCTACTGGCAGGGGGTTGGTGCTGCTGGACCTGTAGCTCCAGCCCCCTCTACTGGCAGGGGGTTGGTGCTGGAACTGAATTTCCAGCCCCCCCTCTACTGGCAGGAGGTTGGTGCTGGACCTGTAGCTCTAGCCCCCCTCTACTGGCAGGGGGTTGGTGCTGGACCTGTAGCTCCAGCTGCCCCTCTACTTGCAGGGGGTTGGTGCTGGACCTGTAGCTCCAGCCCACCTTTACTGGGAGGGGGTTTGTGCTGGACCTGTAGCTCCAGCTCCCCTCTACTGGCAGGGGGTTGGTGCTGGACCTGTATCTCCAGCCCCCCTCTACTGGCAGGGGGTTGGTGCTGGACCTGTACCTCCAGCTGCCCCTCTACTGGCAGGGGGTTGGTGCTGCACCTGTAGCTCCAGCCCACCTCTACTGGCAGGGTGGTGGTGCTGCACCTGTAGCTCCAGCCCCGCCCCCACTCTACTGGGAGGGGGTTGGTTCTGGACCTGTAGCTCCAGCCCCCCCCCTCTACTGGCAGGGTGGTGGTGTTGGACCTGTAGCACCAGCCCCTCTCTATTGGCAAGGGGTTGGTGCTGGACCTTTAGCTCCAGCCCCACTCTACTGGCAGGGGGTTGGTCCTGGACCTGTAGCTCCAGCCCAACTCTACTGGCAGGGGGTTGGTCCTGAACCTTTAGCTCCAGCCCCACTCTACTGGCATGGGGTTGGTACTGGAGCTGTAGCTGCAACCCCACTTCTACTGGCAGGGGGTTGGTGCTGGACCTGTAGCTCAAGCCCCACTCTACTGGCAGGGGTTTGGTGCGGGACCTGTTTCCCCAGCCCCCCCTCTACTGGCAGGGGGGTTTGTGTTAGACCTGTATCTCCAGTCCCCCCTCGACTGGCAGGGGGGTTGGTGCTGGACCTGTACCTCCAGCCCCCTCTCTACTGGCAGGGGGTTGGTGCTGGACATGTAGCTCCAGCCCCCCCTCTACTGGCAGGGGGTTGGTGCTGGACCTGAAGCTCTAGCCCCCCCCCCTCTACTGGCAAGGGGTTGGTGCTGGACCTGAAGCTCTAGCCCCCCCCCCTCTACTGGTAGGGGGTTGGTGCTGGACCTGAAGCTCTAGCCCCCCCTCTACTGGCAGGGGGTTGGTGCTGGACCTGAAGCTCTAGCCCCCCCCCCCCGTCTACTGGCAGGGGGTTGGTGCTGGACCTTTACCTCCAGCCCCCCCTTCTCTACTGGCAGTGGGTGGGTGCTGGACCTGTAGCTCCAGCCCCCTCTACTGGCAGGGGGTTGGTGCTGGACCTGTAGCTCCAGCCCCCCCTCCTACTGGCAAGGGGTGGGTGCTGGACCTGTAGCTCCAGCCCCCCTCTACTGGCAGGGGGTTGGTGCTGGAGCTCCAGCCCCCCCCCCCTCTACTTGCAGGGGGTTGGTACTGAACCTGTAACTCAAGCCCCCCCTCTACTAGCAGGGGGGTCTGTGCTGGGCCTGCATCTCCAACCACTTCTCTACTGGAAGGGGGTTGGTGCTGGACCTGTAGCTCCAGCCCCCTCTACTGGCATGTGGTTCGTGCTGGACCTGTAGCTACAGCCCCCCCTCTACTGGCAGGGGGTTGGTCCTTGACCTGTACCTCCATCCCCCTCTACTGGCAGAGGGTTGGTGCTGAACCTGTAGCTCTAGCCCCCCCTCTACTAGCAGGGGGGTTGGTGCTGGACCTGCATCTCCAACCCCTTCTCTACTGGAAGGGGGTTGGTGCTGGACCTGTAGCTCCAGCTCACCCTCTACTGGCAGGGGGTTGGTGCTGGATTGTAGCTTCAGCCCCCTCTACTGGCAGAGGATTAGTCCTGGATGTTGTGATGGTGTCCCCTACAGTTTCTCCCATATGCCAGGTTTAAGAGTCATATCAGCTTACCTGCAGGTTCTCTGAGGCGCAGGGAATCTTTTGAGGTATGAGGCTTTCAGAATGGTTGTTAATTTGGGGAGAAATTTGCGTTTGTAAATTTGCAGAGAAGTGGAAAATTCGCGCCCTGGGTACAACAAAATGGCGCCGCCTGGCTTACAAATCCATCATTTTGTGTACGACGCCCTCTGATTCGGTGGCTGAGGTCACATGACTTCATTGACCAATCAGAGCCCGCCCCTGGGTCTGTGACGTCACCGAGAGACCTGGCCCGCCTGCAGAGCACCAGGCGCTCAGAGATACTCGGCGCTTCGTTGAGAGCGGACGTGCGCCGATTGAGCTCTCTAGTTTTGAGGTCTAGGAGCCTCTATAAGTGGATATACACAGCCTGACGAGTATATAGTGACTAACAAGGACTGCAGAACTTCAGGGAAGTGCGAGGAAGCCTAATCCAGCGGTGAAAGGGCGCCGAGGACCGTGTGCTAATAGTTTTGGAGAAGTTGAGAGAGTTACGACGGCTGGAGGAGTGAGTGACTCGCTGTCGGTGGAACTCCAAAGCATTCAGAGCTGTTGTGATCAGATCACGCCCACTAGGAACTCAGAAGGAAGAAAGTGCATCCTGATCCTTGAGTGTGGTCTCGGTGAAGGAATGCTTGAGGGAACGACGCATGCAGTGACGAATGGATGAGCCAACGCCCAGGAACATCACTCAGGGAATGAGCACGGAGATGCCGAGGATCTTCACACCTATGGACTGGTGATGCTTCTGGAACACTGGGAACAACGCGAGGAACGGAGTACCCAACGGGTGACTGGAGCCTAGGTGTCTGAGGACGGGATATGTTAAGGTAGATCATATTTCCCTCCCATAATTCCCTTGATTGTTAGGCAAGATAAGCCTATTATTATGCGTAGGCATTTATTAGAGTGCATATAAGTCATAGGAGTAGATTAGGCTGTGGGACAGCACGTATATATTATTCTACTGAGTGGTGAAGACAGCGTGTGGCCGCCCGTGGAGGAGTGAGGAGCGACGCTGACGGAGCCGCCCCAGTGAGGAGGGGCCAGTGATCCCTTTAATTCATCAGCTGATGCGAGCTGCTGGCGGCCACCAGAGGAGCCTTGCTGTCATCATTATTATTATTATTTCCATAAATTCATACATGTATCTTGTGTGTTGTAGTATACTTTGAGTAAACTTTTACTATTTTATCACTGCTTTTGGTATAACCTCCATCTCATTGAGCTTTGTGGTTAATAACATGATTATACTGTACTGTTACTGGAATGACAGAGAGAGAGACCCTGTGTTGAGTCATGTCGTGAGACCAACACGACATGAGATTTGAACACTGGTACTGGCATTCCCTAATGAGTGACCCTGAGGTGGCAACATGACTGTACATTTGAATTCTAGTATTGGCAGCACACAGTAAGGTCCTAGGCTGCTGTATATATATTATATTTGAACTAACGGCGTTGCTGGGACGCAGAGAGAATTACCCAGCTGACGACCAGGAAGGAAGAGGTGGAAGTGAGGCTACGGCCGGAAGTCCGGCAAATTCTCTGCACGCACAGGTGGGCAGGCCCGGTGGAGAAGTCACATACTGCAGGATTGAGTTTAGTAGTGTGGGCTGGGCCTTCTCCTCTCCTCCTTGGGTCCAAGGTCAAGTGGTGACCGGTCTTGAGGCATGCATGACTAGGAGAGCTCCCTGGGGTGATATGTGATACCCTAGTGGAGGGAGTGAAGTCCCATGGCATGAGGTTATAGGATCAGTAGCACGATCCCCATCTGTTTAACTGTAACCTCATGTAACACAAGGCCAAGGTGAGCGGTGCGTGACAACCTGTAGCTCCAGCCTCTATCTACTGGCAGGGGGTTGGTGCTGGACCTGTAGCTCCCACCCCCCTCTACTGGCAGGGGGTTGGTGCTGGACCTGTAGCTCCTGCCCCCTCTACTGGCAGGGGGTTGGTGCTGGCATTGTTTGGGAATTTGTTGGCAGTTTCAAGGCTTCAGTCTCTTGGAACCCAGCAGTGGTCTGTTTTGGTTCACTGTCTTCCTGAATGCTTTCCCGGTAGGTTGGTGGAGTGTCTCTCGCTCTCTGTGCCTCTGTGAGGGGGGCCAGGATCCCGGGTTCAATTGAGGATCACGGGTTCAATCACCGAACCTGTGGCTCGGAGCCGGTGGCTGAGCGGACAGAACACTGGACGCGTGATCCTGTGATCCCGAGTTCGATTCTGGGTGCCAGTGAGAAACAACGGGCAGATTTTCTTTTACCTTGATGCCCCAGATACCTAGCAGTAAATATTTACCTCGGAGTTAGTCAGCTGGCATGAGCTGCTTCCTGGGGGTGGAGGCCTGGTCAAGGACCGGGCCGCGGGGACACTAAGCCCCGAAATCATCTCAAGATAACCGTGCAGCACAGAAATGGTTCACATGTTTCCTTCCATCTGATGCCTCTGTTTACCTACCAGTAAATCTTTATCCAGGAGTTAAGCATCTACTGTGAATTGTATGTTAAGGAAAGTCTATAGTTGACCTTGGGGAACCTCGATATACTTAAGAACAAACTTCCTCTCCTCAAAACGCAACTCAATATCTTGTGATATGGTCTATGAGAGAAAATAAAAAAACTTACTGATAATTGCTTCTGGGGGATCTGTAGAGTGATTTCCTGAACTTTATCCATGATGCTGAAGGCTGAGTCTCCCAGGTGTACGGGGTCAGCTGTGGCACCTGTCTCTGTGGTCATCATCTCCAGGGCCTCCCTGATGGTCTCCTGCACCTGTCATTACCAACACAAACATTAATGGTGGAGGCTGAGTCTCCCAGGTGTACGGGGTCAGCTGTGGCACCTGTCTCTGTGGTCATCATCTCCAGGGCCTCCCTGATGGTCTCCTGCACCTGTCATTACCAACACAAACATTAATGGTGGAGGCTGAGTCTCCCAGGTGTATGGGGTCAGCTGTGGCACCTGTCTCTGTGGTCATCATCTCCAGGGCCTCCCTGATGGTCTCCTGCACCTGTCATTACCAACACAAACATTAATGGTGGAGGCTGAGTCTCCCAGGTGTACGGGGTCAGCTGTGGCACCTGTCTCTGTGGTCATCATCTCCAGGGCCTCCCTGATGGTCTCCTGCACCTGTCATTACCAACACAAACATTAATGGTGGAGGCTGAGTCTCCCAGGTGTATGGGGTCAGCTGTGGCACCTGTCTCTGTGGTCATCATCTCCAGGGCCTCCCTGATGGTCTCCTGCACCTGTCATTACCAATACAAACATTAATAGTGGCACCTGGACTAT
This sequence comes from Procambarus clarkii, assembly GCF_040958095.1. Lineage (NCBI taxonomy): Eukaryota > Metazoa > Arthropoda > Malacostraca > Decapoda > Cambaridae > Procambarus > Procambarus clarkii. The sequence continues at coordinate 32,112,026 of NC_091204.1, read as the reverse complement.
AATGAAGCATCAGGCTCTGAGTAAAGTAACTGGACTATAATGAAGCATCAGGCTGTGAGTAAAGTAACTGGACTATAATGAAGCGTCAGGATCTGAGTAAAGTACCTGGACTATAATGAAGCATCAGAATGAGTAAGTAATTTGACAACATAAGTAATTTTGTTTCTCTACACTGACCACAGTGTAGAGAAACACCAAGATGACAGTTGACTTTATTAATAAAAATGTTTCAGGTGTTAGAGCAAAATGTTTCCTATATATAAAGTCAACTCTCATCTTGATGTGTCTCCATGTCAAAAGTGTTTATATAGAGGCAATACTACACTCAGTTGGGTGAGAACAATGTGACCTTCAGCAGCGTACCTTCACTGAGGTGTGGACAGTCTTGACATTTGAGAAGAGTTCCCGGCACTTCTGGAGCCAATCTTCTACCTTCATGCTGCACTCATCAGCTGTGCCTATGGTTGTGTAAACTTCCTGTGGGGTGTTGACTGTGTCGAGGCTCCCCAACATGGCCTGCAGCTGAGTCTTTCCTTCCTCTCCTTGTGTTGTCAGATCCACCACACTGGTATCCTCCAGTTCCAAGAGCTTCATTGCTGACTTGTTCTGCTCTACCAGAGCATAGAGTCTGTCCTGGAGCTGGAGGTGGCAAGTCTTCCAGTCCCCCAGCTGCCCCCGGTACTCCCCCAGCTGGGACAGTACCTCTTCACAGCTAGTAATGAGGCTGCTGATACTGCTCTTCTGCTCCTGCACCAGGGAATCTAACTTCTTTTTTACTGGTACAGTTTTCTTTTGTGTTAGATGGATATCTTTCAGTTTCCTAACAAATGCCTCCACAGCATAGCTAATTGGGAACTGAGTAGCAGCTGTGGCAGCATGCTCGGCACGGCAGCTGGGGCAGGTTAGTTGACCATTCTCGATAGCATTGTCAATACACTGGGAGCAGAATGTGTGGCCGCACGGCAGTGTGCGAGGCCGTAGCTGATTGTCATCATAATCGTTATAACACACTGAACATTCCTCTGGCTTGTTATCCTGTGGAAAGAATATTTGGTTAAGCTATATGTATTATTACAGTACAGTGTCACCTCGAAAAAAAGTAATATTACAGTACAGGTACTTTATTTACTAATAGTAATTTTATAATATTTACATACATTTTTTGTATTAGCTATTCAAGAGCAGAGTTAATATTACTGACAGATTAACATATCCACAGAAGGGCCAATATTTTTTATAAATATATCCCGGAGTATAGGATAATATTTTTAGGTAACATATGGCAGCAGTAGGGCTGCTTGCAAGCCGTACCCGAGATTACAGACTAACAAAACCCGTCCTTACTTTCTTACGAATATTGGAAGGAAATGTATTTATCGTATGTGATAATGGAGGAAAGATCAAGTATTCTTAGTTTAAGTTGGTCTTAATCCCTCGAAAGGGAAGACAACGAAGGGAGCGCAAGTCCCTCAAGATGCTCACAAAGTAATGGGAGTACTTAAGCGAATTTTCATTGTGGGAGATTCCCAGGTGAGGTATTTGGCTAAAACGTTTTGTGCCAGGGATAGGGGAAACAAGTTAAGGGTTTGCTATTCGGGAGCAGGAATTGGTGATATTGTTAACAACATGAATGATGTTATAACTGGAAATGGGAACAAACCCATTATTTGTATCAGTGCCGGTGAAAATGTTGTAGGACAAGTTAGGAGTGAGACACTGATACAGAGGTCTAAGACAGCCATAGAATTAGGAGCAAGGGAGGAATCCCGGTCATATGTGGCATTCTTCCAAGAAAGGGAGATGGAAACAAATAGTTGACGAGATCACTTGGTGTCAATTGCCAACTGGACAAATATTGCAAATTAAATGCAATATCATTCCTAGATAACTGGGAGCACTTCAATGGAAGAAATGACATGTATGCTCAGGACGGGGTGCATCTATTTAGGGCTGGGGTGGTTGCTGTTGCCAACTCATTGGAACCTGTGGTTGGAGGGGTTTGTTTTGGTTTAAACTGTAACTGGATAGTGTTATAGAAATTGATATGGAGAAAGTAGGTAATAAAAGTATGTATTAGTGGAGGAAGCAAATTGGCAAAATGAACAGGGGAAAGAGAAGTGCCTCAAAATAGCAATACACTTAAGGTATATTACACGAATAGTAGGAGTCTAAGAAACAAAATACACAATTTAAATGCTCGTCTGCACAGAAAAAATTTATATTATTGCACTTACCGAAACATGGATGAAAGTAGAAAATAAAGAACTAATAGCTGAATATCAAATAAGCGGATTTAAACTATTTCACACAGATAAATATATTAGACGAGAAAGGGGGAGTAGCCATATATGTTCGGGAAAATTTGAAATGTAGTCTCAAAGAGGGAATCAAAACTGAGCTACACACAGAAACTATTTGGTTAGAATTAAATGAAAAAGCTATAATCTTATAATAGGAGTTATATAAAGGCCACCAAACTTTGACAGGATGGAAGCAAAGCATCAATGGGATGAAATATCTAGAGCATCTAGGTCAAGCAGCATTTGTGTCATGGGTGACATAGCTACTTACACAGTCAGCTGGTGGCGGCCGCCCTCAAGGCCAGATGCACTAATATTTCTCCTCCAACAATACTGTTTGTGGTGTTATTACCCTATATATGCACATTATATATAAGTATCTACCTGTTTTATTTACCATACTTGTACAAGTAAGCTGGTATGGTGCCCAAAGACCATTGTGGCTACCAGTAAACAACATAAGTTGTGCTCTCAACCTACTCCTATTGCTGTTATTACACTCTGTACACACGTTATATATAAGTATCTACATTTATGTTCACCAAAGCCAACTACTAAGCTGGTATGGTGAGTGCAGTCAATAAAAGGTGGCCACACACAGTCAGAAGACAACGCCACCACCCTCCCTCCCACAGCATTACTCCTCCCTCCATGGAGCACAGTGCTAAATATCACCACAATCCTACTATTATCAGAATCCTGGTCAGTTTTATCACAGTCAGGGGTCTTCTGTAATAATATCTTCGCTAAATAATAGCAAGAACATGTATATTATGGCATTTTTAGGCAATGCTGTGGTCACAAGCTGAACAGCAGTGCTGTGAGCTCATGCTGCGTGCGTCAGGCTTGGTTGCTTACTCAATACTGAGGCCCCTCACACTCAGGAATTTGGCCCACGATTTTTTTTTTAAATGGCGTCTGTTTACAAGAGCCCTGATGAAAGTGTGGTGAACCCTGTATATCCGCGGGCCGTTAAATCTTGCGTAGTACTCCAATACATCATATGATGTGTAGTGCAAGTTACTGCACATCACTGAACACATCATATGATGTGTTGCGCAGTTAACGGGTTAAGGAACCAATGCAGCCTCAATGCAATGGATCATGGGTACGTTTTGCCTCCTGGTCAAAACGTTTTATGCTACCGGTGACGTATCTTGAATGTAGCATCTTATACTTGTTAACTGGATGTAACTTGAGGTATGGAAGAGCAGGCTCAATCTCTCTAGAAAGAGATTATCGTCACAAGTCAAAGAAGGAGCGCCCAGAAGGAACCAATTCTGTTAAGGTGCCAGATTTTCAAAAAGCTGATTTTAATGATCTAAGAATGTTTTTGGGTGAAATAGAGTGGAAAGTCCTGGGCACGGGAAGTGGGCTGGTCTTGGTGCGAGACGAGAACCCAGCAATTGGTGATGTAAAGAGGGATTTCAATGTGTATTCAAAATTTAACTTATCTAACAAAATTCTAAACAAAGCACAGGAACGTAGTATGCCATACAGATTGAATAGATCGAATTCTAATGACCAGAAATGGATAACAAAGGATCTGAAGAATCTTATATGTAGAAAGAGAGCTTGGTACAAAAGGATTAGAAATGGGAAATTCAGTTTAGAACAAGAATTCATCCAACTGGTTAGAAATGTTAAAAAACCACCATTGAATGTAATGAAACATCATTTTCTGGGTGAGTCCCTTCGACTCCTCGGAGCTATCTAGGCTGATAAAGACATCCCTAACCTTTGGCATCAGTGTGGATGGAGTTCTAGGCTTACCGGGGACCACAAGCCAGAATCTGGCCCTCTCAGAGAGGCACGAGGAGCAATGGCCTATAGAAATGCATATGTGATTTGGAGCATTCTATATCTGCCATCGACAGGGACAGGCACCCTGAAAGGTAAGCGTCTCAAAACAAACCCATATTCTGGTTAAAACAACAAAAATAGCCAAACAAGTGGACAGAACTCCCCAAATGAAAACGAGCAATCAAGCATGATGTCACACGAGCTGTGCAGCATGTCTGCACAGCTCCACCCTCCCCGGGAAAGGAGGTGGAGCTGTTCAACTTAGTCTGGCTGTCAAAACATGCGAAAAAAACGCCAACAAAGGGGAGGGGGGGGGGGGGGTTGACGGGGAGCCTCCGGGGGCTAACCCAGAAAATGGCGTTTCATTACATTCAACGTTGGTTTTCTGGGGGGAACCCCTTCGGCTCCCTGGAACTACTTAACCAAAGACAAAAACTAGAGGAACTTACCCGGGAGTCGATCAATACTCACATCTCAACACGAAATCGAGACAATAGGCTGCAACCGCCGACCCAAAGCGATACAGGCCCGACTAGGCCCAGGAACAATCATGAGGTAGCATGCAGCCAGGACCCTGTTTGACCGCCAAAAACCCCGTGCCCGATTGTCAGCCCAAGAAATGTTACCGAAGATGGCAGCAAGAGCAGCAAACTTACGAACGTCATGGGCACGGAGGTAGACCACAAACTAGGTGGACCGAATAACCCTGCGGAAAACCTGAGAGACCCAAACCCGGGAACAGGGAAGAATGGAAAACCGGCGCAATTCAAAGCGCGTCCCTGGCCACCGAGGCTGTGGCACGCAAATAACGGCAGAGCTCTGCAACCGGACGCAACACATGATGAACCCCGGCCTGACTAAAGTTAATTGATGATCTCTGTCAGAAAAGGAGACAGCTGCAAGCAAACAGCCTAACACGAAGGACCAAAGGAGTAGAAAAACTGCGCCGGAGGAGAGCATGAAGCTCCCCCGACCCGACCCCCAGAGGCCAATGTTAACAAGAAAAGAGCCTCGGAAAAACAATCCAGAACTGAAGGGGTCACAAGAAACTGAAGAGAAGAGAGGAGAAAGCCCCAAATCAAAGGAGCAGGACGGCTCAAGCGGCACATGAGCAGGCCGGAGGTGAACCACACCAGAGACAGCTCGCGAATTGGTGCAGAAAGAACACCAAAACCAAAGTAAACCGGAGCAGCTCCACCAGTGCCGCACAAGACAAGGTGACAGTATGTGGCAAGATGACAGTCCTGAACCTCCACAAAAGAAGGATAAGACTACACCAAAAAAAACGCAGCCTACCTATGAAGGGACAAAAAAAAAAGGGAAGGACCGCCAAAAAAAACATACCGCCGCCGAGACGAAGCACACAGGTGGGACACCATCAACAAAGCCACCTGAACACCAACAGATGGTGAGAGACTCGAGACAGAAGTATCAGACTGGAAGACTCGAGGCGGAAACCGAACCAGCCCTGTCACAGATCGGACCGAGCATGGGAAAAGGCGGAGCTGTGGGAAAACCCCGGATGCGAACACTGAGCAAGCAGCGCCAGAAATCAAGGCAAGCAAGGAACCAGATGGAACGTCTGCCATACAGAAAATTCCCCAATACTAGCAAGCTCCTCAGGAGATCGGAGACGCCGTGGTCCTGTCGCGAAACTCGTGAGAAGTGTCATCTTGAGATGAGGAACGTGTCAACTGGTGGGTTAAGCCAGGAAACAGGAACTCAAACCCGACGAGCCAGAAAAGAACCAACCCAGGCGAGCAGACATGCCCTTTCCAGGGGGAACCCTCCAGGACCCCTGTAGGACCAACAAGTTCGACAACGGATAACAACATGAAGCCGCTAGCAGAAAAATGCCAAACCGCAGGCGCTGCAAACAGCAAGAACAAAATTGCGACGAAAACCTAATAGTCAGGGCCCAGGTCGAGGTCAACAAGAAAGTAAGCATCACGAGTCGAAATGCAAGACGCGTTGCAAAATACAGGGACACCGAATCCTGCAGGAGCAATGCAACCAGCCCCGCAAGGCAGAACGACGCACGCAAAGCCATGTATGAGGAGAACTAACCAGGACATGAACAGCACGAAAACAAAAACATGCCATCCAGAAAGAAACACAAAGAAAAGACCGGAGCCAGGGGCGTAAACCTAGCACCTCCTGACGCAACGAAAAGACACTGTAGGGGCAGGAGAGGACAAACGGAATCTACATCCACCTGCATACAGGGCAACCCAGAAGCTGGTAATGACATACAAGGAGAAGATGGAAGAACACAGGATCATATCTGAGCACGCGAACTGTGCAAAATCAGGGAACTGAACACGGACATAGTCCAACCTAGCACAAACATTAGTATAGCCAATATGCACATACTAAAAAACACAATGTGTAGTATAGAGATAGGAAATGACCTTAAAGACAGTCCAAGCACAAGAAAGTAGAAGCAATATGAGGAACAAAGAAGACTGAGGCAGCAAATGGGAATGTCATGAACTGGGCCTACTACGACTACACACACAGAGAATCCAATGGATATGGAAGGGCTCACCCAGGAACTGCACGGCGGTCAATGAACGAGTGTCCAGAGAGCATGGAGGGAGTCTGTGACGGGAAAGTGTTGGAGTGTTGATGTTCAGCAGTCCTCCTGCCGACCAGGCAGGTGTCAATGCCTGGTCACACTTACAAAAAAAAGATAGATTGCTTGCCTGTTGTCTGTGGTAAGTTAGAGGGAGGAACACGTAAAACACAAAGTATGAACAATGAAACTTAAATATATTTACTTTAAACATAAATGAAAATAAAGACAAATCTCGGGGTATGAAAAATACAATTAAATAACAAAGATAAATGCAAAGGCAATGTGAGACACAATAGTATAAAGGTGAAATAGTAAAATGGTGCTGAGAATATCGGCTATGGCTGAGACCTCCCTTCGTATACAAGCCAGTAAGCTTAGTATGCCAGAGAGAGATGTCAACTCTAAGAGCACAAAGAATATTCTGAAGTTGATAGCTGGTCAGGGCTCCGACGTCGATTCAGGTAGATGGCGCGGAGGTGCAGTGTGCAGGTGTGCAGTCGGCGAGTCACCAATCAGGAGCAGGCAGGCTGGTATGGGTAGTTTGCTGGTTTGACGACAAGCCAGCATGGAGGGTGTGTGGAGTAGGGGGGATCATGGGTACGTTTTGCCTCCTGGTCAAAACGTTTTGTGCTACCGGTGACGTATCTTGAATGTAGCATCTTATACTTGTTAACTGGATGTAACTTGAGGTATGGAAGAGCAGGCTCAATCTCTCTAGAAAGAGATTATCGTCACAAGTCAAAGAAGGAGCGCCCAGAAGCAAGAAAAGACCCAGGCACTGAAAGACTAAAGAAAGAACTCGAAAGACGGAGCTGTGCCCCACCATGTAATGAATAACAATACAGATTGACACAGAAAGGACACGGTAAGAAGCACGCAATGGCCCATACAAAATGCCACAAACAATACCAAACACTCATCCAAAAACCGAGAACCAGCGCCTGGCCAAAAGTGTTGCCAGATCGTATAAGCTCACCTGTAGAGCTTATGCACTATCGTGTTACGACACAGCATAGCCGTATAATGTTCCAGGAGCATCGCTAGTGAAATACAGCCAGAGTTGTATGTGAAGGAGGAAAAGATGAGGAGTAGAAGTGAATGAGGCATCATACACCCGTATGTAGAGAAAAGAACTAGGTGTCCTCCCCATATACATAATCTATAACACCCCCAGTATCTAATGGGCTCTGACTGGAGAGATAAGAGGAGCGAGAGCGGTGAAGTACCCGAGAGAAAAGGACGCGGAACACCAACACTTGTGTACACTGTCAATAAACAAAACAAACACCCGCGGCACATACGCAGGACACATGAGGTCTGAACCACACTACCCACCTGGTGGGGGAGGGTGCCAACTAGGTGTATTTAACGATTATTTTCAATGCCGAGACAGAGCACGGAGAGAAGATGTTAAGTATAAATACAGTAATCAGATATAGTATCAAAAACCAAGAAGAAGCACTGAAGAGGACCAACGTGTCCTAAATGGAGATAAACCTCACCGGAAGCCGCCAGACGTTCCAGTAATATGGGAAGTATCAAAGACCTTACCGAACCTTCGAGATCCTAGAGAAGCAAACAAAATCATGAAGGCTCATATGGGCCCAGTGGTATCCGAGACCAATGGTCATGCAGGATCACGATACGAGGAGAACAAGACTGTGACATGATGGAGAATACATGTCCAAGATAAGAAGGGTGAGAAAATGGCAAAAAGTACCCACCGGCAGGACGGAACCGACGAACCTGATGGGACATGGAACCGAACCCGGGGAGGGGGTCGGCGCCCAAAAAACTCGTACGCAGAGGGGGAAAAGGAAAACCCTACTCCCCGTAACGGCCAGCCCTGCTCAGAGGGTTGGAAAACCCCAGCAGGGTCCAATGGGGCCCAAAGCTCCCAAGGCAACTCCTTCCCAACCCTAGGAACCTCCACATCAGGCCCCGGGAGCGAGTCATTCCCCAAAGCCCCATCTTCACAAGAAAAAGCCGGAACAGCCGGAAAAGCAGGATGAGAGGGGGCCCATTGGTCAGACCCCGGTGCTACAGCTGGAGGAACTGACTCGAATACCTCCATCAACTCCCTGGAAGGGGCAACCCCTGACACTGCCCGAGTCTCAGAAACTTCTAAAACCCTGCCCCGACTATGAAGCCCTCAGACGCTTCGGAGCAGGAAGCAAGAGAAAGGGGGGGGGGGGGCCGACAGAATGAACCACAGCAGGGACTGAACAAGAGGGTGCCGACTGAATCAAGGTCGAAGCAACCAACAACCCCAAGTCCGGGTCACTACGGGGCAGCCTTAGGGGCAACCGGGGAAGCAACTAACGAAACATGTAACACCTGATCCGCCTGCACCTGAAGAAAATCATCAGAGTGGGTGAATTGAGTCACAAACAAGCAACAGTGCTCACAGGACTTAGGGTCGAAGGTCTCACTAACCCAACAGGCAGCATGATAGAGGCAAAAACAATGAGCGTTGCCCTGAGACAAGGGGGACAGATCAACCCTCAAACGCGCACAAAGTGAGAGGAGACCCAGGGTCGCATCCATCAGACCCGTGTACCATCTCGGGGATTCCCGGGGCCCTTAGACTCGTATCGCTAAGGGTAAGCCAAGGCGGGGTACTACTAACCGGCACCTAACAAGTCTACCAAACAAACTGCAGAAGCTGAACAACCGGGACGTATCCACGAATGGGGGGCGAAGCAGGGGGTACCACCAGAACAAGAAGTCAACACCCTAACTAACAGGGGCAAGGGACACAAAGGCAGACCCCCTACCAGCTAAAACAATAAAAGAACAACCCCCACAAAGGATAACATACCCAAGAGGGAACAGAGCTGGTCTGTAATAGGTGAAAATTAGCTGCGCAGTACCCCGCGCCCCACCAGTGCAAAAAAAAACTACCACTTACCCCAAGGTAAACAAGGTAGGAAAACCCTCAACACTCGGGGTGGTCAATTACCAATCAGCAAAAGACCATAGAAGTAGACCCTAATGTGACCTTGTAACCCCAAACCCCAAGGGCAGTACTTACAGGGCACTCAAGGAAGGTAACCCTAAGCACATGCAGCCCGAGTACCTGTGAATATTACTCCCAGCTCACAATCCACCGTAAGAGCAGTACTGAACACCAAGCACAGCACAGCAAGAGGAATCCAGAGCTGGAGCCACCCAACCGTGCCACTATCACATCATCCTAAGAACTATTGTTGGATTACCGGTGTGGTGGGTCTGGAGCACCCCCTTCTCCCTCTTGGGAAGGGTGCAGCTGTGCAGACAAGCATCGCGGCTCGTGTGATGTCATCCTTGATTGCTGTTTTCATTTGGGGAGTTCTGTCCACTCGTTTGGCTATTTTTGTTGTTTTTAACCAGAATAGGGGTTTGTTTTGAGGCGCTTACCTTTCAGGGTGCCTGTCCTGGTCGAATGGTTAGCCATATCAGCCTGGATAGCTCCGGGGAGCCGAAGGGGCTCCCCTCCCCCCCCCCAGAAAAGAGATTAGGAAGGCAAAAAGAAACAATGAAATTTGCATAGCAGGGCAAGCAAAGACAAATCCTAAAGGGTTTTTTCAATTATATCAAACAAAGATTAGAGAAAGGATAGGTCCATTAAAAACTGAGACAGGTCAGATAACTGACAATGACAAAGAGATGTGTAGTAATTGTAATAAATATTTTATCTCTGTATTTACTAAATAAGAACTGAGCATTATGCCTTCAGTCAAACAAGTCTATGTGGGTGGGGAAGAGGACAGGTTGACTAGTTTAGCAGTTACCAGGGAGGATGTTATTAAACAAATAGTGAAACTTAAGCCAAACAAATCCCCAGGGCTAGACGAAGTGTTTGCCAGGGTGCTTATAGAATGCAAAAAGGAGCTTTGCAAGCCATTGTCTGTCATATTTAATAAATCATTAGAGTCAGGCAGAGTACCAGAGCCGTGGAGGGTTGCTAATGTGGTACCAATTTTCAAGAAAGGAGATAAATCACTTGCGTCAAACTATCAGCCAATTAGCCTAATGTCTATTGTGGAAAAGTTACTCGAATCGATAATTGCTAGTTATCTAGTGATTGAATCTAGTGATTAAGGGTATGAGGAAGCAGGAATTCATACAGTTGAGGAAGCTAACAGCAGTAGGGTGTTCAGGCTCGCAGAGGTCAATATTAAAGTCCCCTGCAATAATTAGGTGGTTTTTGTTCAGTCTGTTATCAAGTATTAGATTTCTAAGGTTTGAGTTGAATTCGGACACATCAGTGTTAGGAATTCTATAAACTGCACCCACAGACAGGACAGACTCGGCACCCTTGACTCTGAAGCTGGCGAAGATATACTCCCCATAGCAGTCTCTAGTTCTAATTTCTTTTAAGCATGTTAGTTCATGGTGGTAGTAAAGAGCAGTGCCACCACCTCTCTGAAGTTGACGACAGTTGTGAATTGCTGAGTAGTTAGGCATGTTAAAGAGTTGAGTAGTATCCTGTTTCAACCATGTTTCAGTAAGTATAATAAAAGAGAATTTGTTGTCAATAGTTTCAATCAAGGCACTAACATCATCGAAGTGTTTACCTAGGGATCTAACGTTCAAGTTGATTACAGAGATATTGTGATTATGAGTTAATACATTGTTTACATCATGTGCTGCAAAATATTTGGAATTTAGATCAATAAAGCGATTATTGTCATAGATAGTGGATAAGAGGTTAAGTTCTGGGTCTATACTTGACTGCATAAAAAAAAGCTGATTGCAGGAAAAACAAGGAAAGAAAGGCAAATTACAAGGTAAAAATAAGCTATAAAATAGGGAAAAATATGAACACAATACTGTACAAAACAAACACAAAATGAAAAACACACAAAAAAAAAGTTAGCTTACAAGGGGCTTACAGGGGTACAATGGAGTAAGGGAGTAAGGCTAGGCTAGGCAACCTAGGTAATAAATGAGATTAAAGAAAAAACATATAAACATGAACTATACAAAACACAAGATATAGAAATACAAAACAAAAATATAAACAAGACTAAGCAATACAAAAACAAATTGAGCAAAAATGAAAAATGAGGTAGATTGCTTACAAGTACTCTCAGGTACACTGTAAGTAACGATTTGCAATTTGAGATGCAGGCAAAGCCAGGGGTACAATGGAGTACGGGAGCATGGCGAGGCTAGGCAACCTAGGTAATAAATGAAATCAAGGAAAAGTTGAATAATATACATAGGCAAATTTAAGCTAATGATTATTAACTATAAATAGTTCAGTTATGACTGTATAATTAATAAGACCTGAAGAACTATTAATGCACTCAACTAATTTCAGTAAATGACTGGCTAAGAGTAAGTTAAAAATTAAGTCAGAAAATGAAACAAGGAGACTGAGGATACCTAGCCCCACTAGTTGACAATGGGGTTAATTAAGTTAATTCACTGGGAGTGATAATAAGGTGAGACAAACCACATTGGGAGAGGAAAGTGTTGAGGTTCTCTTCTTTAGTAATTGTAAACATTTTGCCCTCAGCGGTTTTTCTCACCTTTATCAGTCCATCTCTAACGAAGCACTGATGAATCGCATCTGGGGTATGTTGCCGGATTTGACGCAGACGGTAGAGGAGTTGCTGTCTGTTCCTAGTCAAGCACTCGTTGATGTATAATCCCTTCCGTTGGGATGCAGCTGTCCGGACTATATGGGATTTCGTGAACTGGGAAGACAGCTTCAGGCGAATTTTCCGCTGGTTTTGACCTGATGGATTCTTTTTGCCTACTCTGTAGGCAGCAATAACGTCAGATTTGTTTAGAATGAGCTGCAATTTGCTTTTTAAGAGATCCAGAGCTATTTCAACACAATTTTCACCTTCATGTTCCACAGGTATATCTTGGGACGACACAATAACAGAGTCTAGCAGCTTTTGCTGGTCTTGCTCATCCTGGGAAACGGAACGTTGGGCTGAAAATGTACTGATACATGCAGTCATTTTGCTGAGAGCTTCCTCCTATTTTTTTATGGCTTCATCAGTTTTTAGAAGGTTGTTTTCCTCGCGGAGATCATTCAAATCATGCTGTAGTTGGTCTTGGCTAGCCTTGCAGTTTCTAATATCCTTGCGGAGGAGGGTTATTTCTCGTTGTTGTTGTTGGAGATTAGCGCGGTTCGCTAGATTCTCATTTAGAAGACTCAAGATGATAGTATTTTGAGACTCGAGGACAAGGCACAACTTTTTGAACCACTGATTCTCGGTCCAGTTTGTGAATTCCTTTGAAGGACCAGAAGCTCGCTTGAGTTTAAACTGGGATGCTAGCATGTCCATAGGAGAGGGTTGAGAGGACTCTGCTCCCTTGCTCAACTTGCTCAATGGGGTGGAGGGGAGGGCAGCACCTTCCCCCCGGACCCCATTGCTTCCAGACGGAGAAACACGAATATTGTTAGAGTTGGCCGGGATGGATGCCTTGTTAAGGGGTTTGTTGTCCTTATTTCCCTGCACAGTCATATTTTTAGGAGACATGATTGGTTAGAATGGACTGGGGGTATATTTTGTGAAGAAACTTGCGTCAGGCAGCGCGGAGGCGGCAGCATGCACTGTACTCACAGCCGTAGAGGATTGTTTTGAAACTTATTTGAGATGGAATGAGTTGATTTTGGTCGGTTACTTTGGTTTTGCTATAACATGCTTGGACTCCATGTACTTAGCTGCCTGTGGGTGGCGGTCTACATCATCTGGCGATAGTTTAAGGGCTGATATACAGCTTAGAGTGGGGAGAGTAGCGTGCACTCAACCGCGTCAGACGACAGCAGCCTCTTCAATCGATCTTTTCAGTAGACCACTCAGGAGTAATCTGAATCGTAGTGGTGGCTGGCTTCTATTTATATGGAACGACGGCCGTCCAGGTGGTGTCGATAACTAGGAACCAGCTCACTTTAACTGCTTGTTTCGGCCGGTCTCTTCCTAGAGAGATTACTGTGACACCAGGTACACTTCGTCCACACCTAATGGCAAACCACTGGCGAGTTCACCTTCACATTGGGGCCAGTCCACACACAACGTATCTTCACGATGTGCCAATACCCCACCTCCACTCTCCAGATACACACTGGCAGAGGGTTTCAGCAACACACTGACAGGGATCTCAAATAGTCACATACAGGGGTAGCTAGCACCCTGGCAGAAGCCTCTAGTCGCTCACTAGCAGCACTTATCAACAGACGCACCACTGTCGTTTTGTAACTCTCTCTGGCCAATCCCGGGTACATCACTCCATACAACACTGCATACATCAGCAGCTAACATGCTGCTCTTACCGACGGCGGCCACTTAGTTCTGCCCAAGGTGAATTGCCCTCCTGTACGCCATCACATCCATATGTCACTTCTGTGAACATAAAACGTCATTAACTAGACAGACAGTATACTAGGTGGCCCTAGGATAACACCCTTTCACCGGGAAATTGACATTGTAAATTGAAGAAACAACCTAGATGGCATTGATCTTGATACGCCTCCCACCAGAGGTCATCATCATCGACCTCCTCTTCTACATGAGGCAGAAAACTGTTCACTGATACCACGCCACCACCAACAGATGGCGTAGCACCCAATACCAGGGAGTTGGAGTGCAGACCCATAGATGGAACTGGAATCGCCACTCCATACTTCAGTAACGGTGTCAATACCGTAAAATTTATGCATTCATTTTTTGGTTTTAAATTCTTACTAATCATAACTCCCAGATCCCTTTTGCAATCTCAACACCATCTAGCTCATATCTTGTAACTCTATCATCATTACCTAGCCTCAAAACCTTACATATGTCAGCGTTAAACTTCATCTGCCATCATTTGACCATTTTAAAACCCTATTTAGATCATCTTGAACTGATAGTGAGTCTTTTTCCATGTTTATTTCCCCTTCTGATTTTTATGTCATCGGCAAATTTGCAAATATTGCTGCTCAAACCTAAATCTAAATGATTTATATACATTATGAATAACAGAGGTCCCAGGACAGAGCTTAGAGGCACTCCACTTACAACATTTTCCCACTCTGACTTAACTCCATTTATACTAACTCTCTGTTTCCTTGGTACAGCCATGACCTAATCCAACTTAATATAGCACCCCTAATACCATGAGCCTCTATCTTTTTAATCAGTCTTTCATGTGGCACTGTATCAAAAGCTTTGCTAAAGTCAAGATACACAACATTACAAACACTATCAACTGCCCCCACTATGCCGGAATAAAAGATAGCAAATTTGTTAAACATATACGGCCATTTGTAAAACCACGATATGAATCATTTATTAATTTATGTTTTTCAAGATGAAGACGAATAGTATTTGCAATTATCGATTCGAGTAACTTTTCCACAATAGACATTAGGCTAATTGGCTGATAGTTTGACGCAAGTGATTTATCTCCTTTCTTGAAAATTGGTACCACATTAGCAACCCTCCACGGCTCTGGTACTCTGCCTGACTCTAATGATTTATTAAATATGACAGACAATGGCTTGCAAAGCTCCTTTTTGCATTCTATAAGCACCCTGGCAAACACTTCGTCTAGCCCTGGGGATTTGTTTGGCTTAAGTTTCACTATTTGTTTAATAACATCCTCCCTGGTAACTGCTAAACTAGTCAACCTGTCCTCTTCCCCACCCACATAGACTTGTTTGACTGAAGGCATAATGCTCAGTTCTTATTTAGTAAATACAGAGATAAAATATTTATTACAATTACTACACATCTCTTTGTCATTGTCAGTTATCTGACCTGTCTCAGTTTTTAATGGACCTATTGTTATGATCTCAGCCTACAGGAGAAACGAGTCTCCCTCCTTGAGAGTTATTCAGCAAGCCTGACCTAACTAGAAGGTCTAGCAAGTATTGAGGTGATAACGCATATGTAAAATAGTTGGTTGGATATGTGTAACAGTTTGAGATTATGGGCAATGCAGAAGAAAATAGATACTGGCTAGGAGATGTGGACATTTTGCTGGAGGCGTGAGGCTCGCTTCCGGAGGACCTTGACCTCACTTGAGTGCCAGACATCGCAGGGGGAAGCCGCGCTCCGTTGAGCTCCCGTCAGAAGGGAACCCCTAGTGATATATCTCGAAGAGAAGAGAAGTGTGCGGACGTACCAGCTGTGGAATCGAGCTGGGAACGTTGTGGTCTCAAGTCCTGGTCGACGAGCAGATATTAAATCGCCCAGAAGCATTATTGTGGGCCGTGGGAGCGCCCTGACCAGACGCCGTCAGAGGGAAAGCGCCCTCGACCAGCCGATCTGTGGTAAGCACGATATACGCCAGTTCATAGTGATCACTTGTAGTTGGTCGTGTGCCCAGCGACAGTAGCAATGTTTATTTATAGGTTAGACATGTTTTAATAAGGCAGAAGGCCTGAAATAGGAGAGTGAAGAGGGAGGAGCACGGAGCGACGTCCATCCCCTCTGAGCTCTGACGGACGACTGAGGGAACCTGGCTCCGGATGGAGGAAGACCCTCCCAGCGAGTGAGGACCGCCGCCAGGCGAGGTGGAGTATGGACCCGCCCAAAACGGGGGAGTCCACTCTCACTGTCTGTAGAGGACAGATAGAGGTTTGAGGCAAGCATATTGTGTGGTTATTTTTGTTTATGTGTTAAAGGGGAACATTTTATTGGAACGTCGATGGGTTGCAGGTTTGTCTTTGGGGAAGAAGTTGCTGAGAACTTCGAAGCCAGCAGATGAAGTAGCTGATGAGACTCCAAGGTAGCGAAGCAGAGGACCTCGAGCTGTGAGGAGAAGCAGCAGTGAAGAGGAGTGTCACGTGCTTCTGTAGAGGTGGAGAAGCACCATAGTTGCTCGGGGAAACTTCATGGTGTAGCAGCCAAGAGAGCTGTGGAAGGACCTAGCAGAAGGGTGAAGCACCGTAGTTGCTCAAGGAAACTTCATGATAGCAGCCTGGAGGAGCTGCAGAGGATCCTGGTAGTGAAGCCCGGAAGAACCTAAGGATATTAGGGTAGTGAACTTCCAGAGGTGGAAGGGGAAGTTCTGGTGGATTACTAGTAGGGAGTTGATAGTGTTTGGTTGTCATTAGCGTGCAAGACGCAGTGAGAGGTGAGTGACTGTTGGCATTCTTATGTCAAGGAGTTTTTTATACTGAAGTATCAATGAACATTTATACTGGTATATGTTATTGCATTCAAATGCTGATTTTCTATATATATATGTTATCTTGCTGATGGCGCAACAGTGTACGTAGGCTTGACCAACTTGAGGAGGTTAATGATATCAGGTGGTGAACCAGGAGGTAGGATACCACTTGATAGGCTGATAATAGAGTTCTGATGGTGTTGGAGTGCAACCTGATTGTGATATTATAGAGTATAGGATTCATTATTATTATATGTGTGTATGTGCTTTGTTCAGTAAATGTGTCACAATTTGCTGGTGTTTGCCCTTGTCCTAGTGAGGCTTCCCAGGAAGTAGTGAAGAAGGAGAGAGAGAGAGAAAGAACCAAGAACCACTGCTGTGGACAGGGTAAAAGGTAATACTAATAAGTCAAAAGGGGATTGAGGAGATCATATCACCTAAGGAGAGAGTGGGGAGTCACAGCGGCTCGAGTGGGTGTGTGCACGTGACAACGAGGCTGAGTGTTGGAGCCGCATCCCCTAAACGTGTGACGTGGAGCCCCTCTCCAAGAGCCAGAAGCGCCTAGTGTGATCTCCTAGTGAAGTGTAAGCACTCTACCGAGTTGTGGGTTGGGTTGTCCGTAGAGAAGGATCAACGACGACAACACCAACCAACCCACAGTCTATAATAAATTGGGGGCCTGTCCGGGAGAGTGAACTGACACACCCACACCCTGTCCAAGAGTGGATTTGTACACCCTTGCTGAAATAGATAAACTGTGTGACCGCAGGTGTATACACTCTCTCTCGGGAAGACTCACAGGACAAAGATGGATAAGGTGCAAGCATTTGTGGAGTCAGGCAAGCCTGAGGACTTGGAAGGTTGCACGAGGGATCAATTGAAACAAATAGCAGAAAAATGTGGCATCAGGTTGAAAGCATCTAAAGTAGCTGGGATGAAGGATGAGATCCTGAGGCAGTTAAGAGCCAAAAATGAAGCGGCAGAACAAGGAGCCCAGAAAGGAGCTGAAAGTGGAAAGGAGGATGATGGGCAGGATGAAGTGAGATCCCAGGGATCGAGTAGGAGCAGCAAGAGTAGCCGCAGTAGCAGGAGTAGCCGAAATAGGAGCTTGGAGAGATTCCAGTTAGAGCTCCAGATCCAACAACAGCGTGAGGAGAGACAGTTCCAGCTGGAAAAGATGAAATTAGAACTCCAGATGAAAAATGAAGCAGAGAAGGAAAAAGAAAAAACCAGACTGGAAATAGAAAAAGAGAAAGCAAGACTAGAGGTGGAGAAAGAAAAAGAGAAAACCAGAGTAAGAGAACTGGAGTTGGAACAAGAGAAAGAAAAAGAGAAAACCAGAGTAAGAGAACTGGAGTTGGAACAAGAGAAAGAAAAAGAGAAAACCAGAGTAAGAGAACTGGAGTTGGAACAGGAGAAAGAAAAAGCCCAGGTCGAAAAAGAAAAAGAGAGAACAAAACAAATGCAGATAGAAGCGAATAGAACCTTGGCTGAGCAAAGGATTGAACATGGGTTGCCAGAGAGCACCACCCAGGTATCACACCCACCAGATGTTAGGGTTAGGGAGAAGGACATTCCCTTGTTTGTTCCCGAAGAGGCAGAGAGCTTCTTCGAGCATTTTGAGAAAGTAGCCAGTATCAAGGAGTGGCCACAGGAGGAATGGGCCCAGCTGGTCCAGTTAAGATTGACCGGTGCAGCCAGGGAGGCATACACCCAATTGTCACTGGAGAGTGCCAGGATTATGCCACAGTAAAGAGCAGCATATTGCGCTCGTTTCAGTTAACCCCAGAAGCTTATAGGAAGCGCTTCAGAGAGATGATCAAAGTTCGAGCGTGTACGTTTGCTGAGACAGCAAGAGATCTGGAAAGACGATTCCAGAAGTGGATTGAGGCTGCTGGAGTTGGATCTTACGCTGACCTGAAGCAACTGATGGTCATGGAGAAGTTCTTGGAGATGATGCATCCCGAGACAAAGTTCAAGATCCAAGAAGCAGGGATAAAGGAGGTGAAAGATGCCGCAGATAGGGCGGATATGATTACTGAAGCATACAAGAGCTTGAGGGAGAACAGAGTAAGAAGCGAGGCGAGACGCAGCAATGGCAGATCCAGTGGAGTCTGGGGAGGAAGAAATTATGAAAGACCCAGAAGAGTCTGGGGTGAGAAAAATTTTGATAAATGGGCAGATAAAAGTAAGTACCCTAAAACTCAGAAGAGTAGGTCGCGCACTTCGTCTGAAAGTGAGGATGGAGGAGCCAAACGAGAAACTAATCGTTATCCTGGAAATCAAGAGTCCAGTAAAACCCCACAGAGTGCAAGTAGTGTACCTGGCCCGAGGAATTCTCATACGAGTGGGCAGAGTCAGAGCTACTCTGGTACGTATAGGAGAGATTTCTCCCAGATGAAATGTTACCAATGTAACGGATTGGGTCACGTGATGCGAGATTGTCGACAGGGCAAGAGAGTTGTGACCCTGGCCATGTGTGACCCCCGAGGTAAATATACTAATGTGTTCGAAGACAAACCACAGAGAGCGAACTTAGTGAACGAGAGGTATAGGCCGTTCATGAGCAAAGGTTGGATCAGTGTAGGAGGCCAACCTGCGGTAGAAGTTGGTATCTTAAGAGATACCGGAGCTAATCAGAGCTTGATTGCGAGAAGCCTGATTGGGAATGATCGACGGTTAGCTGGCAGGAGTAAGATGAGAGTATATGGGTTATTGTCTGAGAGTGACATGCCCGTATGTACTGTCCAGCTAAGGTCGGAATATGTGTCGGCGGAGGTGATGTTGGGAGTGTGCCCCGACATACCTGTTCCAGGAGTCCAAGTGATCCTGGGGAATGACTTGTGCGGGACAAAGGTGTTGACAAGAGTCATGGCGGAGACTGTGCCAGAGGAGTGCCCAGAAGGCCACGGCACGGGTGGGACACCTGAGAGTGTGAACCTGACTGACATCCGAGGAGATGAGTCAGGAGACCGCCAAGCCATTGAGTACCCTGTCTCGGTAGTGAGGAAGGCAGAGGTGGCCGACAAGGAAGACGCTGGAGAAGATGATACAGTGTCGATTCAACCAGTGGAAGATATCGATGTAGATATAGCATGGCTGTTTGATGAAGGTCCAGCCCAGGCAAATGGAGTCTCGGTGAGGTCGAAAGTGAAGATGGCCCAGCCGAAGAAGAATACTGTGGAGAGAGTTGACCTGAATAGAGCCCAGACTGCTGAAATTAGGAGTCGGAAGGTGAATGCAACTGTGCTGAGTATGAATGAGGAAAGATGTGGACATACTGAGGACGGGAGTAGAGCGTCACGTTGTCCACGAGCACAGAGGCATAGGGATAGTGGAGTTAAGTTGTTTGAGATGTCAAGAGTTGACATGTTTCAGACAACGTGGAGGAGAGATAGTGAAGAAGAGTAATAGCCGAGAAAATGAAAGGAGAAGAGACAGTATGTGTGGAGAGATGCTTACGAGCACTTTGGGAGAGGCAAAGCGACATGTATGGTCGAGTGCTGTTGGATGTAGTGCAGTGCTCGAAGAAACTTTTAGGGAACGAAGAAGAGTTGAAGGAGAAGAAACGGAGTTGTATAGAGGTGAAAAGTGTGGGAAGAGGAAGATGATACAAGCATGGAGGAATAGAGAAAGCCGAGGACTCGGTGGAGTCGAACAGGATGAGGTCTCGGATAAATGAGACGAAAGGGAGGATCGTCGGTGAAGACGAGGGAGTGAGTATGATGACAGGAGACGAAAGTATAATGGCAGTAGATGGAAGTATGAAGACGACAGAGGAGATACAGACAGTAGATGTCTGACTCTGGACGAGAAGAGAAGAAGACGAGGAAACGGAGGGTGGAGACAGTAAGTAGAGTGGACCAATGGATTGCAGGCGTCCAAGGAGGACAGCCTAGCCAAGAGGTGCCAGAGAAGTCAAATCGTTTGTGAGAAGACCGTGTTTCTGGAGAGTTGTGAGCCAGATGTTGCAAGGTGCAACGAATTAATTGTAGACTCCTAAGAGAGTATATGGGGTGAAGAAGAACAGTGTGGTGGCGGATGTATTATCCCGAGCTTTGCCACTGGAATAACTCTCAAAAATAAGGGGAGGGGAGTGTTATGATCTCAGCCTACAGGAGAAACGAGTCTCCCTCCTTGAGAGTTATTCAGCAAGCCTGACCTAACTAGAAGGTCTAGCAAGTATTGAGGTGATAACGCATATGTAAAATAGTTGGTTGGATATGTGTAACAGTTTGAGATTATGGGCAATGCAGAAGAAAATAGATAAATGACTGGCTAGGAGATGTGGACATTTTGCTGGAGGCGTGAGGCTCGCTTCCGGAGGACCTTGACCTCACTTGAGTGCCAGACATCGCAGGGGGAAGCCGCGCTCCGTTGAGCTCCCGTCAGAAGGGAACCCCTAGTGATATATCTCGAAGAGAAGAGAAGTGTGCGGACGTACCAGCTGTGGAATCGAGCTGGGAACGTTGTGGTCTCAAGTCCTGGTCGACGAGCAGATATTAAATCGCCCAGAAGCATTATTGTGGGCCGTGGGAGCGCCCTGACCAGACGCCGTCAGAGGGAAAGCGCCCTCGACCAGCCGATCTGTGGTAAGCACGATATACGCCAGTTCATAGTGATCACTTGTAGTTGGTCGTGTGCCCAGCGACAGTAGCAATGTTTATTTATAGTTAGACATGTTTTAATAAGGCAGAAGGCCTGAAATAGGAGAGTGAAGAGGGAGGAGCACGGAGCGACGTCCATCCCCTCTGAGCTCTGCGGACGACTGAGGGACCTGGCTCCGGATGGAGGAAGACCCTCCCAGCGAGTGAGGACCGCCGCCAGGCGAGGTGGAGTATGGACCCGCCCAAAACGGGGGAGTCCACTCTCACTGTATGTAGAGGACAGATAGAGGTTTGAGGCAAGCATATTGTGTGGTTATTTTTGTTTATGTGTTAAAGGGGAACATTTTATTGGAACGTCGATGGGTTGCAGGTTTGTCTTTGGGGAAGAAGTTGCTGAGAACTTCGAAGCCAGCAGATGAAGTAGCTGATGAGACTCCAAGGTAGGAGCAGAGGACCTCGAGCTGTGAGGAGAAGCAGCAGTGAAGAGGAGTGTCACGTGCTTCTGTAGAGGTGGAGAAGCACCATAGTTGCTCGGGGAAACTTCATGGTGTAGCAGCCAAGAGAGCTGTGGAAGGACCTAGCAGAAGGGTGAAGCACCGTAGTTGCTCAAGGAAACTTCATGATAGCAGCCTGGAGGAGCTGCAGAGGATCCTGGTAGTGAAGCCCGGAAGAACCTAAGGATATTAGGGTAGTGAACTTCCAGAGGTGGAAGGGGAAGTTCTGGTGGATTACTAGTAGGGAGTTGATAGTGTTTGGTTGTCATTAGCGTGCAAGACGCAGTGAGAGGTGAGTGACTGTTGGCATTCTTATGTCAAGGAGTTTTTTATACTGAAGTATCAATGAACATTTATACTGGTATATGTTATTGCATTCAAATGCTGATTTTCTATATATATATGTTATCTTGCTGATGGCGCAACAGTGTACGTAGGCTTGACCAACTTGAGGAGGTTAATGATATCAGGTGGTGAACCAGGAGTAGGATACCACTTGATAGCTGATAATAGAGTTCTGATGGTGTTGGAGTGCAACCTGATTGTGATATTATAGAGTATAGGATTCATTATTATTATATGTGTGTATGTATCGTGTATGTGCTTTGTTCAGTAAATGTGTCACAATTTGCTGGTGTTTGCCCTTGTCCTAGTGAGGCTTCCCAGGAAGTAGTGAAGAAGGAGAGAGAGAGAGAAAGAACCAAGAACCACTGCTGTGGACAGGGTAAAAGGTAATACTAATAAGTCAAAAGGGGATTGAGGAGATCATATCACCTAAGGAGAGAGTGGGGAGTCACAGCGGCTCGAGTGGGTGTGTGCACGTGACAACGAGGCTGAGTGTTGGAGCCGCATCCCCTAAACGTGTGACGTGGAGCCCCTCTCCAAGAGCCAGAAGCGCCTAGTGTGATCTCCTAGTGAAGTGTAAGCACTCTACCGAGTTGTGGGTTGGGTTGTCCGTAGAGAAGGATCAACGACGACAACACCAACCAACCCACAGTCTATAATACTATCCTTTCTCTAATCTTTGTTTGATATAATTGAAAAAAACCTTTAGGATTTGTCTTTGCTTGCCCTGCTATGCAAATTTCATTGTTTCTTTTTGCCTTCCTAATCTCTTTTCTGGGGGGGGGGAGGGGAGCCCCTTCGGCTCCCCGGAGCTATCCAGGCTGATATGGATAACCATCGACCAGGACAGGCACCCTGAAAGGTAAGCGCCTCAAAACAAACCCCTATTCTGGTTAAAACAACAAAAATAGCCAAACGAGTGGACAGAACTCCCCAAATGAAAACAGCAATCAAGGATGACATCACACGAGCCGCGATGCTTGTCTGCACAGCTGCACCCTTCCCAAGAGGGAGAAGGGGGTGCTCCAGACCCACCACACCGGTAATCCAACCAATAGTTCTTAGGATGATGTGATAGTGGCACGGTTGGGTGGCTCCAGCTCTGGATTCTCTTGCTGTGCTGTGCTTGGTGTTCAGTACTGCTCTTACGGTGGATTGTGAGCTGGGAGTAATATTCACAGGTACTCGGGCTGCATGTGCTTAGGGTTACCTTCCTTGAGTGCCCTGTAAGTACTGCCCTTGGGGTTTGGGGTTACAAGTCACATTAGGGTCTACTTCTATGGTCTTTTGCTGCTTGGTAATTGACCACCCCGAGTGTTGAGGGTTTTCCTACCTTGTTTACCTTGGGGTAAGTGGTAGTTTTTTGCACTGGTGGGGCGCGGGGTACTGCGCAGCTAATTTTCACCTATTACAGACCAGCTCTGTTCCTCTTGGGTATGTTATCCTTTTGTGGGGTTGTTCTTTTATTGTTTTAGCCTGGTAGGGGGTCTGCCTTTGTGTCCCTTGCCCCTGTTAGTTAGGGTGTTGACTTCTTGTGTCTGGTGGTACCCCCTGCTTCGCCCCCATTCGTGGATACGTCCCGGTTGTTCAGCTTCTGCAGTTTGTTTGGTAGACTTGTTAGGTGCCGGTTAGTAGTACCCCGCCTGGGCTTACCCTTAGCGATACGAGTCTAAGGGCCCCGGGAATCCCCGAGATGGTACACGGGTCTGATGGATGCGACCCTGGGTCTCCTCTCACTTTGTGCGCGTTTGAGGGTTGCTCTGTCCCCCTTGTCTCAGGGCAACGCTCATTGTTTTTGCCTCTATCATGCTGCCTGTTGGGTTAGTGACACCTTCGACCCTAAGTCCTGTGAGCACTGTTGCTTGTTTGTGACTCAATTCACCCACTCTGATGATTTTCTTCAGGTGCAGGCGGATCAGGTGTTACATGTTTCGTTAGTTGCTTCCCCGGTTGCCCCTAAGGCTGCCCCGTAGTGACCCGGACTTGGGGTTGTTGGTTGCTTCGACCTTGATTCAGTCGGCACCCTCTTGTTCAGTCCCTGCTGTGGTTCATTCTGTCGCCCCCCCCCCCTTTTCTCTTGCTTCCTGCTCCAAAGCGTCTGAGGGCTTCATAGTCGGGGCAGGGTTTAGAAGTTTCTGAGACTCGGGCAGTGTCAGGGGTTGCCCCTTCCAGGGAGTTGATGGAGGTATTCGAGTCAGTTCCTCCAGCTGTAGCACCGGGGTCTGACCAATGGGCCCCCTCTCATCCTGCTTTTCCGGCTGTTCCGGCTTTTTCTTGTGAAGATGGGGCTTTGGGGAATGTCTCGCTCCCGGGGCCTGATGTGGAGGTTCCTAGGGTTGGGAAGGAGTTGCCTTGGGAGCTTTGGGCCCCATTGGACCCTGCTGGGGTTTTCCAACCCTCTGAGCAGGGCTGGCCGTTACGGGGAGTAGGGTTTTCCTTTTCCCCCTCTGCGTACGAGTTTTTTGGGCGCCGACCCCTCCCCGGGTTCGGTTCCATGTCCCATCGGGTTCGTCGGTTCCGTCCTGCCGGTGGGTACTTTTTGCCATTTTCTCACCCTTCTTATCTTGGACATGTATTCTCCATCATGTCACAGTCTTGTTCTCCTCGTATCGGGATCCTGCATGACCATTGGTCTCGGATACCACTGGGCCCATATGAGCCTTCATGATTTTGTTTGCTTCTCTAGGATCTCGAAGGTTCGGTAAGGTCTTTGATACTTCCCATATTACTGGAACGTCTGGCGGCTTCCGGTGAGGTTTATCTCCATTTAGGACACGTTGGTCCTCTTCAGTGCTTCTTCTTGGTTTTTGATACTATATCTGATTACTGTATTTATACTTAACATCTTCTCTCCGTGCTCTGTCTCGGCATTGAAAATAATCGTTAAATACAATTACCTAAATTATTGGGATCGTCTCAAAGCCCTCCAAATGTACTCACTAGAAAGAAGACGAGAGAGATATCAAATAATATACACCTGGAAGATACTGGAGGGCCAAGTACCAAATCTACACAGTAAAATAACAACGTACTGGAGTGAACGACATGGAAGAAAATGTAGAATAGAACCAATGAAGAGCAGAGGTGCCATAGGCACAATCAGAGAACACTGTATAAACATCAGAGGTCCGCGGTTGTTCAACGTCCTCCCAGCAAGCATAAGAAATATTGCCGGAACAACCGTGGACATTTTCAAGAGGAAACTAGATTTATTCCTCCAAGGAGTGCCGGACCAACCGGGCTGTGGTGGGTATGTGGGCCTGCGGGCCGCTCCAAGCAACAGCCTGGTGGACCAAACTCTCACAAGTCGAGCCTGGCCTCGGGCCGGGCTTGGGGAGTAGACGAACTCCCAGAACCCCATCAACCAGGTATCAACCAGGTACACCTAGTTGGCACCCTCCCCCACCAGGTGGGTAGTGTGGTTCCGACCTCATGTGTCCTGCGTATGTGCCGCGGGTGTTTGTTTTGTTTATTGACAGTGTACACAAGTGTTGGTGTTTCGCGTCCTTTTCTCTCGGGTACTTCACCGCTCTCGCTCCTCTTATCTCTCCAGTCAGAGCCCATTAGATACTGGGGGTGTTATAGATTATGTATATGGGGAGGACACCTAGTTCTTTTCTCTACATACGGGTGTATGATGCCTCATTCACTTCTACTCCTCATCTTTTCCTCCTTCACATACAACTCTGGCTGTATTTCACTAGCGATGCTCCTGGAACATTATACGGCTATGCTGTGTCGTAACACGATAGTGCATAAGCTCTACAGGTGAGCTTATACGATCGGCAACACTTTTGGCCAGGCGCTGGTTCTCGGTTTTTGGATGAGTGTTTGGTATTGTTTGTGGCATTTTGTATGGGCCATTGCGTGCTTCTTACCGTGTCCTTTCTTTGTCAATCTGTATTGTTATTCATTACATGGTGGGGCACAGCTCCGTCTTTCGAGTTCTTTCTTTAGTCTTTCAGTGCCTGGGTCTTTTCTTGCTTCTGGGCGCTCCTTCTTTGACTTGTGACGATAATCTCTTTCTAGAGAGATTGAGCCTGCTCTTCCATACCTCAAGTTACATCCAGTTAACAAGTATAAGATGCTACATTCAAGATACGTCACCGGTAGCACAAAACGTTTTGACCAGGAGGCAAAACGTACCCATGATCCCCCCTACTCCACACACCCTCCATGCTGGCTTGTCGTCAAACCAGCAAACTACCCATACCAGCCTGCCTGCTCCTGATTGGTGACTCGCCGACTGCACACCTGCACACTGCACCTCCGCGCCATCTACCTGAATCGACGTCGGAGCCCTGACCAGCTATCAACTTCAGAATATTCTTTGTGCTCTTAGAGTTGACATCTCTCTCTGGCATACTAAGCTTACTGGCTTGTATACGAAGGGAGGTCTCAGCCATAGCCGATATTCTCAGCACCATTTTACTATTTCACCTTTATACTATTGTGTCTCACATTGCCTTTGCATTTATCTTTGTTATTTAATTGTATTTTTCATACCCCGAGATTTGTCTTTATTTTCATTTATGTTTAAAGTAAATATATTTAAGTTTCATTGTTCATACTTTGTGTTTTACGTGTTCCTCCCTCTAACTTACCACAGACAACAGGCAAGCAATCTATCTTTTTTTTGTAAGTGTGACCAGGCATTGACACCTGCCTGGTCGGCAGGAGGACTGCTGAACATCAACACTCCAACACTTTCCCGTCACAGACTCCCTCCATGCTCTCTGGACACTCGTTCATTGACCGCCGTGCAGTTCCTGGGTGAGCCCTTCCATATCCATTGGATTCTCTGTGTGTGTAGTAGTAGTAGGCCCAGTTCATGACATTCCCATTTGCTGCCTCAGTCTTCTTTGTTCCTCATATTGCTTCTACTTTCTTGTCCCTGGCTGTTGGTGCTTGGACTGTCTTTAAGGTCATTTCCTATCTCTATACTACACATTGTGTTTTTTAGTATGTGCATATTGGCTATACTAATGTTTGTGCTAGGTTGGACTATGTCCGTGTTCAGTTCCCTGATTTTGCACAGTTCGCGTGCTCAGATATGATCCTGTGTTCTTCCATCTTCTCCTTGTATGTCATTACCAGCTTCTGGGTTGCCCTGTATGCAGGTGGATGTAGATTCCGTTTGTCCTCTCCTGCCCCTACAGTGTCTTTTCGTTGCGTCAGGAGGTGCTAGGTTTACGCCCCTGGCTCCGGTCTTTTCTTTGTGTTTCTTTCTGGATGGCATGTTTTTGTTTTCGTGCTGTTCATGTCCTGGTTAGTTCTCCTCATACATGGCTTTGCGTGCGTCGTTCTGCCTTGCGGGGCTGGTTGCATTGCTCCTGCAGGATTCGGTGTCCCTGTATTTTGCAACGCGTCTTGCATTTCGACTCGTGATGCTTACTTTCTTGTTGACCTCGACCTGGGCCCTGACTATTAGGTTTTCGTCGCAATTTTGTTCTTGCTGTTTGCAGCGCCTGTGGTTTGGCATTTTCTGCTAGCGGCTTCATGTTGTTATCCGTTGTCGAACTTGTTGGTCCTACAGGGGTCCTGGAGGGTTTCCCCCTGGAAAGGGCAAGTCTGCTCGCCTGGGTTGGTTCTTTTCTGGCTCGTCGGGTTTGAGTTCCTGGTTTCCTGGCTTAACCCACCAGTTGACACATTCCTCATCTCAAGATGACACTTCTCACGAGTTTCGCGACAGGACCACGGCGTCTCCGATCTCCTGAGGAGCTTGCTAGTAATGGGGAATTTTCTGTATGGCAGACGTTCCATCCTTGCTTGGATGGTGGTTCCTTGCTTGCCTTGATCTCTGGCGCTGCTTGCTTAGTGTTCGCATCCGGGGTTTTCCCACAGCTCCGCCTTTTCCCATGCTCGGTCCGATCTGTGACAGGGCTGGTTCGGTTTCTGCCTCGAGTCTTCCAGTCTGATACTTCTGTCTCGAGTCTCTCACCATCTGTTGGTGTTCAGGTGGCTTTGTTGATGGTGTCCCACCTGTGTGCTTCGTCTCGGCGGCGGTATGTTTTTTTGGCGGTCCTTCCCTTTTCTTTTTGTCCCTTCATAGGTAGGCTGCGTTTTTTTTTGGTGTAGTCTTATCCTTCTTTTGTGGAGGTTCAGGACTGTCATCTTACCACATACTGTCACCTTGTCTTGTGCGGCACTGGTGGAGCTGCTCCGGTTTACTTTGGTTTTGGTGTTCTTTCTGCACCAATTCGCGAGCTGTCTCTGGTGTGGTTCACCTCCGGCCTGCTCATGTGCCGCTTGAGCCGTCCTGCTCCTTTGATTTGGGGCTTTCTCCTCTCTTCTCTTCAGTTTCTTGTGACCCCTTCAGTTCTGGATTGTTTTTCCGAGGCTCTTTTCTTGTTAACATTGGCCTCTGGGGGTCGGGTCGGGGGAGCTTCATGCTCTCCTCCGGCGCAGTTTTTCTACTCCTTTGGTCCTTCGTGTTAGTCTGTTTGCTTGCAGCTGTCTCCTTTTCTGACAGAGATCATCAATTAACTTTAGTCAGGCCGGGGTTCATCATGTGTTGCGTCCGGTTGCAGAGCTCTGCCGTTATTTGCGTGCCACAGCCTCGGTGGCCAGGGACGCGCTTTGAATTGCGCCGGTTTCCATTCTTCCCTGTTCCCGGGTTTGGGTCTCTCAGGTTTTCCGCAGGGTTATTCGGTCCACCTAGTTTGTGGTCTATCTCCGTGCCCATGACGTTCGTAAGTTTGCTGCTCTTGCTGCCATCTTCGGTAACATTTCTTGGGCTGACAATCGGGCACGGGGTTTTTGGCGTCAAACAGGGTCCTGGCTGCATGCTACCTCATGATTGTTCCTGGGCCTAGTCGGGCCTGTATCGCTTTGGGTCGGCGGTTGCAGCCTATTGTCTCGATTTCGTGTTGAGATGTGAGTATTGATCGACTCCCGGGTAAGTTCCTCTAGTTTTTGTCTTTGGTTAAGTAGTTCCAGGGAGCCGAAGGGGTTCCCCCCAGAAAACCAACGTTGAATGTAATGAAACGCCATTTTCTGGGTTAGCCCCCGGAGGCTCCCCGTCAAACCCCCCCCCCCCTCCCCTTTGTTGGCGTTTTTTTCGCATGTTTTGACAGCCAGACTAAGTTGGACAGCTCCACCTCCTTTCCCGGGGAGGGTGGAGCTGTGCAGACATGCTGCACAGCTCGTGTGACATCATGCTTGATTGCTCGTTTTCATTTGGGGAGTTCTGTCCACTTGTTTGGCTATTTTTGTTGTTTTAACCAGAATATGGGTTTGTTTTGAGACGCTTACCTTTCAGGGTGCCTGTCCCTGTCGATGGCAGATATAGAATGCTCCAAATCACATATGCATTTCTATAGGCCATTGCTCCTCGTGCCTCTCTGAGAGGGTCCAGATTCTGGCTTGTGGTCCCCGGTAAGCCTAGAACTCCATCCACACTGATGCCAAAGGTTAGGGATGTCTTTATCAGCCTAGATAGCTCCGAGGAGTCGAAGGGACTCACCCAGAAAATGTTTCATTACATTCAATGGTGGTTTTTTAACATTTCTAACCAGTTGGATGAATTCTTGTTCTAAACTGAATTTCCCATTTCTAATCCTTTTGTACCAAGCTCTCTTTCTACATATAAGATTCTTCAGATCCTTTGTTATCCATTTCGGGTCATTAGAATTCGATCTATTCAATCTGTATGGCATACTACGTTCCTGTGCTTTGTTTAGAATTTTGTTTGATAAGTTAAATTTTGAATACACATTGAAATCCCTCTTTACATCACCAATTGCTGGGTTCTCGTCTCGCACCAAGACCAGCCCACTTCCCGTGCCCAGGACTTTCCACTCTATTTCACCCAAAAACATTCTTAGATCATTAAAATCAGCTTTTTGAAAATCTGGCACCTTAACAGAATTTTCTCATATAAATCTATTCCATTCTATGCTAAATCTGATTTCTTTATGATCTCTGTTCCCTAGCTCACTCCCTATTTCAATTTCATTAATTTGTGTTTCCCTGTTAGCACTAAGTTTAAAATATTATTTTCCTGCATTGGTTCCTTAACCCGTTAACTGCGCAACACATCATATGATGTGTTCAGTGATGTGCAGTAACTTGCACTACACATCATATGATGTATTGGAGTACTACGCAAGATTTAACGGCCCGCGGATATACAGGGTTCACCACACTTTCATCAGGGCTCTTGTAAACAGACGCCATTTAAAAAAAAATCGTGGGCCAAATTCCTGAGTGTGAGGGGCCTCAGTATTGAGTAAGCAACCAAGCCTGACGCACGCAGCATGAGCTCACAGCACTGCTGTTCAGCTTGTGACCACAGCATTGCCTAAAAATGCCATAATATACATGTTCTTGCTATTATTTAGCGAAGATATTATTACAGAAGACCCCTGACTGTGATAAAACTGACCAGGATTCTGATAATAGTAGGATTGTGGTGATATTTAGCACTGTGCTCCATGGAGGGAGGAGTAATGCTGTGGGAGGGAGGGTGGTGGCGTTGTCTTCTGACTGTGTGTGGCCACCTTTTATTGACTGCACTCACCATACCAGCTTAGTAGTTGGCTTTGGTGAACACAAATGTAGATACTTATATATAACGTGTGTACAGAGTGTAATAACAGCAATAGGAGTAGGTTGAGAGCACAACTTATGTTGTTTACTGGTAGCCACAATGGTCTTTGGGCACCATACCAGCTTACTTGTACAAGTATGGTGAACAAAACAGGTAGATACTTATATATAATGTGCATATATAGGGTAATAACACCACAAACAGTATTGTTGGAGGAGAAATATTAGTGCATCTGGCCTTGAGGGCGGCCGCCACCAGCTGACTGTGTAAGTAGCTATGTCACCCATGACACAAATGCTGCTTGACCTAGATGCTCTAGATATTTCATCCCATTGATGCTTTGCTTCCATCCTGTCAAAGTTTGGTGGCCTTTATATAACTCCTATTATAAGATTATAGCTTTTTCATTTAATTCTAACCAAATAGTTTCTGTGTGTAGCTCAGTTTTGATTCCCTCTTTGAGACTACATTTCAAATTTTCCCGAACATATATGGCTACTCCCCCTTTCTCGTCTAATATATTTATCTGTGTGAAATAGTTTAAATCCGCTTATTTGATATTCAGCTATTAGTTCTTTATTTTCTACTTTCATCCATGTTTCGGTAAGTGCAATAATATAAATTTTTTTCTGTGCAGACGAGCATTTAAATTGTGTATTTTGTTTCTTAGACTCCTACTATTCGTGTAATATACCTTAAGTGTATTGCTATTTTGAGGCACTTCTCTTTCCCCTGTTCATTTTGCCAATTTGCTTCCTCCACTAATACATACTTTTATTACCTACTTTCTCCATATCAATTTCTATAACACTATCCAGTTACAGTTTAAACCAAAACAAACCCCTCCAACCACAGGTTCCAATGAGTTGGCAACAGCAACCACCCCAGCCCTAAATAGATGCACCCCGTCCTGAGCATACATGTCATTTCTTCCATTGAAGTGTTCCCAGTTATCTAGGAATGATATTGCATTTAATTTGCAATATTTGTCCAGTTGGCAATTGACACCAAGTGATCTCGTCAACTATTTGTTTCCATCTCCCTTTCTTGGAAGAATGCCACATATGACCGGGATTCCTCCCTTGCTCCTAATTCTATGGCTGTCTTAGACCTCTGTATCAGTGTCTCACTCCTAACTTGTCCTACAACATTTTCACCGGCACTGATACAAATAATGGGTTTGTTCCCATTTCCAGTTATAACATCATTCATGTTGTTAACAATATCACCAATTCCTGCTCCCGAATAGCAAACCCTTAACTTGTTTCCCCTATCCCTGGCACAAAACGTTTTAGCCAAATACCTCACCTGGGAATCTCCCACAATGAAAATTCGCTTAAGTACTCCCATTACTTTGTGAGCATCTTGAGGGACTTGCGCTCCCTTCGTTGTCTTCCCTTTCGAGGGATTAAGACCAACTTAAACTAAGAATACTTGATCTTTCCTCCATTATCACATACGATAAATACATTTCCTTCCAATATTCGTAAGAAAGTAAGGACGGGTTTTGTTAGTCTGTAATCTCGGGTACGGCTTGCAAGCAGCCCTACTGCTGCCATATGTTACCTAAAAATATTATCCTATACTCCGGGATATATTTATAAAAAATATTGGCCCTGCTGTGGATATGTTAATCTGTCAGTAATATTAACTCTGCTCTTGAATAGCTAATACAAAAAATGTATGTAAATATTATAAAATTACTATTAGTAAATGAAGTACCTGTACTGTAATATTACTTTTTTTCGAGGTGACACTGTACTGTAATAATACATATAGCTTAACCAAATATTCTTTCCACAGGATAACAAGCCAGAGGAATGTTCAGTGTGTTATAACGATTATGATGACAATCAGCTACGGCCTCGCACACTGCCGTGCGGCCACACATTCTGCTCCCAGTGTATTGACAATGCTATCGAGAATGGTCAACTAACCTGCCCCAGCTGCCGTGCCGAGCATGCTGCCACAGCTGCTACTCAGTTCCCAATTAGCTATGCTGTGGAGGCATTTGTTAGGAAACTGAAAGATATCCAGCTAACACAAAAGAAAACTGTACCAGTAAAAAAGAAGTTAGATTCCCTGGTGCAGGAGCAGAAGAGCAGTATCAGCAGCCTCATTACTAGCTGTGAAGAGGTACTGTCCCAGCTGGGGGAGTACCGGGGGCAGCTGGGGGACTGGAAGACTTGCCACCTCCAGCTCCAGGACAGACTCTATGCTCTGGTAGAGGAGAACAAGTCAGCAATGAAGCTCTTGGAACTGGAGGATACCAGTGTGGTGGATCTGACAACACAAGGAGAGGAAGGAAAGACTCAGCTGCAGGCCATGTTGGGAGCCTCGACACAGTCAACACCCCACAGGAAGTTTACACAACCATAGGCACAGCTGATGAGTGCAGCATGAAGGTAGAAGATTGGCTCCAGAAGTGCCGGGAACTCTTCTCAAATGTCAAGACTGTCCACACCTCAGTGAAGGTACGCTGCTGAAGGTCACATTGTTCTCACCCAACTGAGTGTAGTATTGCCTCTATATAAACACTTTTGACATGGAGACACATCAAGATGAGAGTTGACTTTATATATAGGAAACATTTTGCTCTAACACCTGAAACATTTTTATTAATAAAGTCAACTAATAAAGTAATATAATATATATACAGCAGCCTAGGACCTTACTGTGTGCTGCCAATACTAGAATTCAAATGTACAGTCATGTTGCCACCTCAGGGTCACTCATTAGGGAATGCCAGTACCAGTGTTCAAATCTCATGTCGTGTTGCCAACACAGGGTCTCTCTCTCTGTCATTCCAGTAACAGTACAGTATAATCATGTTATTAACCACAAAGCTCAATGAGATGGAGGTTATACCAAAAGCAGTGATAAAATAGTAAAAGTTTACTCAAAGTATACTACAACACACAAGATACATGTATGAATTTATGGAAATAATAATAATAATGATGACAGCAAGGCTCCTCTGGTGGCCGCCAGCAGCTCGCATCAGCTGATGAATTAAAGGGATCACTGGCCCCTCCTCACTGGGGCGGCTCCGTCAGCGTCGCTCCTCACTCCTCCACGGGCGGCCACACGCTGTCTTCACCACTCAGTAGAATAATATATACGTGCTGTCCCACAGCCTAATCTACTCCTATGACTTATATGCACTCTAATAAATGCCTACGCATAATAATAGGCTTATCTTGCCTAACAATCAAGGGAATTATGGGAGGGAAATATGATCTACCTTAACATATCCCGTCCTCAGACACCTAGGCTCCAGTCACCCGTTGGGTACTCCGTTCCTCGCGTTGTTCCCAGTGTTCCAGAAGCATCACCAGTCCATAGGTGTGAAGATCCTCGGCATCTCCGTGCTCATTCCCTGAGTGATGTTCCTGGGCGTTGGCTCATCCATTCGTCACTGCATGCGTCGTTCCCTCAAGCATTCCTTCACCGAGACCACACTCAAGGATCAGGATGCACTTTCTTCCTTCTGAGTTCCTAGTGGGCGTGATCTGATCACAACAGCTCTGAATGCTTTGGAGTTCCACCGACAGCGAGTCACTCACTCCTCCAGCCGTCGTAACTCTCTCAACTTCTCCAAAACTATTAGCACACGGTCCTCGGCGCCCTTTCACCGCTGGATTAGGCTTCCTCGCACTTCCCTGAAGTTCTGCAGTCCTTGTTAGTCACTATATACTCGTCAGGCTGTGTATATCCACTTATGGAGGCTCCTAGACCTCAAAACTAGAGAGCTCAATCGGCGCACGTCCTCTCTCAACGAAGCGCCGAGTATCTCTGAGCGCCTGGTGCTCTGCAGGCGGGCCAGGTCTCTCGGTGACGTCAAAGACCCAGGGGCGGGCTCTGATTGGTCAATGAAGTCATGTGACCTCAGCCACCGAATCAGAGGGCGTCGTACACAAAATGATGGATTTGTAAGCCAGGCGGCGCCATTTTGTTGTACCCAGGGCGCGAATTTTCCACTTCTCTGCAAATTTACAAACGCAAATTTCTCCCCAAATTAACAACCATTCTGAAAGCCTCATACCTCAAAAGATTCCCTGCGCCTCAGAGAACCTGCAGGTAAGCTGATATGACTCTTAAACCTGGCATATGAGAGAAACTGTAGGGGACACCATCACAACATCCAGGACTAATCCTCTGCCAGTAGAGGGGGCTGAAGCTACAATCCAGCACCAACCCCCTGCCAGTAGAAGGTGAGCTGGAGCTACAGGTCCAGCACCAACCCCCTTCCAGTAGAGAAGGGGTTGGAGATGCAGGTCCAGCACCAACCCCCCTGCTAGTAGAGGGGGGCTAGAGCTACAGGTTCAGCACCAACCCTCTGCCAGTAGAGGGGAATGGAGGTACAGGTCAAAGACCAACCCCCTGCCAGTAGAGGGGGGGCTGTAGCTACAGGTCCAGCACGAACCACATGCCAGTAGAGGGGGCTGGAGCTACAGGTCCAGCACCAACCCCCTTCCAGTAGAGAAGTGGTTGGAGATGCAGGCCCAGCACAGACCCCCCTGCTAGTAGAGGGGGGGGCTTGAGTTACAGGTTCAGTACCAACCCCCTGCCAGTAGAGGGGGGGGGGGGCTGGAGCTCCAGCACCAACCCCCTGCCAGTAGAGGAGGGCTGGAGCTACAGGTCCAGCACCCACCCCTTGCCAGTAGGAGGGGGGGCTGGAGCTACAGGTCCAGCACCAACCCCCTGCCAGTAGAGGGGGCTGGAGCTACAGGTCCAGCACCCACCCACTGCCAGTAGAGGGGGGGGGGGCTGGAGGTAAAGGTCCAGCACCAACCCCCTGCCAGTAGACGGGGGGGGGGGCTAGAGCTTCAGGTCCAGCACCAACCCCCTGCCAGTAGAGGGGGGGCTAGAGCTTCAGGTCCAGCACCAACCCCCTGCCAGTAGAGGGGGGGGGGCTAGAGCTTCAGGTCCAGCACCAACCCCTTGCCAGTAGAGTGGGGGGGGCTAGAGCTTCAGGTCCAGCACCAACCCCCTGCCAGTAGAGGGGGGGCTGGAGCTACATGTCCAGCACCAACCCCCTGCCAGTAGAGAGGGGGCTGGAGGTACAGGTCCAGCACCAACCCCCCTGCCAGTCGAGGGGGGACTGGAGATACAGGTCTAACACAAATCCCCCTGCCAGTAGAGGGGGGGCTGGGGAAACAGGTCCCGCACCAAACCCCTGCCAGTAGAGTGGGGCTTGAGCTACAGGTCCAGCACCAACCCCCTGCCAGTAGAAGTGGGGTTGCAGCTACAGCTCCAGTACCAACCCCATGCCAGTAGAGTGGGGCTGGAGCTAAAGGTTCAGGACCAACCCCCTGCCAGTAGAGTTGGGCTGGAGCTACAGGTCCAGGACCAACCCCCTGCCAGTAGAGTTGGGCTGGAGCTAAAGGTCCAGCACCAACCCCTTGCCAATAGAGAGGGGCTGGAGCTACAGGTCCAACACCACCACCCTGCCAGTAGAGGGGGGGGGGCTGGAGCTACAGGTCCAGAACCAACCCCCTCCCAGTAGAGTGGGGGGGGGGGCTGGAGCTACAGGTGCAGCACCACCACCCTGCCAGTAGAGGTGGGCTGGAGCTACAGGTGCAGCACCAACCCCCTGCCAGTAGAGGGACAGCTGGAGCTACAGGTCCAGCACCAACCCCCTGCCAGTAGAGGGGGGCTGGAGATACAGGTCCAGCACCAACCCCCTGCCAGTAGAGGGGAGCTGGAGCTAAGGTCCAGCACCAACCCCCTGCCAGTAAAGGTGGGCTGGAGCTACAGGTCCAGCACCAACCCCCTGCAAGTAGAGGGACAGCTGGAGCTACAGGTCCAGCACCAACCCCCTGCCAGTAGAGGGGGGCTAGAGCTACAAGTCCAGCACCAACCTCCTGCCAGTAGAGGGGGGGCTGGAAATTCAGTTCCAGCACCAACCCCCTGCCAGTAGAGGGGGGCTGGAGCTACAGGTCCAGCAGCACCAACCCCCTGCCAGTAGAGGGGGGGGGGCTGGAACTACAGGTGCAGCACGAACCCCCCTGCCAGTTTGGAGAAGGGGAGGAGCTAAAGGTCCAGCACCAACCCCCTGCCAGTAGAGGGGGGCTGGAGCTTCAGGTCTAGCACCAACCACCTGCCAGTAGAGGGGCAGCTGGAGGTACAGGTCCAGCACCAACCCCCTGCCAGTAGAGGGGGGCTAGGGCAACAGGTCCAGCACCAAACCCTTGCCAGTAGAGGGGGGGCTGGAGCTACTGGTCTAGCACCAACCCACTGCCAGTAGAGGTGGGCTGGAGCTAAAGGTCCTGCACCAACCCCCTGCCAGTAGAGTGGGGCTGGAGCTATAGGTCCAGCACCAACCCCCTGCCAGTAGAGTGGGGCTGGAGCTACAGGTCCAGTACCCACCCCCTGCCAGTAGAGGGGGTCTGTAGTTAGAGGTCCACCATCAACCCCCTGCCAGTAGAGGGGGGCTGGAGCTACAGGTCCTGCACAAACCTCCTGCCAGTAGAGGGGGGGGGGGGGGCTTGAGCTACAGGTTCAGTACCAACCCCCTGCCAGTAGAGGGGGGCTGGAGCTACAGGTCCTGCACAAACCTCCTGCCAGTAGAGGGGGGGGGGCTTGAGCTACAGGTTCAGTACCAACCCCCTGCCAGTAGAGGGGGGGCTGGAGCTCCAGGTCCAGCACCAACCCTCTGCCAGTAGAGGGGGGACTGGAGCTACAGGTCCAGCACCAACCCCCTGCCAGTAGAGGGGCCTGGAGCTACAGGTCCAGCACCAACCCCCTGCCAGTAGATGGGGGCTGGAGCTACAGGTCCAGCACCAACCCCCTGCAAGTAGAGAGGCAGCTGGAGGTAGAGGTCCAGCACCAACCCCCTGCCAGTAGAGGGGGGCTGGAGCTACAGGTCCAGCACCCACCCCTTGCCAGTAGGAGGGGGGGCTGGAGCTACAGGTCCAGCACCAACCCCCTGCCAGTAGAGGGGGGCTGGAGCTACAGGTCCAGCACCCACCCCTTGCCAGTAGTGGGGGGCTGGAGCTACAGGTCCAGCATCCACACACTGCCAGTAGAGGGGGGGGGGCTGGAGGTAAAGGTCCAGCACCAACCCCCTGCCAGTAGAGGGGGAGGGGGCTAGAGCTTCTGGTCCAGCACCAACCCCTTGCCAGTAGAGGGGGGGGTGCTAGAGCTTCAGGTCCAGCACCAACCCCCTGCCAGTAGAGGGGGGGCTGGAGCTACATGTCCAGCACCAACAACCTGCCAGTAGAGGGGGGGGGCTGGAGGTACAGGTCCAGCACCAACCCCCTGCCAGTAGAGAGGGGGCTGGAGGTACAGGTCCAGCACCAACCCTCCTGCCAGTCGAGGGGGGGACTGGAGATACAGGTCCAACACAAACCCCCCTGCCAGTAGAGGGGGGGGCTGGGGCAACAGGTCCTGCACCAAACCCCTGCCAGTAGAGTGGGGCTTGAGCTACAGGTCCAGCACCAACCCCCTGCCAGTAGAGGTGGGGTTGCAGCTACACATCCAGTACCAACCCCATGCCAGTAGAGTGGGGCTGGAGCTAAAGGTTCAGGTGCAACCCCCTGCCAGTAGAGTTGGGCTGGAGCTACAGGTCCAGGACCAACCCCCTGCCAGTAGAGGGGGGGGGAGGGAGCTACAGGTCCAGAACCAACCCCCTCCTAGTACAGTGGGGGGGGGGGCTGGAGCTACAGGTGCAGCATCACCACCCTGCCAGTAGAGGGGGGCTGCAGCTACAGGTCCAGCACCAACCTCCTGACAGTAGAGGTGGGCTGGAGATACAGGTCCAGCATCAACCCCCTGCCAGTAGAGGTGGGCTGGAGCTACAGGTGCAGCACCAACCCCCGGATAGTAGAGGGGGGCTGGGGCAACAGGTCCAGCACCAAACCCTTGCCAGTAGAGGGGGGCTGGAGCTACAGGTACTGCACCAACCCCCTGCCAATAGAGGGGGGCTGGAGCTACAGGTCCAGCACCAACCCCCTGCAAGTAGAGAGGCAGCTGGAGGTACAGGTCCAGCACCAACCCCCTGCCAGTAGAGGTGGGCTAGAGCTACAGAGCTACAGGTCCTGCACCAACCCCCTGCCAGTAGAGGGGGGGATAGAGCTTCAGGTCCAGCACCAAACCCTTGCCAGTAGAGGTGGGCTGAAGCTACAGGTGCAGCACCAACCCCCGGATAGTAGAGGGGGGCTGGGGCAACAGGTCCAGCACCAAACCCTTGCCAGTAGAGGGGGGGCTGGAGCTACAGGTACTGCACCAACCCCCTGCCAATAGAGGGGGGCTGGAGCTACAGGTCCAGCACCAACCCCCTGCAAGTAGAGCGGCAGCTGGAGCTACAGGTCCAGTACCAACCCCCTGCCAGTAGATTGGGGCTGGAGCTATAGGTCCAGCACCAAAGCCCTGCCAGTAGAGTGGGGCTGGAGCTACAGGTTCAGTACCAACCCCCTGCCAGTAGAGGTGGTCTGTAGCTAGAGGTCCAGCACAAACCCCCTGCCAGTAGAGGGGGGCTGGAGCTACAGATCCTGCACGAACCTCCTGCCAGTAGAGGGGGGGGCTTGAGCTACAGGTTCAGTACCAACCCTCTGCCAGTAGAGGGGGGGGGGCTGGAGCTCCAGGTCCAGCACCAACCTCTTGCCAGTAGAGGGGGGACTGGAGCTACAGGTCCAGCACCAACCCCCTGCCAGTAGAGGGGCCTGGAGCTACAGGTCCAGCACCAACCCCCTGCCAGTAGAGGGGGCTTGAGCTACAGGTTCAGCACCAACCCCCTGCCAGTAGAGGGGGGGGGAGGGCTGGAGCTCCAGCACCAACCCCCTGCCAGTAGAAGGGGGCTGGAGCTACAGGTCCAGCACCCACCCCTTGCCAGTAGAAGGGGGGGGCTGGAGCTACAGGTCCAGCACCAACCCCCTGCCAGTAGAGGGGGGCTGGAGCTACACCTCCAGCACCCACCCACTGCCAGTAGACGGGGGGGGCTAAGCTACAGGTTCAGCACCAACCCCCTGCCAGTAGAGGGAGGGGCTGGAGCTCCAGCACTAACCCCCTGCCAGTAGAGAGGGGCTATAGCTTCAGGTCCAGCACCAACCCCCTGCCAGTTGAGGGGGGGGCTAGAGCTTCAGGTCCAGCACCAACCCCCTGCCAGTAGAGGGGGGGCTGGAGCTCTATGTCCAGCACCAACCCCCTGCCAGTAGAGAGGAGGCTGGAGGTACAGGTCTAGCACCAACCCCCCTGCCAGTCGAGGGGGGACTGGAGATACAGGTCCAACACAAACCCCCCTGCCAGTAGAGGGGGGGCTGGGGCAACAGGTCCCGCACCAAACCCCTGCCAGTAGAGTGGGGCTTGAGCTACAGGTCCAGCACCAACCCCCTGCCAGTAGAGGTGGGGTTGCAACTACAGATCCAGTACCAACCCTATGCCAGTAGAGTGGGGCTGGAGCTAAAGGTTCAGGACCAACCCCCTGCCAGTAGAGTTGGGCTGGAGCTACAGGTCCAGGACCTACCCCCTGCCAGTAGAGTGGGGCTGGAGCTAAAGGTCCAGCACCAACCCCTTGCCAATAGAGAGGG
Source organism: Procambarus clarkii (assembly GCF_040958095.1). Classification (NCBI taxonomy): domain Eukaryota; kingdom Metazoa; phylum Arthropoda; class Malacostraca; order Decapoda; family Cambaridae; genus Procambarus; species Procambarus clarkii. Next base: position 32,071,714 of record NC_091204.1, on the reverse strand, counting down.
GCTGGAGCTACAGGTCCAACACCACCACCCTGCCAGTAGAGGGGGGGGGCTGGAGCTACAGGTCCAGAACCAACCCCCTCCCAGTAGAGTGGGGGGGGGCTGCAGCTACAGGTGCAGCACCACCACCCTGCCAGTAGAGGTGGGCTGGAGCTACAGGTCCAGCACCAACCCCCTGCCAGTAGAGGGGGGCTGGGGCAAAAGGTCCAGCACCAAACCCTTGCCAGTAAGGGGGGCTGGAGCTACAGGTCCAGCACCAACCCCCTGCCAATAGAGGGAGGCTGGAGCTACAGGTCCAGCACCAACCCCCTGCAAGTAGAGGGGCAGCTGGAGGTACAGGTCCTGCACCAAAACCCTGCCAGTAGAAGGGGGGATAGAGCTTCAGGTCCAGCACCAAACCCCTGCCAGTAGAGAGGGGCTGGAGCTACAGGTCCAGCACCAACCCCCTGCCAGTAAAGGTGGGCTGGAGCTAAAGGTCCAGCACCAACCCCCTGCCAGTAGAGGGGGGGGGGCTGGAACTACAGGTGCAGCCCGAACACCCTGCCAGTAGAGGGTGGCTGGGGCAACAGGTTCAGCACCAAACCCTTGCCAGTAGAGGTGGGCTGGAGCTACAGGTCCAGCACCAACCCCCTGCCAGTAGAGGGGCAGCTGGAGGTACAGGTCCAGCACCAATCCCCTGCCAGTAAAGGGGGGCTTGTGCAAAAGGTCTAGCACCAACCCCCTGCCAGTAGAGGGGGGCAGGAGCAACAGGTCCAGCACCAACCCCCTGCCAGTAGAGGGGAGCTTGGGCAAAAGGTCCAGCACCAACCCCCTGCCAGTAGAGGGGCCTGGAGCTACAGGTCCAGCACCAACCCCCTGACAGTAAAGGGGCCTGGAGCTACAGGTCCAGCACCAACCCCCTGCCAGTAGAGGGGGCTTGAGCTACAGGTTCAGCACCAACCCCCTGCCAGTAGAGGGGGGGGGGAGGGCTGGAGCTCCAGCACCAACCCCCTGCCAGTAGAGGGGGGCTGGAGCTACAGGTCCAGCACCCACCCTTGCCAGTAGAAGGGGGGGGCTGGAGCTACAGGTCCAGCACGAACCCCCTGCCAGTAGAGGGGGGCTGGAGCTACAGGTCCAGCACTCACCCACTGGCAGTAGACGGGGGGGGGGCTAGAGCTACAGGTTCAGCACCAACCCCCTGCCAGTAGAGGGGGGGGGCTGGAGCTCCAGCACTAACCCCCTGCCAGTAGAGGGGGGCTGGAGCTTCAGGTCCAGCACCAACCCCCTGCCAGTTGAGGGGGGGGCTAGAGCTTCAGGTCCAGCACCAACCCCCTGCCAGTAGAGGGGGGGGGCTAGAGCTTCAGGTCCAGTACCAACCCCCTGCCAGTAGAGGGGGGGCTGGAGCTTTATGTCCAGCACCAACCCCCTGCCAGTAGAGAGGAGGCTGGAGGTACAGGTCTAGCACCAACCCCCCTGCCAGTCGAGGGGGGACTGGAGATACAGGTCCAACACAAACCCCCCTGCCAGTAGAGGGGGGGGGCTGGGGCAACAGGTCCCGCACCAAACCCCTGTCAGTAGAGTGGGGCTTGAGCTACAGGTCCAGCACCAACCCCTGCCAGTAGAGGTGGGGTTGCAGCTACAGGTCCAGTACCAGCCCCATGCCAGTAGAGTGGGGCTGGAGCTAAAGGTTCAGGACCAACCCCCTGCCAGTAGAGTTGGGCTGGAGCTACAGGTCCAGGACCTACCCCCTGCCAGTAGAGTGGGGCTGGAGCTAAAGGTCCAGCACCAACCCCTTGCCAATAGAGAGGGGCTGGAGCTACAGGTCCAACACCACCACCCTGCCAGTAGAGGGGGGGGGGCTGGAGCTACAGGTCCAGAACCAACCCCCTCCCAGTAGAGTGGGGGGGGGGGGGGCTGGAGCTACAGGTGCAGCACCACCACCCTGCCAGTAGAGGTGGGCTGGAGCTACAGGTGCAGCACCAACCCCCTGCCAGTAGAGGGGGGCTGGAGCTACAGGTGCAGCACCAAACCCTTGCCAGTAAGGGGGGCTGGAGCTACAGGTACTGCACCAACCCCCTGCCAATAGAGGGAGGCTGGAGCTACAGGTCCAGCACCAACCCGCTGCAAGTAGATGGGCAGCTGGAGGTACAGGTCCAGCACCAACCCAATGTCAGTAGAGGTGGGCTAGAGCTACAGAGCTACAGGTCCTGCACCAACCCCCTGCCAGTAGAAGGGGGGATAGAGCTTCAGGTCCAGCACCAAACCCCTGCCAGTAGAGTGGGGCTGGAGCTACAGGTCCAGCACAAACCCCCTGCCAGTAAAGGTGGGCTGGAGCTACAGGTTCAGCACCAACCCCCTGCCAGTAGTGGGGGGGGGGGCTGGAACTACAGGTGCAGCACGAACACCCTGCCAGTAGAGGGGGGCTGGGGCAACAGGTTCAGCACCAAACCCTTGCCAGTAGAGGTGGGCTGGAGCTACAGGTCCAGCACCAACCCCCTGCCAGTAGAGGGGCAGCTGGAGGTACAGGTCCAGCACCAATCCCCTGCCAGTAGAGGGGGGCTTGTGCAAAAGGTCCAGCACCAACCCCCTGCCAGTAGAGGGGGGCAGGAGCAACAGGTCCTGCACCAACCCCCTGCCAGTAGAGGGGGGCTTGGGCAAAAGGTCCAGCACCAACCCCCTGCCAGTAGAGGGGGTACTGGAGCTACAGGTCCAGCACCAACCCCCTGACAGTAGAGGGGCCTGGAGCTACAGGTCCAGCACCAACCCCCTGCCAGTAGAGGGGGGCTTGAGCTACAGGTTCAGCACCAACCCCCTGCCAGTAGAGGGGGGGAGGGCTGGAACTCAAGCACCAACCCCCTGCCAGTAGAGGGGGGCTGGAGCTACAGGTCCAGCACCCACCCCTTGCCAGTAGAAGGGGGGGCTGGAGCTACAGGTCCAGCACCAACCCCCTGCCAGTAGAGGGGGGCTGGAGCTACAGGTCCAGCACTCACCCACTGCCAGTAGAAGGGGGGGGGGCTAGAGCTACAGGTTCAGCACCAACCCCCTGCCAGTAGAGGGGGGGGGGCTGGAGCTCCAGCACTAACCCCCTGCCAGTAGAGGGGGGCTGGAGCTTCAGGTCCAGCACCAACCCCCTGCCAGTTGAGGGGGGGGGGCTAGAGCTTCAGGTCCTACACCAACCCCCTGCCAGTAGAGGGGGGGGGGCTAGAGCTTCAGGTCCAGTACCAACCCCCTGCCAGTAGAGGGGGGGCTGGAGCTTTATGTCCAGCACCAACCCCCTGCCAGTAGAGAGGAGGCTGGAGGTACAGGTCTAGCACCAACCCCCCTGCCAGTCGAGGGGGGACTGGAGATACAGGTCCAACACAAACCCCCCTGCCAGTAGAGGGGGGGCTGGGGCAACAGGTCCCGCACCAAACCCCTGCCAGTAGAGTGGGGCTTGAGCTACAGGTCCAGCACCAACCCCCTGCCAGTAGAGGTGGGGTTGCAGCTACAGGTCCAGTACCAGCCCCATGCCAGTAGAGTGGGGCTGGAGCTAAAGGTTCAGGACCAACCCCCTGCCAGTAGAGTTGGGCTGGAGCTACAGGTCCAGGACCCACCCCCTGCCAGTAGAATGGGGCTGGAGCTAAAGGTCCAGCACCAACCCCTTGCCAATAGAGAGGGGCTGGAGCTACAGGTCCAACACCACCACCCTGCCAGTAGAGGGGGGGGCTGGAGCTACAGGTCCAGCACCAACCCCTTGCCAATAGAGAGGGCTGGAGCTACAGGTCCAGCACCAACCCCCTGCCAGTAGAGGGGGCTTGAGCTACAGGTTCAGCACCAACCCCCTGCCAGTAGAGGGGGGGGGGGCTGGAGCTCCAGCACCAACCCCCTGCCAGTAGAGGGGGGCTGGAGCTACAGGTCCAGCACCCACCCCTTGCCAGTAGAAGGGGGGGGGGCTGGAGCTACAGGTCCAGCACGAACCCCCTGCCAGTAGAGGGGGGCTGGAGCTACAGGTGCAGCACCAAACCCTTGCCAGTAAGGGGGGCTGGAGCTACAGGTACTGCACCAACCCCCTGCCAATAGAGGGAGGCTGGAGCTACAGGTCCAGCACCATCCCCCTGCAAGTAGATGGGCAGCTGGAGGTACAGGTCCAGCACCAACCCAATGCCAGTAGAGGTGGGCTAGAGCTACAGAGCTACAGGTCCAGCACCAACCCCCTGACAGTAGAGGGGCCTGGAGCTACAGGTCCAGCACCAACCCCCTGCAAGTAGAGGGGCAGCTGGAGGTACAGGTCCTGCACCAACCCCCTGCCAGTAGAAGGGGGGATAGAGCTTCAGGTCCAGCACCAAACCCCTGCCAGTAGAGAGGGGCTGGAGCTACAGGTCCAGCACCAACCCCCTGCCAGTAAAGGTGGGCTGGAGCTAAAGGTCCAGCACCAACCCCCTGCCAGTAGAGGGGGGGGGGCTGGAACTACAGGTGCCGCCCGAACACCCTGCCAGTAGAGGGTGGCTGGGGCAACAGGTTCAGCACCAAACCCTTGCCAGTAGAGGTGGGCTGGAGCTACAGGTCCAGCACCAACCCCCTGCCAGTAGAGGGGCAGCTGGAGGTACAGGTCCAGCACCAATCCCCTGCCAGTAAAGGGGGGCTTGTGCAAAAGGTCTAGCACCAACCCCCTGCCAGTAGAGGGGGGCAGGAGCAACAGGTCCAGCACCAACCCCCTGCCAGTAGAGGGGAGCTTGGGCAAAAGGACCAGCACCAACCCCCTGCCAGTAGAGGGGCCTGGAGCTACAGGTCCAGCACCAACCCCCTGACAGTAGAGGGGCCTGGAGCTACAGGTCCAGCACCAACCCCCTGCCAGTAGAGGGAGCTTGAGCTACAGGTTCAGCACCAACCCCCTGCCAGTAGAGGGGGGGGGAGGGCTGGAGCTCCAGCACCAACCCCCTGCCAGTAGAGGGGGCTGGAGCTACAGGTCCAGCGCCCACCCCTTGCCAGTAGAAGGGGGGGGCTGGTGCTACAGGTCCAGCACGAACCCCCTGCCAGTAGAGGGGGGCTGGAGCTACAGGTCCAGCACTCACCCACTGCCAGTAGACGGGGGGGGGGGCTAGAGCTACAGGTTCAGCACCAACCCCCTGCCAGTAGAGGGGGGGGGGGCTGGAGCTCCAGCACTAACCCCCTGCCAGTAGAGGGGGGCTGGAGCTTCAGGTCCAGCACCAACCCCCTGCCAGTTGAGGGTGGGGGCTAGAGCTTCAGGTCCAGCACCAACCCCTGCCAGTAGAGGGGGGGGCTAGAGCTTCAGGTCCAGTACCAACCCCCTGCCAGTAGAGGGGGGGCTGGAGCTTTATGTCCAGCACCAACCCCCTGCCAGTAGAGAGGAGGCTGGAGGTACAGGTCTAGCACCAACCCCCCTGCCAGTCGAGGGGGGACTGGAGATACAGGTCCAACACAAACCCCCCTGCCAGTAGAGGGGGGGGGGGCTGGGGCAACAGGTCCCGCACCAAACCCCTGCCAGTAGAGTGGGGCTTGAGCTACAGGTCCAGCACCAACCCCCTGCCAGTAGAGGTGGGGTGCAGCTACAGGTCCAGTACCAGCCCATGCCAGTAGAGTGGGGCTGGAGCTAAAGGTTCAGGACCAACCCCCTGCCAGTAGAGTTGGGCTGGAGCTACAGGTCCAGGACCTACCCCCTGCCAGTAGAGTGGGGCTGGAGCTAAAGGTCCACACCAACCCCTTGCCAATAGAGAGGGGCTGGAGCTACAGGTCCAACACCACCACCCTGCCAGTAGAGGGGGGGGTGGAGCTACAGGTCCAGAACCAACCCCTCCCAGTAGAGTGGGGGGGGAGGGCTGGAGCT